>NC_059431.1:5325023-5625023 GCF_021028975.2 Sphaerodactylus townsendi | reverse complement strand
CCCACCCCCCCCCCCCCCCACCCCCCCCCCCCCCCACCCCCCCCCCCCCCCACCCCCCCCCCCCCCCACCCCCCCCCCCCCCCACCCCCCCCCCCCCCCACCCCCCCCCCCCCCCACCCCCCCCCCCCCCCACCCCCCCCCCCCCCCACCCCCCCCCCCCCCCACCCCCCCCCCCCCCCACCCCCCCCCCCCCCCACCCCCCCCCCCCCCCACCCCCCCCCCCCCCCACCCCCCCCCCCCCCCACCCCCCCCCCCCCCCACCCCCCCCCCCCCCCACCCCCCCCCCCCCCCACCCCCCCCCCCCCCCACCCCCCCCCCCCCCCACCCCCCCCCCCCCCCACCCCCCCCCCCCCCCACCCCCCCCCCCCCCCACCCCCCCCCCCCCCCACCCCCCCCCCCCCCCACCCCCCCCCCCCCCCACCCCCCCCCCCCCCCACCCCCCCCCCCCCCCACCCCCCCCCCCCCCCACCCCCCCCCCCCCCCACCCCCCCCCCCCCCCACCCCCCCCCCCCCCCACCCCCCCCCCCCCCCACCCCCCCCCCCCCCCACCCCCCCCCCCCCCCACCCCCCCCCCCCCCCACCCCCCCCCCCCCCCACCCCCCCCCCCCCCCACCCCCCCCCCCCCCCACCCCCCCCCCCCCCCACCCCCCCCCCCCCCCACCCCCCCCCCCCCCCACCCCCCCCCCCCCCCACCCCCCCCCCCCCCCACCCCCCCCCCCCCCCACCCCCCCCCCCCCCCACCCCCCCCCCCCCCCACCCCCCCCCCCCCCCACCCCCCCCCCCCCCCACCCCCCCCCCCCCCCACCCCCCCCCCCCCCCACCCCCCCCCCCCCCCACCCCCCCCCCCCCCCACCCCCCCCCCCCCCCACCCCCCCCCCCCCCCACCCCCCCCCCCCCCCACCCCCCCCCCCCCCCACCCCCCCCCCCCCCCACCCCCCCCCCCCCCCACCCCCCCCCCCCCCCACCCCCCCCCCCCCCCACCCCCCCCCCCCCCCACCCCCCCCCCCCCCCACCCCCCCCCCCCCCCACCCCCCCCCCCCCCCACCCCCCCCCCCCCCCACCCCCCCCCCCCCCCACCCCCCCCCCCCCCCACCCCCCCCCCCCCCCACCCCCCCCCCCCCCCACCCCCCCCCCCCCCCACCCCCCCCCCCCCCCACCCCCCCCCCCCCCCACCCCCCCCCCCCCCCACCCCCCCCCCCCCCCACCCCCCCCCCCCCCCACCCCCCCCCCCCCCCACCCCCCCCCCCCCCCACCCCCCCCCCCCCCCACCCCCCCCCCCCCCCACCCCCCCCCCCCCCCACCCCCCCCCCCCCCCACCCCCCCCCCCCCCCACCCCCCCCCCCCCCCACCCCCCCCCCCCCCCACCCCCCCCCCCCCCCACCCCCCCCCCCCCCCACCCCCCCCCCCCCCCACCCCCCCCCCCCCCCACCCCCCCCCCCCCCCACCCCCCCCCCCCCCCACCCCCCCCCCCCCCCACCCCCCCCCCCCCCCACCCCCCCCCCCCCCCACCCCCCCCCCCCCCCACCCCCCCCCCCCCCCACCCCCCCCCCCCCCCACCCCCCCCCCCCCCCACCCCCCCCCCCCCCCACCCCCCCCCCCCCCCACCCCCCCCCCCCCCCACCCCCCCCCCCCCCCACCCCCCCCCCCCCCCACCCCCCCCCCCCCCCACCCCCCCCCCCCCCCACCCCCCCCCCCCCCCACCCCCCCCCCCCCCCACCCCCCCCCCCCCCCACCCCCCCCCCCCCCCACCCCCCCCCCCCCCCACCCCCCCCCCCCCCCACCCCCCCCCCCCCCCACCCCCCCCCCCCCCCACCCCCCCCCCCCCCCACCCCCCCCCCCCCCCACCCCCCCCCCCCCCCACCCCCCCCCCCCCCCACCCCCCCCCCCCCCCACCCCCCCCCCCCCCCACCCCCCCCCCCCCCCACCCCCCCCCCCCCCCACCCCCCCCCCCCCCCACCCCCCCCCCCCCCCACCCCCCCCCCCCCCCACCCCCCCCCCCCCCCACCCCCCCCCCCCCCCACCCCCCCCCCCCCCCACCCCCCCCCCCCCCCACCCCCCCCCCCCCCCACCCCCCCCCCCCCCCACCCCCCCCCCCCCCCACCCCCCCCCCCCCCCACCCCCCCCCCCCCCCACCCCCCCCCCCCCCCACCCCCCCCCCCCCCCACCCCCCCCCCCCCCCACCCCCCCCCCCCCCCACCCCCCCCCCCCCCCACCCCCCCCCCCCCCCACCCCCCCCCCCCCCCACCCCCCCCCCCCCCCACCCCCCCCCCCCCCCACCCCCCCCCCCCCCCACCCCCCCCCCCCCCCACCCCCCCCCCCCCCCACCCCCCCCCCCCCCCACCCCCCCCCCCCCCCACCCCCCCCCCCCCCCACCCCCCCCCCCCCCCACCCCCCCCCCCCCCCACCCCCCCCCCCCCCCACCCCCCCCCCCCCCCACCCCCCCCCCCCCCCACCCCCCCCCCCCCCCACCCCCCCCCCCCCCCACCCCCCCCCCCCCCCACCCCCCCCCCCCCCCACCCCCCCCCCCCCCCACCCCCCCCCCCCCCCACCCCCCCCCCCCCCCACCCCCCCCCCCCCCCACCCCCCCCCCCCCCCACCCCCCCCCCCCCCCACCCCCCCCCCCCCCCACCCCCCCCCCCCCCCACCCCCCCCCCCCCCCACCCCCCCCCCCCCCCACCCCCCCCCCCCCCCACCCCCCCCCCCCCCCACCCCCCCCCCCCCCCACCCCCCCCCCCCCCCACCCCCCCCCCCCCCCACCCCCCCCCCCCCCCACCCCCCCCCCCCCCCACCCCCCCCCCCCCCCACCCCCCCCCCCCCCCACCCCCCCCCCCCCCCACCCCCCCCCCCCCCCACCCCCCCCCCCCCCCACCCCCCCCCCCCCCCACCCCCCCCCCCCCCCACCCCCCCCCCCCCCCACCCCCCCCCCCCCCCACCCCCCCCCCCCCCCACCCCCCCCCCCCCCCACCCCCCCCCCCCCCCACCCCCCCCCCCCCCCACCCCCCCCCCCCCCCACCCCCCCCCCCCCCCACCCCCCCCCCCCCCCACCCCCCCCCCCCCCCACCCCCCCCCCCCCCCACCCCCCCCCCCCCCCACCCCCCCCCCCCCCCACCCCCCCCCCCCCCCACCCCCCCCCCCCCCCACCCCCCCCCCCCCCCACCCCCCCCCCCCCCCACCCCCCCCCCCCCCCACCCCCCCCCCCCCCCACCCCCCCCCCCCCCCACCCCCCCCCCCCCCCACCCCCCCCCCCCCCCACCCCCCCCCCCCCCCACCCCCCCCCCCCCCCACCCCCCCCCCCCCCCACCCCCCCCCCCCCCCACCCCCCCCCCCCCCCACCCCCCCCCCCCCCCACCCCCCCCCCCCCCCACCCCCCCCCCCCCCCACCCCCCCCCCCCCCCACCCCCCCCCCCCCCCACCCCCCCCCCCCCCCACCCCCCCCCCCCCCCACCCCCCCCCCCCCCCACCCCCCCCCCCCCCCACCCCCCCCCCCCCCCACCCCCCCCCCCCCCCACCCCCCCCCCCCCCCACCCCCCCCCCCCCCCACCCCCCCCCCCCCCCACCCCCCCCCCCCCCCACCCCCCCCCCCCCCCACCCCCCCCCCCCCCCACCCCCCCCCCCCCCCACCCCCCCCCCCCCCCACCCCCCCCCCCCCCCACCCCCCCCCCCCCCCACCCCCCCCCCCCCCCACCCCCCCCCCCCCCCACCCCCCCCCCCCCCCACCCCCCCCCCCCCCCACCCCCCCCCCCCCCCACCCCCCCCCCCCCCCACCCCCCCCCCCCCCCACCCCCCCCCCCCCCCACCCCCCCCCCCCCCCACCCCCCCCCCCCCCCACCCCCCCCCCCCCCCACCCCCCCCCCCCCCCACCCCCCCCCCCCCCCACCCCCCCCCCCCCCCACCCCCCCCCCCCCCCACCCCCCCCCCCCCCCACCCCCCCCCCCCCCCACCCCCCCCCCCCCCCACCCCCCCCCCCCCCCACCCCCCCCCCCCCCCACCCCCCCCCCCCCCCACCCCCCCCCCCCCCCACCCCCCCCCCCCCCCACCCCCCCCCCCCCCCACCCCCCCCCCCCCCCACCCCCCCCCCCCCCCACCCCCCCCCCCCCCCACCCCCCCCCCCCCCCACCCCCCCCCCCCCCCACCCCCCCCCCCCCCCACCCCCCCCCCCCCCCACCCCCCCCCCCCCCCACCCCCCCCCCCCCCCACCCCCCCCCCCCCCCACCCCCCCCCCCCCCCACCCCCCCCCCCCCCCACCCCCCCCCCCCCCCACCCCCCCCCCCCCCCACCCCCCCCCCCCCCCACCCCCCCCCCCCCCCACCCCCCCCCCCCCCCACCCCCCCCCCCCCCCACCCCCCCCCCCCCCCACCCCCCCCCCCCCCCACCCCCCCCCCCCCCCACCCCCCCCCCCCCCCACCCCCCCCCCCCCCCACCCCCCCCCCCCCCCACCCCCCCCCCCCCCCACCCCCCCCCCCCCCCACCCCCCCCCCCCCCCACCCCCCCCCCCCCCCACCCCCCCCCCCCCCCACCCCCCCCCCCCCCCACCCCCCCCCCCCCCCACCCCCCCCCCCCCCCACCCCCCCCCCCCCCCACCCCCCCCCCCCCCCACCCCCCCCCCCCCCCACCCCCCCCCCCCCCCACCCCCCCCCCCCCCCACCCCCCCCCCCCCCCACCCCCCCCCCCCCCCACCCCCCCCCCCCCCCACCCCCCCCCCCCCCCACCCCCCCCCCCCCCCACCCCCCCCCCCCCCCACCCCCCCCCCCCCCCACCCCCCCCCCCCCCCACCCCCCCCCCCCCCCACCCCCCCCCCCCCCCACCCCCCCCCCCCCCCACCCCCCCCCCCCCCCACCCCCCCCCCCCCCCACCCCCCCCCCCCCCCACCCCCCCCCCCCCCCACCCCCCCCCCCCCCCACCCCCCCCCCCCCCCACCCCCCCCCCCCCCCACCCCCCCCCCCCCCCACCCCCCCCCCCCCCCACCCCCCCCCCCCCCCACCCCCCCCCCCCCCCACCCCCCCCCCCCCCCACCCCCCCCCCCCCCCACCCCCCCCCCCCCCCACCCCCCCCCCCCCCCACCCCCCCCCCCCCCCACCCCCCCCCCCCCCCACCCCCCCCCCCCCCCACCCCCCCCCCCCCCCACCCCCCCCCCCCCCCACCCCCCCCCCCCCCCACCCCCCCCCCCCCCCACCCCCCCCCCCCCCCACCCCCCCCCCCCCCCACCCCCCCCCCCCCCCACCCCCCCCCCCCCCCACCCCCCCCCCCCCCCACCCCCCCCCCCCCCCACCCCCCCCCCCCCCCACCCCCCCCCCCCCCCACCCCCCCCCCCCCCCACCCCCCCCCCCCCCCACCCCCCCCCCCCCCCACCCCCCCCCCCCCCCACCCCCCCCCCCCCCCACCCCCCCCCCCCCCCACCCCCCCCCCCCCCCACCCCCCCCCCCCCCCACCCCCCCCCCCCCCCACCCCCCCCCCCCCCCACCCCCCCCCCCCCCCACCCCCCCCCCCCCCCACCCCCCCCCCCCCCCACCCCCCCCCCCCCCCACCCCCCCCCCCCCCCACCCCCCCCCCCCCCCACCCCCCCCCCCCCCCACCCCCCCCCCCCCCCACCCCCCCCCCCCCCCACCCCCCCCCCCCCCCACCCCCCCCCCCCCCCACCCCCCCCCCCCCCCACCCCCCCCCCCCCCCACCCCCCCCCCCCCCCACCCCCCCCCCCCCCCACCCCCCCCCCCCCCCACCCCCCCCCCCCCCCACCCCCCCCCCCCCCCACCCCCCCCCCCCCCCACCCCCCCCCCCCCCCACCCCCCCCCCCCCCCACCCCCCCCCCCCCCCACCCCCCCCCCCCCCCACCCCCCCCCCCCCCCACCCCCCCCCCCCCCCACCCCCCCCCCCCCCCACCCCCCCCCCCCCCCACCCCCCCACAGAGGCTGGATGAACATATGTCGGGAGTGCTTTGATTGTGTGTTCCTGCATGGCAGGGGGTTGGACTGGATGGTCCTTGTGGGTCTCTTCCAACTCTATGATTCTATGACTGTTGCTCCCATCCAAGTAGCATCCAGGACCTGTCCTGTAAAAAAAACCAACAGTGAAAACACCAGCAACAGCAGTGATGAGAGAGAACAGAAATCAGCTTGCAATATTACTGGCAAGCGCCTCACATCATCAAAACTGACATCGAGAAAATGGCCGGACAAATTGTCTCTCAGCACGGAAAGGTCAAGACCTTCAGCGAAAGGCCAAACAGAAGAGTAGTCCTCACGTTTCAGGACTCTTCAGGTCGGATTCAAAAGCCGGAGTTTCTTTCACGACTTCACGGTGGAAATTGCCCCTGTCTCTCCCAGCCGCTCCCCGTCCCAGCCAAAACAAGGAAATCTGATCGCAAAATAGATGTTCAAATTGACAACGTGTGTGGGCAGCAATGGCACCGGCATTTTGTGAAATAGCTTATTGGGCATAAGTGGCATAAGAAATGGACAAAATGAGAAAAGTAGGAAAGAAAAAGCCCGGGTCTGGATGGCCCAGGCGAGCCTCATCTGATCAGATCTCAGAAGCGAAGCAGGTGTCTGAAGACGAATGGGTGGCCACAAAAGCTTATACCAAGAATAAATTTTTGTTGGTCTTAAAGGTGCCACTGGACACACATTTTGGGCTGCTTCAGACCAACATGGTTACCCACCTGAAGCAAAGCAGGGCTAGCCTTGCTTGCTGCTTGGATGGAAGACCACCAAGGAAGTCCAGGGTTGCTTTGTAGAGGCAGGCAATGGCAAACCACCTCTGTTTGTCTACCCAGACATAGATGGCCCAGGCTAGCCTGATTTTGTCAGATTTTGGAAGCTAAGCAGTGTCGGCCCTGGTTAGTGCTTGGATGGGAGACCACCAAGGAAGTCCAGGGTTGCTCTGCAGAGGCAGGCAATGGCAAACCACCTCTGTATGTCTTTTACCCTAACCTGAATGGCTTAGGCTAGCCTGATCTGTTCATATCTCAGAATTGGCTGTGGTTAGTGCTTGGATGGGAGACCACCAAGGAAGTGCAGGGTTGCTCTGCAGAGGTAGGGAAAGGCAAACTACCTCTGTATGTCTTTACTCTATCCTGGATGGCTTAGGCTAGCCTGATCTCTTCACATCTCAGAATCGGCTGTGATCAGTGCTTGGATGGGAGACCACCAAGGAAGTCCAGGGTTGCTCTGCAGAGGCAAGGAATGGCAAGCCACCTCTGTATGTCTTTTACCCTAACCTGAATGGCTTAGGCTAGCCTGATCTCATCACATCTCAGAATACGTAAAGTCGGCTGTGCTCAGTATTTGGATGGGAGACCACCAAGGAAGTCCAGGGTTGCTCTGCAGAGGCAGGCAATGGCAAACCACCTCTGCATGTCTTTTACCCTAACCTGAATGGCTTAGGCTAGCCTGATCTCATCACATCTCAAAAGCTATGCAAAGTCGGCTGTGCTCAGTACTTGAATGGGAGACCACCTAGGAAGTCCAGGGTTGCTCTGCAGAGGCAGGCAATGGCAAACCATCTCTGTATGTCTTTACTCTAACCTGGATGGCTTAGGCTAGCCTGATCTCTTCACATCTCAGAAGCTATGTAGAGTCAGTTGTGCTCAGTATTTGGATGGGAGACCACTAAGGAAGTCCAGGGTTGCTCTGCAGAGGCAGGTAATGACAAACCACCTCTGTATGTCCTTACTCTAACCTGGATGGCTTAGGCTAGCCCGATCTCTTCACATCTCAGAAGCTATGCAGAGTCAGCTGTGGTCAGTATTTGGATGGGAGACCACCAAGGACATCCAACGTCGCTTTGCAAAGGCAGGCAATGGCAAACCACCTCTGTTTGCATCTGTCAGCATTTTACTGTTGAGCTGTTTGATGCAGTCATATTCAACAGGAGATTTATACAGCTGATTTTGAATTGTGTTATATATTTATGCCAATTATGATTATTGCTTTGAAGGTGTTCGTTGAATTGCATTTTATTTCGATGTAACCCAGCCCAAGTCTCGCTCGTTGGCGGAGCAATGGGGTGTAAATTTGACAACCCCTCCCAAACAAATACAGATGTCTTCTTTACCTCCCTAAATCAATCACTGCCACTAAGTTCTTAAATTCAGTTTTGAAGATTTTTAGCAGCATGAGGGTAGATTACTACTGTGAGTTTTCTTGCACTATGAGGAGAGGCGGAGCACAAATGTTTTAATTAATAAAGAAAATAACAAGCTAACTTGCCCTAGAATCATCTGTAATGTGCAAGGCATTGTGGGAGAGCACAGTGGGGGAAAAAATTCTGGAGATGAAAGTTTTGAAAACAGCTCCTCTACAATTCAGCACCATGCGGAACAAAATGGGGGAAAAAATAGCTAAAGAATGGTGGAAAGAAATCACTTTCCGTCATCCCCAATAAAGGACAACGTTCTCTTTCTCTCTCTTCCAATACAAATTATCTCTTGAAGCCGTTTTGGGTTCTTTTTTATTATTATTATTCCTCAGCTTGGGATAACTGTGCTTCTCGGGAGCAAACGGTGTGCATTGACGGACCCACAAATGAAAAGGATGGTGTGAGGGGAAAAGATGATTAAGGATTTGCAGTGAAAAGAAAAGCGCCCTCCTAGTCTTTATGAAAACCCCAGTGATGTATTCCCCCACCCACCCCCTTCACACCAGCAGCCAACTTGGCCTCCTCTCTGGCTTTTGCAAATACTTTGGGAAGTCCGCCCGCCAGGCCTGTTGTTCTCTCTGTACAAAGGAAGAGGATTAAATTCCTCAGCCCCCGACAGAGAAGGGAGGAGGCACGGATTTACCTACTGTTGCTAAAGTGTTGGGCTGATAGCACGGCAGCCGCCGCCTAGGTCTGTCTTCAACAAGAGCTCCAGCCTCCTAACCAGCAACCTTTCACTCGGTTCCCATGGCAACATCTGTATCCTCCTGGTGCCCACGGTGTCTCTAATGCTTTCGACTAGTTGGATTCGTTGGCACCTGCCTCCCGAGCCAGGTCTTGTCAAAACTTATTAAGCTGAGAATCCATTTCTCAAGCTTGGGGTTGGGGGGGAGAGGGGAGCCGACACATTTAGCTCACCTGAGATCTCTTTCAAATCCCAGGAAAGTCAATTTTTCAAGTTGCCAAAGACCACCAGAACTTGCCTAGCGTGAACATCTGCACAGCTCTGCCGGCAAAAGGTGCAGACATTTCCCCGGCGCGGAGCCCTCTAGCTGCTCTGCTCTTACTTAATGAGACTGCAAGAAACAATATGCAATGCTAGAGTGGAGCTGAGACGTGGGACCCGTTTTTAGTTTTTGATAATTTTTTTTTCATAAAAGCATAACAGCATTATAAAAGCAATTAACCCAAGAAAAGAATGGAGACAGAATGAAACTTAGCTTACAATTCTAAACGTGAATATAAAAAGCCGGTAAAGTCATACTAATGATGGTCTTTAAAGTTCAACTGATATCCAATCACAATCGTCATTGGATTTTAAATATTTTTTTCTTAAAAAGTATAACATCTATCGGGGTATAAACTTGTGCCCTACTACTCGAATATCTCAATACTATGATCTGCACATATGAATAATTCTCTCTATATATCAGGGGTCTTCAAACTATGGCCCTCCAGATGTTCATAGACTACAATTCCCATGAGCCCTACCACTTGGCCATGCTGGCAGGGCTGATGGGAATTGTAGTCCATGAACATCTGGAGGGCCATAGTTTGAAGACCCCTGCTCTATATGCTACATTTCTACTATTCACATTATGGTTCTTTCTGCACTGCAACGGTGCGGAGGTGCGTTGGCGTAAATGACGCCAATGCACCCCCCCCAGGACCGTCCGCATGGGTGGTCCAGGGAGGGCAGCAGGTGGCGGCGCCATCCTCGTCCCTGGCCTCCGGCTTGTCACAGGGGACACGCCCCACAGACTGGAGTGACGGCTCTGGAGTCGCAGGCCAGGGGGGCGTGTCCCCTGGCCTCTGCGATGAGCCGGAAGCCAGGAGACGAGGTACGCTTGCAGGGATGGTGCGAAGTCGCTGTTTCCCAACCTTGCTCCCCAAGCGAGGTTTTCCGGAAACAGCGGCTTCTAACCATTGCCGTCCGAATGGCAGCGGCTGGAAGGCGCCATGTCCCACGCACCATCCCTGCAAGCTTACCTCGTCTCCAGTAATGAGGAACCAGTCAAAGAAGGAGGAGAGAAAAGGGAAGGAAAAGATCGGTGATCAGAAGGAAATAAAGCTACTGTGGATGGGTGGGGAGGCCAACACATGAAAAACATCAACACATTTATGATATGATCACTGATTGGCAACACTGATGTGATAAAGAAGGATGAAATCTTATCTGTGGTGTCAAAGCAGTAGGGAACCAGCATGGGGTAGGGGTTGAGAGCGGTAAATTCAAATCTGAAGAACTTGGTTCGATTCCCTAGTCCTCCTCACGAAGCCTGCTTAGTGACCTTGTGCCAGTCATAGTTATCTCAGAAGTCTTTCACTCCACATGGAGACAGGCAGTAGAAAGCCACTTCTGAGAGTTTCTTGCCTTGATTGCCGTTAAGTCAGCTGAGACTTTTCACCCAAGCAGATGCCGATTGTGGGATATCAACTTCATGCTGAAGATGGAGCGGGCTTGTTTTCTGCTGCTCCAGAGACTAGGACAAAGAGTAATGGATTTAAAGTAGAGTTGGCGATTTGGGGAGCTTGAATCGCAGAATGTGCCCGAATTGAGGCTAATTGAGGCATATTCGGGCCATTTTCAGGCCGAATGCAGTGTCCCCAAATACGAGCTGATCCGAATACAAAGTACAAAATACAAATACAAAACCCAAAGTAGAAAATACAAAGTATTTGAATCAGCTCGTATTGATATTTGAGATTTGGCAGCATTCAAGGATCATTTAAAGGGAGTTCAAACTCCCTTTAAATGATCCTTGAATGCTGCCGAATCCTGGGAGGGTTTTTTTGGTGGTAATGATGAATTCTTTAGTTTGTTATTTTCTTTCTTTAAATATTATTTAAAGGGAATGCAAGTGGAAAAATGCCTAAATAATCCATCCCCCAGAAAATCCCCCCAATACTAACTTTAGAGTGCCTGTCAGGGGCGCATTTTCTTAGCTAGTGGTACCAAAATTGCAGGATATCTTCAGGATACTTTCCTAATGATATTAGTCAATTTTGGTGAAGCTTGGTTCAGGGGATCCAATTTTATGGACCCTCAAAAGGTAGCCTCCATCTCCTATTAGCTGGGAGTCTGAGTAGGATGAACTTTTATTTATTTATTCAAAGCATTTATACCCCCACTTTACTACTCTACTATTAAAAGAGGCTGATAATAAAACCCAACAACAACCAAAAACAATAAAATCTACTAAAATACAATACAAAAATACAATACAATGAAATACGATAAAATTACACAATACGATTAAAAAAGAAATCAAAACCACAAGTAAATGACCTTAAAAACGTAAATCACTGTTTGCTTACATCCCAGTTTTTAGAACTAGATGTTGAAGGTCATCACATATTAAAATATTTTCACTTGAGAATGGAAGGATAGCAAGGAAGGAGCAAGTGGGGCTTTCATCAAAAGAGTGTTCCAGAATCTATGTGCCAACATTACTGTTGGTGCGGAAGCAGACTAGACCCATAACCTGTTGTGTTGTAAAAATATAAATAGTTAGCTGAGTAAATAATCACAGATGCTGCTGGTTAAAAGCAGGTGGATTCTAATCTGCAGAAGCAGGTTTGATTCCCCTCTCCTACACCTGAGTGGCAGAGGCTTATCTGGTAAACCAGATGTGTTTTTGCACTCCTACATTCCTATTGGGTGACCTTGGGCTAGTCACAGTTCTCTCAGAACTCTCTCAGCCCCACCTAACTCACAAGGTATCTGTTGTGGGGAGAGAAAGGGAAAGGTGTTTGAAAGCTACCTTGAACCTCCTTACAGGAGAGAAAAATGGGGCATAAATCCACACTTGTTCTTCTTCTTAAGTGAGGTTTACCAAGAAAAAATATTGAAGGGAAAGGTAAGATGGCAGAAAACAATAGTGAGTGATTTTTGCGGTGGATAACTGTTTTATCCTCCTTTCAGGTAGGAGGGGGTGAGGTGCATTTACACGTGTTTCAGAGGACTTCATTTGTGATTGCATTTGTTTACGCACCTCACCGACGAGGATACATATAAATGCTATTTCAAAGGAACTCCACCTAAACATTCACAAACGTCTCTTGCTCTCCTCCCTGAGAGGAGGACAAAACGGATAACCACCACACAAATCACTCCACTCTGTGCCACGGAGAGAAACACATCTTACCATCATGTCATAGCAGCGACAGATACAGGTAAACTAAACCACCAGGCTACGGACGCACCGCTAAAATCACAGGGTCTGGAAAATTCACAACTGCCAGCTGTTTTCAGCCATGAACGCCTTTGACAATCCATACTGCTTTTTCCTTTCAAGCCACAAATCTTGCCAACAACCTATTTCTATCTACAATATGACAGCTTATGGCAATAACTGTACAGTTTGTCTGTATAATGGAGGGGACAGCCACTTCTAACTCAGCTTTGGAAAACAGAAATAGACACAGTGAGATCTTTAATAGGCTTGACTTCACGAGAAAGAAGAGTTCGTGTCGAGCAGTGCAAACTGCAGAATGATGCAGGGGCTTTCCTGGAGAACTCTGGGAAAGTAGCAGCTTTTAAAGGACGGTTGGGGGGTTGTGGGTTTCCTGGGTTGTATGGCTGTGTTTGAGTAGTATTTCCTCCTCATGTTTCGCCTGCATCTGTGGCTGGCATCTTCAGAGGAGGATGGTTGTTGATTTTCTTTAGTTGTCTGACAAGGATTTACCCACTGCTGTCCAATGTTGTACATATCTTTGACTTTTTTTAAAAAAAGAAAGTGAATGTGCCATGATCTAAAAGTGAGAGTCCTGTGTTCAGTTCTGGTCGCCACATCTCAAAAAGGATATCGAAGAGATAGAAAAAGTGCAGAGAAGGGCAACGAGGATGATTGAGGGACTGGAGCACCTTCCCTATGAGGACAGGTTGCAGCGTTTGGGACTCTTTAGTTTGGAGAGGAGACGTCTGAGGGGGGATAGGATAGAAGTCTATAAAATTATGCATGGGGTAGAAAATGTTGGGAGAGAGAAATTTTTCTCTTTCTCACAATACTAGAACCAGGGGGCATTCATTGAAAATGCTGGGGGGGGGGGAAGAATGAGGACTAATAAAAGGAAACACTTCTTCACGCAACGTGTGATTGGTGTTTGGAATATGCTGCCACAGGAGGTGGTGATGGCCACTAACCTGGATAGCTTTAAAAGGGGCTTGGACAGATTTATGGAGGAGAAGTCGATCTATGGCTACCAATCTTGATTCTCCTTGATCTGAGATTGCAAATGCCTTAACAGTCCAGGTGCTCCGGAGCAAAAGCTGCAGAAGGCCATTGCCATGATCTGAGATTGCAAATGCCTTAACAGTCCAGGTGCTCGGGAGCAATGGCCGCAGAAGGCCATTGCTTTCACATCCTACATGTGAACTCCCAAAGGCACCTGGTGGGCCACTGCGAGTAGCAGAGTCCTGGACTAGATGGACTCTGGTCTGATCCAGCAGGCTAGTTCTTATGTTCTTATGTTCTTATGAGAGTAAAATTTGAGTCCAGTGTGCAACAGACTTCCCTCTGTGATACACCTCTGAAGATGCCAGCCACAGATGCAGGTGAAACGTTAGGAACAAGATCCACCAGACCACGGCCACACAGCCCAAAAAACCCACCACAACCAATTTAATTATCAGTCTATAAGTGACCTGTGCTCTAGATATAGATGGGTTGCTGTGCTCCAGTTGCATGTGCCCACCTGGATTCCATCATAAGACCTTCTACATAAAAGGACACATTGATCTGATTAGTAATACATTCCCTTTTTTCTCTCTCATCCCTGCAGCTCGTGGGCTTGGTGCATCTCTTAAGAATCATAGAGTCATAGAATCATAGAGTTGGAAGAGACCACAAGGGCCATCACGTCCAACCTCCTGCCATGCAGGAGCACACAATCAAAGCACTCCCGACATATGTTCATCCAGCTTCTGTTTAAAAACCTCCAAGGAAGGAGACTCCAGCACACTCTCAGAAAGTGCATTCCACTGTCGAACAGCCCTAACTGTCAGGAGGTTTTTCCTGATGTTTTGGTGGAATCTCTTTTCCTTCCCCTTGAACCCATGACTCCTGGTCCTAGTTTCTGGAGCAGCAGAAAACAAGCTTGCTCCCTCACCAACATGACACCCCTTCAAATATCTAAACATGGCTATCATGTCACCTCTTAATCTTCTCTTCACCAAACTAAACATCCCCAGCTCCCTAAGTCTCTCCTCGTAGGGCACGGATTCCAGACCTTTTACCATTTTGGTTGCCCTCCTCTGGACCCGTTCCAGCTTGTCAATATCCTTCCTGAATTGTGGTGCCCAGAACTGTACACAATATTCCAGGTGAGGTTTAACCAATGCAGAATAGAGAGGTACAATTACATCCCTCAATCTAGATACTAAACTCCTACTGATACAGAAGAAGAATCTTGTTGCCTTTCTTTTGGGAACACTCACCACAGTCTGTTAATAATCTTGAATGATCGGCTGTCAATTCTTCCATTGTTGTATGTGAAGAAAGTAAGGTGACCTTCAGATATTTAAACATGGCTATCATGTCACCTCTTAACCTTCTCTTCACCAAACTAAACATCCCCAGCTCTCTAAGTCTCTCCTCGTCGGGCACGGATTCCAGACCTTCAACCATTTTGGTTGCCCTCCGTGAGCCACCAAAGTTTGAAAAACGTTGCCGACCCTCCAGGCCCATGTGCTCAGGATCCTTTTGATGGAAACTCACCGGCAGAAAGACTAAGTGGGCACATGAGGACATTCTAAGATAGCTTCTCGCAGGATTGGTGTCCGTAATTATGGGCTCAGCAGGTAGCTTAATGGATTTTTCAAAAGCTGGATAGTCGCTAGGGAATAATATGACCCAGCAATCTCTGGTTGCCTAAGCCACTAGTTCTGCTTGAGGGCGCTCAGATGAAATGAATTCAGCATGGGTAGGCCAGGCCGTTTCAGAGAGTTGGCGTTCTTCCCACCAGCAAAGACTTTTCCAACAAGGTGGGGGGGAGCACCTTGTCCAATTAACCTCAAACTCTTGCAGAAATATAGATATTCTTTCCTTGGCTGCAGAACAGACCCGCTCAGCACGCTAATAAGAGGAAGCTGCTCTTTGGGGTGGGGATTGGTTCTGAGTCCTGGTGAGGAGGTAACATAGTTGCCAACCTCCAGGAGAGACCCGAAGAATTCCAAGAATCACAACTGATCTCCAGACTGCAGAGATCAAGTCTTGGGGAGAAAGTGGCATATTAAATCCAGTACATTAAATCAGTGGCAGGATCCAAAAATTTTAGTAACAGGTTCCCATGGTGGTGGGATTCAAACAGTGGCGTAGCGCCAATGGGGCTGGGCGTGGCACGACGGGGGCGTGGCATTAATAATTTCTCTGTTACTGTAAAAAACTCTTACTGTAAAAAAAGTTCCTGATTTCCAGCTGGTATCTTTCTGTCCATAATTTAAACTCATTATATAGCAAGTCCTATCGTCTACTGCCAACAGAAACAACTACTTCTCCTCTCATTGACTGCCTGTCAAATACTGAATACTTTCAAATGCTTAATTTTGTTTCTAGAAATCAAAAGAAGGATACTTTCCTTAAACAAGGAACTTGACCATATTTCTAAAACATGTTTTTAAAACAGCTCAACAGGGAGAATGATCCCGTTTTCTACCTTCGCTAACCAGCCACATAGGAAACGACAGGGCTTTATGATTTTTGGACCTAATGGAATTTCTAACGGAAAAGCAGACCCAATTAGTAACCCCCTCTCGACACACACCAATAATTAGTAACCCACTCTCGGGAACTGGTGAGAACCTGCTGGATCCCACCTCTGCATTAAATCAAATCAAATTATAGCCTATACTCAAAATAAATAAATAAAGGAATTCCTTCTGTCAAACATTTTGGTTGCCCCTTTTTGGACCTGTTCCGACCCAGTTAAATTGGAACTTTCAGCGATACAGCACCATATTTTGATTCAGGGGGTCCCCAACCTTTTTGAGCCTGTGGACACCATTGGAACAGGTGGAAGCACAACCACAAGGTGGCCGCCATGAGTGGAGGAGCCACAAAGAAAGTCCAAGTGCAGGGGAAGATATATAATATTGTGTGGGTGTGTGTGTATGTGTGTAAAGAGCAGTGAGAAAGAGAATGTGCGCAGCCAATCAGATATCAAATGACCAATCAGAAACCCTACTTGGGTAGTGTGGGTAGGCCATCATGATGTAGTGTTTAAGAGCAGATGGATTCTAATCTGGAGAACCGAGTTTGAATCCCCACTCCTCCACCTGAGTGGCAGAGGCTTATCTGGTGAAACAGATGTGTTTCCGCACTCCAGCACATGGCGGCTGGGTGACCTTGGGCTAGTCACAGTTCATTCAGAACTCTTTCAGCTCCGTCTACCTGACAAAGTGTCTATTGTAGGGAGAGGAAGGGAAAGGAGCTTGTAAGCCACCTTGAGTCTCCTTACAGGAGAGAAAGGTGGGATTTAAATCCAAACTCTTCTTCTTCTGTTTGGCAGAAGCTCCATCTAGTGCCATCTACTTTTTTATCACATTTGGTGAGCACCAGGAAAGGTGTTAGTGGGCGGCATGATGCCCATGAACACAGTGTTCGGGGCCATGATTTAATTTTTTCCCAATGCTAAGAAGGTCAACAGAGCCAAGACGTCTCTCACTTCTTTTGTTTCCCACTGTTTCAAACCCAAGAATTTATTTTTTATTTTATTAGACTTGCTACATTTGTCTCCCACTATGCATGCATTCTGATTGGAACATCAGAACAAGTGAGAGGAACCACTTTCCAAACGCCAAGGTTTACAAACAAGTCACCGATTCGGCCGGCTCTGGGTTAGAAGACATTTGCAACGGGAGCAGGTGGAATTGAACCCCTTGTTCTTCGCCTTGCCTATTTTCAGCTGAGTTAAAAAGTCCATTTTCACAGAGGTTGGCGGTGGCGTCATGAGCATGAACGCAAAATGGCACCTTCTCCCGTCTCTCTCCCTGGTGCTGTCTGGTTTTTTGCAAAGTTGAAAAGCTGCTAATTTAGCAGTGTCAAATAAAATTTCTAAACTGTATGTCTATAAAAGAACATCTTTGCAATAAGGCGCGGCAAATATGCTTGCAAAATAGTGCAGTCAGCAAACCTGCTTTAGGTTTTGAAATATCTGGCAATGACATTTATTAGAAGCAAATGCTCGTATATCAGCGATATAAAGGACTGCCTCTTCATCACGGCGCCTTTTTTATTATAGGCACTAATTTCATGGAAAATCCTTTCAATTCTTTGCAAAACACCTGCTGAACTTCAAGAAATATGGTTACTGCTTGTGCGGAGACAGATGTAGCTTAATCACATAATACTGACTTTGACTTTCCAGAGCCTCACAATAAATGAAGTGAAGGTGCTAGTGCGGTAGGTTTAAATCTTGCTCCAATTTGTACTCACTTTGTGCCTGTGCAGCTGGAAATGAAGAGAGTATCTGAAAAAAAAATAAACCCACAGATGTTACGGGAAGTCAATGAGCTGCTTCGCCCCAGGATCTATGTCCTACTAGGGATGCTTGCAATATTACCACCATCCAAATTTCTCACCAGAATTTAGACAACGCATTACTTGGTCTTGGCCTTTTCCCCACAAATCCCCAAAAACGTTTCCAAACATGTTCCACTCCCTGGCCCCTTCCGCACACGCAAAATAATGCATTTTCAAACCACTTTCACAACTGTTTGCAAGTGGATTTTGCTATTCCGCACAGCTTCAAAGAGCACTGAAAGCAGTTTGAAAGTGTATTATTCTGCATGTGCAGAATGAGCTCCTGCTCCACTTTTACAATTATTTATGTCCACTCTAATCCCTACCAAATGATTCCAGGCCACCATTTTGTGACATTTGCTTTTAATTTTGAGTTCATCATGGAATTACTGCTTCAGTGCTTCACAGCGGAGGGGGGGGGGGGCATTCTCTGTGCCTTCTACACTCCCTCCTTCAAAAATTAGCCCCTCAAAACTGAACAAACTCTGCTCAGATGCTTCAAAATGCTCCCAAAACAGATTGTTTTCACAGATTGTATTGATATACCTATGCTTTAGGGTACATTGGAATCTTTAGGGATGGTACCCCCACTTTAAAATTGTAGCAAACTGCGTATAGACATTTTTCGGATATCAAACAGGAATTCGCCAAGCATAAGAACATAAGAGCACAAGAAAGAGCCTGCTGGATCAGACCAGAGTCCATCTAGTCCAGCACTCTGCTACTTGCAGTGACCCACCAGATGACTTTGGGAGCTCACCTGCAGGATGTGAAAGCAAAGGCTTTCTGCTGCTGCTGCTCCTGAGCACCTGGTATGGTAAGACATTTGCAATCTCAGATCAAGGAGGATCAAGATTGGTAGCCGTACATCGACTTCTCCTCCATAAATCTGTCCAAGCCCCCTTTTAAAGCTATCCAGGTTAGTGACCATCACCACCTCTTGTGGAAGCATATTCCAAACACCAATCACACGTTGCGTGAAGAAGTGTTTCCTTTTATTAGTCCTTATTCCCCCCCCCCCCCCAGCATTTTCAATGAATGCCCCCTGGTTCTAGCATTGTGAGAAAGACAGAAAAATTTCTCTCTGTCAACATTTTCTACCCCAGGCATAATTTTATAGACTTCAATCTTATCCCCCCTCAGAAAGAAATCACATCCCCCCTCTAAAGAAAAGAAGCAGATTAGGAAATCAGGCAGAGCAAACATATGAAATGAATTGAGAAAAATTCAGTCACTCATATTATATAATTTTAACTAATGAGCTAGGGGCAGTTTCAGTATTTGCAACATGACAGTGATTGGCAGAATTTGAAGCAAGTTTGGAGAAACTTCCGTTGGACAAATTTGTGTCAATTCGTATGAACTTACAAGAAATCTGAGCACATTTTTAAAATGTTTGCTTCTTCCTATCTAAAGTAGCTAATTCCACCCAAGTTCCATCACTCAGAGCTGTACTAGCGATCATTATCATTGTGAACATCTTGATACTGCCTTTTTATCTAACCAGAGTCCACAAGGTGGCAAACATTTGAAAGATTAAAAAAAAGGATTAAAAATACAATTAAGAGGATAAAAAAATCAATTAAAACATTAAAACGTACACAAACGGCTCTAAAAGGAGGGCCAGGGACATTATCGGGGGGATGCTGGATGAATCAAAAAAATCTTCACTGGCTGGTAAAAGACACTATTAGAAGGATTGATGAATTGCATGTGTGAGTGAAACACCATGGTGTAGTGGTGAAGAGCAGGTGGATTCCTATCTGGAGAACCAGGTTCGATTCCCCACTCCTCCACCTGAGGGGTAAAGGCTTATCTGGTGAAACAGATGTGTTTCCGCATTGCTACATTCCTGCTAGGTGACCCTGGTCTAGTCATATTCTTCTGAACTCTCAGCCCCACCTACCTCACAGGGTGTTTGTTGTGAGGGGGGAAGGGAAAGGAGCTTGTAAGCCACCTTGAGTCTCCTTACAGGAGAGAAAGGTGGGATATAAATCCAAACTCTTCTTTGTCTTCTGTTCTTAAGTCCAACAACCATGTTTTTTTTAAATGAAGTCTGTTCGCACTAGGGTGGCTGATCTCCAGATGATTGTGAGAGATCGCCTGCTGGCAACTGATCTCCAAGTGACAGAGGTCAGCTCCCCTGGATAAATGGCTTCTTTGGAAGGTGGACTCTATGACAGCATATCCTTGGACGTCCCTCCCCTCCTAAATCCTGCCTTCCTGAAGAAGAAGAAGAAGAAGAAGAAGAAGAAGAAGAAGAAGAAGAAGAAGAAGAAGAAGAAGAAGAAGAAGAAGAAGAAGAAGAAGAAGAAGAAGAAGAAGAAGAAGAAGAAGAAGAAAAGGAGGAGGAGGAGGAGGAGGAGGAGGAGTTTGGATTTATATCCCCCCTTTCTCTCCTGCAGGAGACTCAAAGGGGCTTACAAGAAGCCAGAGTAGTCAACAATATAACAAACATTTAAGAGATCCAACAGAAACAATGAGATGCTGAACGTATGCATGATAAAAACTACACCTCATCCCCAGGAATTCTCATCTCTGTTAGTACAGAACATTCAGCACAAAGCGACAGAGCCAAGAGGAAAGGTGGAGTATAAGTATGTTAATAAATAAAACCAATAAAGTGAGGATTTCAGAGAATAACTAGTTAGGCTCCTTGCCCTTCCCCCCTCACAACAAACACCCTGTGAGGTGGGTGGGGCTGAGAGAGCTCCAAGAAGCTGTGACTAGCCCAAAGTCACCCAGCTGGCGTGTGTGGGAGTGTACAGGCTAATCTGAATTCCCCAGATAAGCCTCCACAGCTCAGGCGGCAGAGCTGGGAATCAAACCCGGTTTCTCCAGATTAGATACACGAGCTCTTAACCTCCTACGCCACTGCTGCTCCTCTAAGCCCCACCCCCACAATCTTCAGTTATTTCCCCACCAGAACTGGCAACTCCAATTTACACATCCATCATGGACTCATCATGCATGTAGGATAGGAACCCCAATATCGCTATATAGGCCAATATAGCCATTCAGTGCACAGGATGAAGAGTTGTCATACATTTCTGTCTTCCAGAAGCCCTCTCATGAACAAACATTTTTAAGGTACTTGACACAGAAGAACAGCTACACACAGTGGTGGGATCCAAAAATTTTAGTAACAGGTTCTGATGGTGGTGGGATTCAAACCGTGGAGTAGCACCAATGGGGCTGGGGGCCCGGAGGCAACAATGGGGAGCGATGGCTGGAGCATTCAGTGGGTGGGGCATTCCTGGGCGGGGCTGTGGCAAGGACGCAGCCGCTGCGCCGGTCCTTGGGCGGGAAACGAATGCATGCAGGCACAGGCTGCCACGCACGCCGGTGCACCTCCTGCTAGACTGCTTCAAGTTCTGCGCGCTACTGCTGAGAGGAGGGGAGTAACTAAGGCCAAAATCACCCATTAGTAACCCCCTCTTGGCACACACAAATAATTAGTAACCTACTCTCGGGAACCTGTGAGAACCTGCTGGATCCCACCTCTGGCTACCCAGATTGGGAGTAAGAATGACCACAGGCCAAGTGGTTTCTCTTTCTTCTGCAAGTGCAGTTTCACTGAGGAAAGGGGTCAATTTTATTCCATTGGTTCTCCTCATTCCAGTCTACAGACCTATATGGCTTTTCCTCCATTCGGATCCCGAAGAGGAGAACATTCAGATCAGAGATGCTCCAGGTAAGAGGAGTGTCAAGTAGTTGCAGAAGGGCCAACCTTTTCCCCTATTGATTCTTATTTATGCTTCTCCATAAAATAATGGTCCTTTAATTTTACTTCTGTCGATAAGCCAAGTGCTTGAGAAGGAAGGGCCGGGGGGGGGGGGGATGAGGGAGAGAGGAGCCCATAAAACAATGAAACCTCATGAATATTTATATCAGTGACTACATAGCATTATAGTTATAATCTCCGCAACTGGTTTTTACCGGTTCAGAATTAATTATCAAGTTGAGTTTTAATTGCATTCTTCTAAATTACAATTAAAAATACATAATGAATTAGTTTGAAAAGTATGCTGCTTGGCCTACTGAGTCCCACAGTTTCGTGAAATCCCATTCTTAATGCTTAATAAGCAGCGGAAGGAAGGGGGGAGTACATGCTACCCAAAACATCTCTTCTGTGCTTGACACCGAAAATATTAAAATATTCAATGACCTTTTGTCCCTTTACACATTTACGTTATCCACTACATTCGATATTGTTTTGCCTTTCCTGCCATGCCCTTGCTATTTTCCTTATTTAAGCCTCTGTTGCACCCTTAGAATGGGTTTAGTTGCTTTCTGTACAGTATTCTGTGGAAGGGAACCTTAGTTAGACCCTGTCCCTTTAAGAACCCCTCTGTAGGCAAGAGCACCATAGCATTCTTATTGGTTAGCAGTTCCTGTTTTACAGTCTGTTTTAGTTCAAGTGTCTGGGGAAGGCTGGAGACAGCAATATCTCAGACATATTAGGTGTTAAAGATCCATGGTATTTGAATAATCAAGTTTCGACAAAATTGCAAGGATACAGAGTCCAAATAGAGGACACTGGGAGATCTCAGAAGCGGCAAAGCAGCACAGACTTTCTTAGAAGCAGTTAAGGAAAAGTTGGTGTCTGCAAGTTCTTCTGTTGGAAGTTCTTTTGTTGGAAGGAAGTTCTTTTCCTCATTCTTTTGTTGGAAGTTCTTTTGTTGGAAGAGACCACAAAGGCCATTCAGACCAGCTCTCTGCCATTCAGGAACACACAATCAAAGCACTCCCAACATATGTTCATCCAGCCTCTGTTCAAAAACTTCCAAAGAAGGAGACTCCACCCCTCTCTGAGGCAGTGAATTCCACTTTTGAACACCCCTGACAGTCAGAAAGTTCTTCCTAATGTTTAGGTGGAATCTCTTTCGCTGCACCTTAAATCCATTACTCCGTGTCCAAGGCAGCAGAAAACAAGCTTGCTCCCTCTTCGACACGCCATCCAAATATTTAAACCTAGGTACCATGCCCCCCCTTATCCTTCCCTCCTCCAGACTAAACACCCCCAGCTCCCTTAAGCCTCTCTTCATAGGGCATAGATTCCAGACCTTTGACCATTTTGGTTGCCCTCCTCCTCTGGACACAATACTGGAACCAGGGGGTATTCATTGAAAATCCTGGGGGGAAGAATTAGGACTAATAAAAGGAAACACTTCTTCACACAACGTGTGATTGGTGTTTGGAATATGCTGCCACAGGAGGTGGTGATGGCCACTAACCTGGATAGCTTTAAAAAGGGGCTTGGACAGATTTATGGAGGAGAAGTCGATCTATGGCTACCAATCTTGTTCCTCTTTGATCTGAGATTGCAAATGCCTTATCAGTCCAGGTGCTCGGGAGCAACAGCCGCAGAAGGCCATTGCTTTCCCATCCTGCATGTGAGCTCCCAAAGGCACCTGGTGGGCCACTGTGAGTAGCAGAGAGCTGGACAAGATGGACTCTGGTCTGATCCAGCTGGCTTTTTCTTATGTTCTTATGTTCTAGGATCAAAACAACCTACATTCCATGCCACTGATAGAAGTACAACAGCAGGTGTGTAATGAGGGCATTGCTCAGGAAGCAAATGTACGAAGACTGAGAAAATACAACCAACCACAGTAATGAAGAGGGAGGGGGAATGAGGAAAGAAAGGATTTCACATCCTGGGCTGGAAACATGGCAGGATTAAACCAGACATGGGCTGATCATGACACCCTAGGACTACAAATCAAAGGCAAAAATATTTTATTCCTACAATTTTCTGGGCATTTGCTTCCTCACATAGCTTCTGAAGAACCCCACGCCCAGTGGTGGGATCCAAAAATTTTAGTAACAGGTTCCCATGGTGGTGGGATTCAAACTGTGGCATAGTGCCAATGGGGCTGGGTGGGGCACGACGGGGGCGGGGGCGGGCATTCCGGGGGCGGGGCATTCCTGGGCGGGGCTGTGGCAAGGACACAGCCACTGCGCCGGTCCTTGGGCGGGAAACGAATGCACACAGGCGCAGGCTGCCACGCACGCCGGTGCACCTCCTGCTAGACTGCTTCAAGTTCTGCGCGCTACTGCTGAGAGGAGGGGCGTAACTAAGGCAAAAATCATGTGGCAAAATCACCAATTAGTAACCCCCTCTCGGCACACACAAACAATTAGTAACCTACTCTCGGGAACCTGTGAGAACCTGCTGGATCCCACCTCTGCCCACGCCGCATCCCAAGTACTCCTGCTGCAGTTTCCATTCAGTCAATGTAAATTCTGGATAAACCAACAGGAGAGAAACAAGCTGGAGAGACGCGGCTCTTCAGAATTTCCTCATAACTCGGTTACGGAACGAGCTGCAACTTTGGAAGAAGAAAATAAATGAAAGTCTACGGTTTTAAAAAAGCTATCTATGGAGTCTGATGCCGGCAAAGTTGAATCCAAGTGAGAATCAATAAAGCCAATCATGTACAATCAACACTTATGTGGATTTAAGTCACATGGCTCCGGAGCTTAAAATAGAGCCACATTATAGCCAACGACTCTTCCAAGGACTTTATTTAAAGAAGATTTCACAGGAGCCTCTTCGGAGGAGGAGGGGTGTCTTCCCCCCCTTTCCTTTTGCACGGAGAGATGCTGAATTGCCTGTAAATCACTGAGGAAGACCGTTAAGAAGGGGTCTCGAGATATTGTATGAGAGGGAAGCTTAAAGGATCCGTGTTTGGGAGTCCTTTTCTTCTCCTCCTCTTTCACAGACAATTTGCTGGGAGTCGGATCTTGAAAAGAACATTCTGACATCCAGGAATGGGGCTCACCTTTTCGGGACCTTTTCAAAATATTTACAAATCTGTGCACACATTCGGGCACAAAACATCCTTTATCTGTCCATCTTTTGTTTCTTCAGCCACAAGACGGAGAGCTGTTCTTAGAACATACGCTATGAGTGGGGGAGTCTTCGGTTCAGATTCACACTTTCCTAAGATACGCAATTGATAGCATGGCCGAAGCATACTGATCCAGTTTCACGCGAACACTCACACACAAGTGTTTATTGGAAACAAAAGGGAGGCTTCTTTTGTTAATTTTTTGGGGGGGTGGATCATTGACAGAAAAACTCAGAAATTGCTCATTTCTTGTCAAGGCCCCTGATTGATGTGCAAAGATGGGGCAAAAAAAAGGATGTATTGCCCTTTAAGAAGATAGATGTACTATTAGCAACTGGCTTCTTCATTCATTAGTACGTTTGCTTGTAGCATTTGGACCTACCTTCCTCGGAAACTTCCCCCAGACTCGAGGTGAGTTATAAAGAATACAACAAAGTCTGCTTAGCTGTACTGCACTGAGACATCTTTGTGTCTCTGGGATGCCTGATTGGCTGGAATTATTTGAGCCGGAATGAAGGGGGGTGGAATAGCTAGAACAGAAGGAGCCAACGATGGACGAAGAACTATTGGGAGTGGAGATATAGAATCACAGAGTTGGAATAGGCCATGCAAGCCATCTAGTGCAACCACCTTGCTCAGTGTAAGAGCAGCCTAGGGGATCCCTGACAAGTGTTTATCCACCCACTGCTTGAAGACAGCGAGGGAGAGAGGCAGCCAATTCAATTGTTGTACAACTCTTATTGTAAAAATGTTCCCCAATATCCAGATGGAACCTTTCTGCCTGTAATTTAAACCCATCATAATGAGTCCTAATGGTAACCTCTATCTGTGGGTTCTGTGGGGCAGAACTTGGAAGGAATTGCAAAGAACTAAATTTAAAACAAAATGGTTTACTTCCTTAACGAATAACACTTTTCACATTAACATTTAACATTCACAATTTCAGTCCTTTTAAATTGCATTTCAAGTCCTTTTATTTACAATCTGCTGATAATGCCAAGTCCAATTCTTCCTGCTGGTGGTTGGCTTATGAAGACTTCAGAGGCTTGGTGAATGGGATCCAAGATGATGAAGGTCCCCAAACGAACTCCCATCAACTACAAGCCCTGAAACAATAAATACTAACATTTACAATATAGCAAAAATAAACAACTCCCTTCCCACTAGTTCCCAACAACTTTGCAGTTACCTTAAACAAGGTGTTAAGAGCTTATAAAGAATGAAATCAAGGTCCCAGCCTGATAGCCTTGCCTCTTCCAACTTCACCAGTTTTTGCAGCCTTCTGCTGCTTAGAGTCTCCACCCCTTTCTGGGTCAACCCATTCTGAACAGAGGGGTTACATTAACTTCTGCTGCCAACAAGAATGGATCCCGCCCACCCCCCTCTAAGGCCCCTTCTGCACATGCAGAATAAACCACTTTCAATAGACTTTCACAATTGTTTGCAAGTGGATTTTGAAGAAGAAGAAGAAGAAGAAGAAGAAGAAGAAGAAGAAGAAGAAGAAGAAGAAGAAGAAGAAGAAGAAGAAGAAGAGTTGGATGTATATTCCCCCTTTCTCTTCTGCAGCAGTGGCGTAGGAGGTTAAGAGCTCGTGTATCTAATCTGGAGGAACCGGGTTTGATTCCCAGCTCTGCCGCCTGAGCTGTGGAGGCTTATCTGGGGAATTCAGATTAGCCTGTACACTCCCACACATGCCAGCTGGGTGACCTTGGGCTAGTCACAGCTTCTCGGAGCTCTCTCAGGCCCACCTACCTCACAGTTCTTCTGAAGCCCCACCTACCTCACAGGGTGTTTGTTGTGAGGGGGGAAGGGCAAGGAGATTGTAAGCCCCTTTGATTCTCCTGCAGGAGAGAGGGGGGGATATAAATCCAAACTCTTCTTCTTCTTATAAACTCCTTTCCCTTCCCCCCTCACAACAAACACCCTGTGAGGTAGGTGGGGCTTCAGAAGAACTGTGACTAGCCCAAGGTCACCCAGTAGGAATGCAGAGGCCACAATTAGAATGTTTACAGGGGCATACCACGCAGGGGAACATATGGGGCCAAATGTCCCCAGGCTTCATTTTCCGCTCCCAACACCTGTCCGCTTTCCCCCGGGTCCATACACTGACCTGGTGCAAAAAAAGGTGTTTGGTCAAGGTGGGGGAAAGCGGTTTCCCATACGGGGTGTGGGGGGGACTCACATTTTGCACCAGGCTACATTTTCCATAGATACACCTCTGAATTTTAAAATATTGTTGTGGGGTTCACACTTTTACATTCAGGTGGCCCAGTGTTCAATCCTAACACCTTTTGTTAGAGGACCTCATCCAAACAAGACCTCTGTTAGAGAACTTGGAATGTTGACAGAGAGAATTGTTTCTCTCTTTCTCACAATACTAGAACCAGGGGGCATCCATTGAAAATGCTGGGGGGGAAGAATTAGGACTAATAAAAGGAAACACTTCTTCACGCAACGTGTGATTGGTGTTTGGAATAGGCTGCCACAGGAGGGGGTGATGGCCACTCACCTGGATAGCTTTAAAAGGGGCTTGGACAGATTGATGGAGGAGAAGTCGATCTATGGCTACCAATCTCGATCCTCCTTGATCTGAGATTGCAAATGCCTTAGCAGACCAGGTGCTCAGGAGCAGCAGCAGCAGCAGAAGGCCCTTGCTTTCACCTGCACGTGAGCTCCCAAAGGCACCTGGTGGGCCACTGCGAGTAGCAGAGAGCTGGACTAGATGGACTCTGGTCTGATCCTGCAGGCTAGTTCTTATGTTCTTATGTTGCCAGTGACAACTGACATTTCTGTGCTGGATAGACCTGTGGTCTATCGAAATGTGCCAGCTTCATGTGTTTTTTTTCTGAATGTACATGGGAGTTTATCATCAGACGTAAGATTCTATTCCACGCTGGCTTATCTTTCAAACAGCCCTTATGCCTGTTTACTCAAGAGTCCACCCCACCGAGTTTAAAAGACGTTTTAAGTCTGTGAATATCACCCCTGTTACCCAATCCAATTTAATGGGCTACCAGATCCAATGCATATCTTTAATTTTGCTTTACTGGTGGTGGGATCCTTGCGGTTAATTTCCACATCAGTCTTCTCAAACATCTGTCCAAATTCTTGCCACATTCCCTCCAAGGATGCCAGCTTCTATTGCCAGTCTGAAATATTAAGGGGGGAAGCTATTAAATATTCCCTTTACATACTGTCTCCCTTTTATATCTGAATTATTAGAACGATGAATGCCGGTCATCAAAGGAAATAATGAGTTTGAGAGAGCGCAAATGAAACTCACAAAGACAAAAAAGGAATCGCGGACAGCCAGAAGGGTCCTCGGAGAAGGAAGAACAGAAAGGTAAGGAATGAAAAGGGAGAGAATCAAGAATCAACAAAGAATAAGAACAGAGGGGGAGGGGGTTGTGAAAAGAAGATAGGATTGCCTGAGATGCAGGCCGGCCGTTCGTCTCACAGGTCGGAATGATTCCCTCCAAGCATGCATATATCCAACTGTGGTTCTAGTATTCTTAAACAAAACTGAACAACATTTACAGACAAAAAGCGAATTTGGAAAATAGCCTTTTAAAAGTAGCCACATTCCCTCTAAGCAGAAAAACTGGCTTACCAACTTTTTAGCTCCAAAAGTGTTTGACTGTGCCCTCATTTGCTCTTTCGCCTTTACTGACACAATCGCGTTGCCTGCACTGGAATATTCAAACACTTTTTCTATTCCCATTCACGCAAGCAGTCAGAATCCTTTCCCATGGCTTCCCTGATGCTACATCCTTATCCCTTAGCACGGGGTAGTTTCACCCCATCTGGAACTGCACAATCAACAGAATATCACAATTTGAGCTCACAATAGCCCATCATGACATCTGTGCAAACAATCAATAGTGAGGGCAAATGAAGGCAATGGGAGGCAATTCAGAGTGAGGGCAAATGAGGGCAATTGAAATTACTGGAATTGCACAATGAATAGAATGAGCTCACAATACCTTATCAGATTGGGGTACATGACATCCGTGTGGACAATCAATAGTAAGGGCAAATGACGGCAATGGAAATCACTAAGTCATAAGAACATAAGAACATAAGAACAAGCCAGCTGGATCAGACCAGAGTCCATCTAGTCCAGCTCTCTGCTACTCGCAGTGGCCCACCAGGTGCCTTTGGGAGTTCACATGTAGGATGTGAAAGCAATGGCCTTCTGTGGCTGTTGCTCCCGAGCACCTGGACTGTTAAGGCATTTGCAATCTCAGATCAAAGAGGATCAAGATTGGTAGCCATAAATCGACTTCTCCTCCATAAATCTGTCCAAGCCCCTTTTAAAGCTATCCAGGTTAGTGGCCATCACCACCTCCTGTGGCAGCATATTCCAAACACCAATCACACGTTGCGTGAAGAAGTGTTTCCTTTTATTAGTTCTAATTCTTCCCCCCAGCATTTTCAATGAATGCCCCCTGGTTCTAGTATTGTGAGAAAGAGAGAAAAATTTCTCTCTGTCAACATTTTCTACCCCATGCATAATTTTATAGACTTCAATCATATCCCCCCTCAGACGTCTCCTCTCCAAACTAAAGAGTCCCAAACGCTGCAGCCTTTCCTCATAAGTCAAGGGGCTTCACTACCCTTTCCCTTAAAACTTGTCTGCTTGAGCTAGAATAAACCTCATCTTAAAATGTCACAAAGCTCTTGTTTATTTTTCACTATGTAAAGGGAAATTCTAGCAAATGTTTTGTTTGCTTCCAAGATGGCCAGACCAATGCGCCTAATTGAGTGTCCCCCCCTCACTGTTTTTGACTATCTTATAGTGAATACAGGGAGGAAAGGCAGGGTTGTGTACCTTCAAGCAGGGATGGGTACCTTCAAGGGTGACCACCAAGGAAGACTCTGCAGAGGACGGTAATAGCAAACCATCCCTGCTTCTCACTTGCCTTGAAAGTCCCTTGCTGGATGTGACTTGATGGCTTATTACATACACAGTGAACATGTGAAGCTTCCTTAATCGAAGCCAGAATATCAGTTCATTTCGAGCCAGTGTGGTGTAGTGGTTAAGAGCAGATGCACTCTAATCTGGAGAACAGGGTTTGATTGAGCTGCGGAGGTTTATCTGGTGAACCAGATTAGCTTGTGCACTCCAACACAGGCCAGCTGGGTGACCTTGGGCTAGTCATAGTTCTTCGGAGCTCTCTCAGCCTCACCCACCTAACAGGGTGTTTGTTGTGAGGGGGGGAAGGGAAAGGAGATTGTAAGCCCCTTTAAGTCACCTACAGGAGAGAAAGGGGGATATAAATATGGTTATCAGCCATACAGTTCCAAATTTGGGCAAATGGTTATATCCTGCCATTCCCTTCCATACAAACTTTTATCGGTTTGTCTATTGCTCTGATTCTCCCGACTTGCTCTGCTCAGAGGCAACTTCAGGTAGAGTATTCGAGAACCAGAAACAGAAGAAAACTATTTATTTAAGCTCCTCCTCCTCCTCCTCCTCCTCCTCTTAGCCAGCTGCTTTTAATAATTGCACTTCTGGGACACCAAACAGTATGCTCCAAACAGCAAATGCCCCAGCAGCTGGGAATCGGTGATGTCATTCATGTAGAACAGCTTCCTTAAATGAGGTCTCCTGTGAACATCGGCATTCCTTGGTTAAAACCTCTAAGGATTTTTTTTAAAAGCAACAAAAAACACCATTTATTAAGACAACTGAAATTTCTCAGGGGCGTCTCCCTATATTGACAGTGACAGACACCCAACATGAAATTTTGAAGTTCCGGCTCCGGCAAAAAGGCTGAGAAATACCGAAGAAAGCAAGACAAATAGCAAAATTGCTCCTGGGTAGAAAGGTACTCACATCCTTAGTCAGGAAGACATTAATCATAGCTGACAGGTACAGATAAGCACCCAGAGTCAACTCTGAAATCAAAAGTAACCCTCTCTGGCTTTTCTTCCTTTTTGCTGTAAATGCCTCCTAATGCCTCCTAACACCGTTAGATGGTTAATCTCCAAACATTTGCCCCCCTGTGACTGTTTGTCCACCTGCGGCCTCAGTCCCAGCCCCCCACCTGTAAGAAATTGAGAAGCAGAAGGCAGAAAAAGCTTGGGTGTGGCCTACGTAGTGACATTCTAGGATTTTCCCCATGTCTCTATGGTGCTTACCAGAGAGATAAAGGGAAATTCCTTGATTGTCATCCAGAAGCAATGTCGCACCCTCTTCAGGTACCACCCTCCAACTCTCCTGGCATTGACTGAGGCTGTCCTGGCGGCTCTTTAAACCTCAGCAGGAAAACAGCAGTGGCATTACAAAAGCCCCAAAAAGTTAGATTTGTATTTTTGACAGGATAAAAAAGTCTCTTCCGCACCAATTTCAATCTTTTCTTGGTTTAGAATTGTTTTTTTTACTTGAAAGCAGAGGTGGGATCCAGCAGGTATTCACCAGTTCCCGAGAGTGGGTTACTAATTATTTGTGTGTGCCAAGAGGGGGTTACTAATTGGGTCTGCTTTTCCGTTAGAAATTCCATTAGGTCCCAAAATCATAAAGTCCTGTTGTTTCCTATGTGGCTGGTTAGCGAAGGTAGAAAACAGGATCATTCTCCCTGTTTGGGCTGTTTCAAAAACATGTTTTAGAAATATGGTAAAAGTTCCTTGTTGAGAGGAGAATCTCCTTCTTTTTTGATTTCTAGAAACAAAATGAAGTATTTGAAAGTATTAAGTATTTGACAGGCAGTCAATTAGAGGAGAAATAGTTGTTTCTGTTGGCAGTAGACGATAGGACTTGCTATAGTGAGTTTAAATTATGGACAGAAAGATACCAGCTGCAAATTAGGAACTTTTTTTATAGTAAGAGTTCTTTACAGTAACAGAGAAATTATTAATGCCCCACCCCCGAAATGCCCGGCCACGCCCCCATCGTGCCCTGCCCAGCCCCATTGGCGCTACGCCACTGTTTGAATCCCACCACCAAGGGAACCTGTTACTAAAAATGTTTGATCCCACCACTGCTTGAAAGCCTTGTTTTTGCACATTTAAAAGCTTTTTGATTATCCCTAGTACGCAGACATCTTCACCCTCATCCTTCTCTGAAAAAAAATAGGAAGTCCAGTCTAGTTAATAATTTACAGAGAGTTTTTTACCTATACTTATCTTCAGCGTTTTAAGTAATCAATTTTGCACCAGCTCAAGCCTGAATGGGCTTCCTTAAATATTGGAAGACCTTCCAAGCAATTAACTGATTCCCGCCTGCTTGATGAGTGAATGCCGAGCTGATTCTCTGCGCCGCTGATGGATCAACCGCTTTCAAATTGGAAAAGTCAATCCTTGATCGTTCCCAGGATCCATTTCAGTATTTGGGCAAAAACTCTACAGTAGAGGCTGTTTTTTCTATAGAGATTTTGTCCCAAAGTCCTGAGAGTCCCTCGTTGCCGACAAGATGATGCCGTTACTTTGGTGCATCCCCGAAGTGATGTCACTACATCGTCAATGGCATCATGGTTTTGCCAGGCTAGGAGGATGACTCACCCCGGTACAGGATTCATTCGTTCGTTCGTTCGTTCGTTCATCCGTTCGTTTGTTTACTAGCGGGCCAAGCCATGCGTTGCTGTGGCAATTGTCCTTCTCATCACAGTCCGCAACCCACACAGATGTCCATGCAGGTCGAATGATCCCCAGCATAGCCTTTTGGGGTGATCAAATGAAATCCCTCTTTCCCTTTTCAATGCACATTGTTATATGGTGCTGTCTTGTTTTTTTAGTATAAGGTAACCCTTCCCATTCCACAAAGGAACTGTCCAGAGTGTGAATCCCGCTGTCCATGAGGCTGGTTGACACGCACAGTCCTGGCTTGGGGAAGGCAGAACTGGGGCAAGCAGGGTATCCCAGTCAGGCAGCAGAGGCAGGGTGGTGAGGCGTCAGATCGAGGCCAGCTCCCTGGGTTCGTAAAGGGCCATGTGCAAAAGAAGCGGAGCAGGTAGTGTAGGTTTGCCCCCACCCCACAGATTTTCTTAGAAGAAAAAGGCAAACTCCAACTTGCTTTTAGTAAAAGAGAGCTGTGACGAATATGGGTGAGGAAGTGGGTAGGTGGTGGTTGGGTGTGAGGGAGGGCAGAGTGAGGTGTGTGAGGATGAGCTGGATGTGTATTGTGTGGTAGCAGTGGGTGAGGCACAGAGAGTGAAAGTTACCTGCGTGTGAGGGGGGGAACCCCACCTGACGTCTCACACGGCAAAGTGTGTATGTGTTTGACTTCCACTCGTATTACCTAACTGTATTACCTATGTACTGTTTTCACTGCTCATCTCTGCCCATCTGCACGAACATTCTAAGCCCTCAGGCCACGGACAGACAGGCTGCACGAACACTCTAAGGGTGACAGTTAAACAGAGGCAGCTTCATGGCCTGGTGCTCCAGGAAAAAAGACATTTTACCTGGCTCAGGTATGGACTTTCGGCAATTTGAAGGTCCCATTACCAGCCCGCAACAGGGAGGAACGTCCAGTGAAAATTTGGGGGCGATCCGTCCAGCAGCTTCTGAGGGAGACCATCATGGACAAACACACTGTTAGATTTATATATATTTAGATTTGGATTTGTAGACTGCCCCATCCCCAATGGGCTCTGGGCGGTGCACAACAGCGACAGCATATATACAATGTATAACAAAGGATCACAATAGTGACCACATAAACAATTGTTACATTTACTAAAGTCCATTAAAATCCATTAAAACAGCGGTCAAAACAATAATAACAGGCCTCCCATAACCCAATTCATTAAAAGCCTCCCCAAAAAGAAGGAACGGCCGGACTCCTCCCTAGGAGGGTAACGGAGATGTAAACAAAGATAGAATAGTAAAAATAAGTGAGTGAAGGAGGGCGCCCTACTCAGCGACTGGACACTCCAAAGGCCCGGCGGAACAACTCAGTCTTGCAGGCCCTGCAGAATTCACCAATGTCCCGCAGGGCCCGGACAGCTGGAGGGAGAGTGTTCCACCAGGCCGTAAAGGCCCTGGTCCGTGTGGAGGTCAGCCGCATCATTGAGGGGCCAGGAACCACCAGCAAATTGGCCTCTGCTGAGTGCAGAGGCCGAGTCGGGGCATATGGGGTAATGCGGTCTCTAAGGTACGAGGGTCCCAGGCCGCGTAAGGCCTTGAAGGTCAAAACCCACACCTTGAAGATGATTCGGAATTCCACTGGAAGCCAATTGGCAGGATTGGCAGCATGCGATTGCCTTCTGCCAGCCAGCAAATCGCCACCTTGGGTACTGAGCTACTACATGATTCTGTTGAAATTCTGCAGGGATGTACGAATAGGCCGTCTCTGGTTCATTTCATCTGGTTTCAAACATCCTCATTCTGAAAAATTTCATCTCACGTATTTTCTGTGCTAGATTTCCCATTGTGTTCTTTTACTTTTAATGCCATTGACTCGGTGACCGCCCTCATTCCATTTTAGTGAAATCTTCTATGCAAAACAAAGAATAAGAATAAGAATAAGAATAAGAATAAGAAGAAGAAGAAGAAGAAGAAGAAGAAGAAGAAGAAGAGGAGGAGGAGGAGGAGGAGGAGGAGGAGGAGGAGGAGGAAGAGGAGGAGGAGGAGGAGGAGTTTGGATTTATATCCCCCTTTTCTCTCCTGCAGGAGACTCAAAGGGGTTTACAATCTCCTTGCCCTTCCCCCCTCACAACAAACACCCTGTGAGGTAGGTGGGGCTGAGAGAGCTCCAAGAAGCTGTGACTAGCCCAAGGTCACCCATCTGGTGTGTGTGGGAGTGCACAGGCTAATCTGAATTCCCCAGATAAGCCTCCACAGCTCAGGCGGCAGTGCGGGGAATCAAACTCGGTTCCTCCAGATTAGATACATGAGCTCTTAACCTCCTACGCCACTGCTGCTCTACCTTACAAGGTGCCTGTGGTAGAGAGGGGAGAGGAAGGCAATTGTAAGCCACTTTGAGACTCCTCACAAGAGATAAAAGCAGGGTATTAAAAAAGTTTGGTTTTATACCCTGCTTTTTACACCTGTGAGGAGTCACAAAGCGAATTACAAACTGCTTCCCTTCCTCTCACCACAACAGACACCTTGTGAGGTAGGTGGGGCTGAGAGAGTTCCAAGAGAACTGTGACTGGCCCAAGGTCACCCAACAGGTTTCATGCAGAGGAGTGGGGAAAACCAGTCCAGTTCACCATATAAGAGTCCAGCATTCATGGGGAGCAGTGGAGAATTGAACCTAGTTCTCCAGATCAGAGTCCACCACAACTCTTAACCACTACATGACTACATCACAAACTCTTCTTCGGTACCAGCGTCTTGTAATGGTTAAGAGTGGTGGACTCTGATCAGGGAAACTGGGTTTGATTCCCCACACTTCCACAAGAACAACGGATTATTTTCTGGTGAACTGGATTGATTTCCCTGTTCCTACACATGGGAGACCTAGGACTAGTCATAATTCTCTCCAAACTCTCTCAAGAGTTTGTAAGGTACTTTGAGACTACTTATGGTTTAGAAAAGTGGGGTATAAATCCACACTCTTCTTCTTAGCCTCTGCATCACCTATGTGAACTGAACGTACCTCAATCAATGTAAGTTTTGCCTTTGTGCAATCATCAGAGTGGCGTAGTGGTTAAGAACAGGTGGGTTCTAATCTGGAAAACCAAGTTTGATTTCCCTCTCCTCCACATGAGTGGTGGACTCTTATCTGGTGAACCAGATTTGCTTCTGTAACCCCCATGCTCAGAATGGGTTGACCCAGAAAGGGGTGGAGACTCAAAGCAGCAGGAGGCTGCAGAGCTCATGTAGTTTGGAGAAGACAAGGCTACCAGACTCAGACCTTGGTTTGTATAAGCCCTTAACACCTTGTTAAGGTAACTGCAATGTTGTTGGGAACTAGTGGCAAGGTAGTTGTTTGTTTTTGCTATGTTGTAAATGTTGGAGTTTATTGTTTCAGGGTTTTTGTGGTTGTAATGGGTGAGAGTTCTCCTGGAAACCTTCATCATGTTGAATCCTGTTCACCAAGCCCTTGGAGTCTTCAGGAGCCAACCCACTTGCAAAGAAGAAATGGACTTGGCAGTATCAGTAGACTGTAAATAGAAGGACTTGAAAATGAAACCTGAACAGGACCTTGAAGTGTGATGTTAAACGTTGATGTTATATGTTATATGTTAAGAAAGTAAACCATTTTGTTTTTTTAAAATTTGTTGTTGCAAACTCATTCCAAGTTCTGCCCCACAGAACCCACAGATAGAGGTTACACTTCCACACTCCTACATTCCTGCTGGGTGATTTTGGGCTAGTCGTCACAATTTGCTCAGAACTCTCTCAGCCTCACTGACCTCACAAGGTATCTGTAGTGGGGAGAGGAAGAGACTCTGAGAATTGACAAAATTGGCTACCGGTATATAAACCCCAGAATCAAAGGCCAAGGGGCATGCTATGTTCAATGAACTCCACCCAGACACAGAGATCTTTGCATTCACTAATACTGTTGCTGCTGCAGGGAATGCAAATGCAAATATGAACGTAAATAGATGGAAACCCCACTCAAAATACAATGCAGTCAATCACACCTTTGCATAGCAAGTCCCACCCAAACACTTACTGATTGGTTCCCCACCCTGGGACATGGACAATATATACCCCACGAAACAGTCCCTTCTCACTGGATAACAAACTTCTCTCTATGATACACCTCTGAAGAGGCCAGCCACAGATGCAGGCAAAACTTTAGGAACAAGATCTACCAGACCATTTATTTATTTATTTTATTGGTTTTATTTATTTTATTGGTTAGGTTTTATTTATTTTATTGGTATTGGTTTTATTTATTTTATTGGTTAGGTTTATATACTCCCCCGGAGGGCTCAGGGCGGTGAACAACATATAGAATAGAGCACATATTTCAAACTAAAATCCGTTCAATATCAATTAATATAGGCTCTAATAAAATAAACCCTACCCCATTAAAATGCAGCATTATTAAGATCAACATAAAAGATGGCACCTACTATCAATTCCCTTAAAAACCAGAGGGAAGGGGCGGCAGGATCCACTTGATATTATAAGGAGACCATGGCTACACAGCCCGGAAAGCCAATACAACCAGAAAGGAAAGGAGTTTAATAAGCCGCTTTGAGAAGCCTTACAGGAGAGAAAAATGGGATGAAAACCCAAAACTCTCCTTTTACTTGTTCTAGTCCTAACAGGAGAAAAAAAAATCACAAGTCTTCATTTGGAAAAATAAAGGCTTCTGTCATGTTTGAGCTATCGATGAACAGAGATCACGGGGAAGCCAACCTCCAAACCTCAACCAAAGAATCAACCCCCAAATTTGTAGATAAGCGGAATGAAGAATCCATCTCGTGTCAGGAGCGGCTGTCTGCTCCAAATGCATAAAGAAGAGAGGTAATGAAAGCAGGGGGCAATTATTCTAATTAGCCACCAAGGTCAGAACAAGAAGGAATGGGAAGGCGAGGCAGCAAAGGGGAAATTTAACTTAATGATTAAGACAAACTTTATAACTATTAGGACAGTTAGAGGCGCCGAACGGGCTGCCCGGGGAGGTCACCACGCTACTTTCGCTCGGCAGCTTTCAAGGGCAGATTCCTCATCAGTCGTGAGGTAATGGCTTAAAGAAAATGAGTTCAGCCCCACTGCAAAACGAGAGGATGAATCGGGCCACCCAGTCAAGCGCCTGTCCCATTTCGAATGATTCAGTGGCTGACCGGCGGCGGGCAGGACGGAAGTTCCCTCTGCCTTCTGAGGCACACAGTGAAAAAGCAGAAAGCACGTTGTGGATAGTCCCTTTTTGAAGAGAAGAAGAGTTTGGATTCATATCCCCCCTTTCTCTCCTGCAGGAGACTCGAAGGGGCTTTCAATCTCCTTGCCCTCCCCCCTCACAACAAACACCCTGTGAGGTGGGTGGGGCTGAGAGAGCTCCGAGAAGCTGTGACTAGCCCAAGGTCACCCAGCTGGCGTGTATGGGAGTGTACAGGCTAATCTAAATTCCCCAGATAAGCCTCCACAGCTCAGGCGGCAGTGCTGGGAATCAAACCCGGTTCCTCCAGATTAGATACACAAGCTCTTAACCTCCTACGCCACTTTTTGAGCTATTCTCCATGTGCATTTTCAGCTCTGGCTTAAAATAAGGATGCCAGTCTTCCAGTGGGACCTGCCCCCCCTCCACCCTGTTAGTGGATTGTTAGTGGTTAGTTTGCAGGGCATTTACATATGGGGTGCTGTGTGGTTTCTGGGCTATTTGGCCGTGTTCTAGCAGCATTCTCTCCTGATGTTTCGCCTGCATCTGTGGCTGGCATCTTCAGAGGATCTGATAGTTGGAAAGGAAAGCAAGTGGAGTATATATACCTGTGAGTAAAGGTCAATAGGTGAGGGCAACTGAGTAACAATGAAGCGTAATGTAAGTAACAATGGAGATAGCAAGGTCAAGGTGAAGATGCCAGCCACAGATGCAGGTGAAATGTCAGGAGAGAATGCTGCTAGAACACGGCTGTACAGCCCGGAAACCACACAGCGCCCCAGTGATTCCAGCCGTGAAAGCCTTCGACAATACATTCATATATGATTGGGAAAATGTTTCTGGGCTCAGCCTCTTCAATCCATTGGGTACTCCTTCTGACAAAAAGACAATCCCAGGATGTAGAAAAGTAGAGTCTTCTTGCCTATGGGGAAAGGCTTTAGAAAAGGGAATGACCAAGAAAGACTGCCCAAATATTGTATTGCATTTTATTTACAAAGTTTATGCTCAATCTTTCTTTGTGATTATGACCACCGCAGGGACTAATAGCTGTAAAAAAGGTTATAAAAGCAGATCAGTAACCAATTAAATCAAAATTATAATGCATATATACACAGAAACAACCATTAACACTTAAGGCATGAAGGAAGGATCTTAGAGGGAATACAGGTAAAATAAATAAAAGGTCTTCAGCTGCAGGTGTACAATATTTATAGAGTAAAATAAATCAATTTCCTCTGGGAGGGAATTCCATAATTCTGGCACCATGAATGAGAAGGCCAGTTCATGGGATAGACCCATAGAATTTACAGAGATTTTTAGAACTGTGTATGGTGACTTCTGGTTTTACCGTAGAGTTTCTGGTGACTCCTAGAGAGGTATGATGTCACTTCCTAGTTATCCAGGAAATGTTATCACACCATCACTGATGGTAACCTTCCCTACTTTTCCTATTAAGAACACCTTTGAACGAGGACTTGTTTAGAATGAAAGCTGCAACCATCTAGAGACCCTTTGTCCCAATCTTTAATCATTAGCCTGCTTTATCTATTTTAATCTGGATTGATTTTTTTCAGTCACCCTCCTTTCATGTACTTACAACTCGAATTCCAGTTTCCAAGAAAATAATGCTAACAATACTGCAGCCTCAGAATCGTGGAGATTTTGTGTTAAAGCAACCGCGACATGTCTAAAACTTGTGATCTGGCAACGCGACAATAAAATCTGCTTCCCTCAGACAAATTAGTGGTGTAACCTTCCAGGAGGAGGTGACAGGGATGAAGAAAAAGGGAGATATTTGCTTTTATTGGGTTAGAATCGATCTGAAGTTTGTTTGCAAGCAACTTCTGTTTTCATTTTAATATCATTAGGCGAGAATAGCATGTAACAAGCTTTGACAACCCATTCTCTCCGTTGTGTGCTCGGGTGTCTTCTCCTTCTGTTCTCCCACAGGGAGGAAGGCAAATACGTAGACTATCAAGAAGACAAGAAGTCATCTGCCTTGTGGGGAAAAAATGTAAACATTTACATCATTTTACCATAGAGTTTCTGGTGACTTGTAGAGTTTCTGGTGACTTACATCGTTTTACCATAGAGTTTCTGGTGACTTGTAGTGAGGTGCGATGTCACTTACTGGTTTTTCAGGAAGTGTTATATCACCAACACTGATGGTCACCCCATATCCTTACCCTCCCTCCCTCTCCCTCTCCCTTCTGGAAAATACTTTGAAGTGAGGGCGGTAACTCTAGGAAATGCCAGAAATTCTGGTAGAATTAATATTCCCCAGAAGTGACGCCAACATGCAGGTGACATCCCTCCACCTTCATTCTGGCAACCCTATAAATACACCTGCTAAAGGAAAAGGAAGAAGCAGAGGCATATCTAGGAAAAATGGAGCTCGGGGCTAAATCGGGGGGGAGGGGGCCCGCTCAATTTTCCCTAGGCAGGGGGAGAGATCGAGCCAACTGCCTATCTCACGAGGAGCGCCAGATTGGCGATGGCATCCCAGTCTACCAGCTGAAGCTGGAGAGGTGCCCAGGTCTACCATGCCGAGCCAGCGCCAGTGCCCAGGTCTACCAACTGCAGCCGGTGAGCATGGCTCAGGCTCAGCGCTCCCCCACGTGATTAGATGGCATGCACCCAGGGACATGTGATACCTAATGTCCCCATGGGTGGTACGCCCCTGGAAGGGCTGGTCATTCCCAACCATGCAAAAGGGGCTTGGACAGATTTATGGAGAAGTCAATTTATGGCTACCAATCTTGATCATCCTTGATCTCAGATTGCAAATGCCTTAACAGTCCAGGTGCTCGGGAGCAACAGCCGCAGAAGGCCATTGCTTTCACCTCCTGCACGTGAGCTCCCAAAGGCACCTGGTGGGCCACTGCGAGTAGCAGAGAGCTGGACTAGATGGACTCTGGTCTGATCCAGCTGGCTTATGTAAGGAATTCCAACGAGGCAGAAATAAAAGGCTTTTGGTTGAAAGACCATTTATTCAGACATCTTAGAAAGCTCATACACACGGCATGACTGGAATGGGGCCTCCCGCTTAAACTACAGAATATAACCCCCTTGTCCCATCCCCCTCCCGGTGTCTCCAGTCCCATTCTCATGGGAACGGAATTCTCATCTCACGTTATGAGATAAGCCCTCTAACAGTGTGGTTGCTGCGGATTCTGGCCCGTCGCCCGTGCCAGGGAACTCAGTCAAGGCCAAACGGCTGTGAAGAGATTCAGCACCACTGAGATCTTTACACTCTGCCTCTCCTAAGAAAGAACCCCTCGGTTTCAGTGGAAAAGCACGATGAAAGGCAGAAATAAGGGAGGGGGCATTGATATTTTCCGAATAGACCCATTGATTATGGCCGGAGGAATATCCCACCCAGGAAACTAAGTCTTGCAAGCGAATACTTAGTTCTTATGTTCTTATGTGCTTATGCATATAATTTGAACCCTCACTCAAACATGACATGAAAAGCAACGATGGTGTTACCAAAATGGCTTACCTGAGTGTGACCCTCAACACTTCGGATACCCTCTTGCATGTTTTGAGAACCCCACAAGTGTCAAGGTAAGATTAATTTATGGACCACTGTCCAGGTTCAGAATTTGGCGGTACCATAGTGCTGCGGGAGTGAAGAGGTTCCCAGAAATAAAGAAGGATGAAAACAGAATCAGAGTTTAAAGTCAGGAAACAGGAGATGCTCAGAGAGCTGCGTCTCTCTCTCTCTCTTTCTCTCTCTCTCTCTCTCTCTCACACACACACACACACACAAACACACACACAGACACACAGACACATGCACACACGAACAGAGGGCGGGAGGGGGGAAGAACAAAACTTAACCCTAGACAACCTAACTTCTAAGCCACAGGTGTCAAACTCACAGCCCTCCAGATGTTATGGATTACAGTTCCCATCATCCCCTGCCAGCATGATGCTGGCAGGGGATGATGGGAAATGTAGTCCATAACATCTGGAGGGCCGTGAGTTTGACACCTATGTTCTAAGCAATAAAATCACATGTGGGCAAATGAAAACATATAGCTCTGGTGAAGAAAAATAAGTTAGTTATTATACCTTACTTTTCCCTACCATCAGGAATATCAAAGCTGTTTGCAATTGCTTCCTCCTCCCTACAACAGATTCCTTGTTTACATGGAATGATAAAAAGCCAAGAATCAGATTTAAACCGTTACAAGATGAGGAAAAGAGAGGAGGACTAGCTGTATCTAATATTAAGTTATATTATCAAGCAGCTGGTCTGGTCTAGACTGGGGATTGGATTAGGACCCCAGAACAGACAGTAATAAAATTGGAAATGGCAGATCTGGAAGGAGGACTACATAATTGCTTATGGACAGAAAAATCAATGAGGGAAAAAAATACAGTACCAAATGGAAGCCATGTAATCAGTGACAGGTTGTTGAAAATTTGGTGAGCTACACGAAAAAGAATGAGTCCTCCAATACCTCCAGTAATGTCACCTATAGAACCTTATTATAATAAGAATGTGATAAACATCCAGATTTTGTAACACGTGGAGATATGACAGATTTAAGCCTTGGCAAAAAAACAATGACTATTCTATTTTCAACTGGTTTCAAGACTGGAAGCCCTGTCCAAAGTCCTTGGTGTCAGGACGTGCCATTGCTGTGATGCCACCCCACCACCTCCAAGACGGCCTTCCAGTGGTGTGAGTAGCAACAAATGCAAAGACAAAGAACAATAATCTTTCCCAACAATAATCTATATACTCCACTTGCTTTTCCAACATCAGATCCTCTGAAGATGCCAGCCACAGATGCAGGCGAAACGTCAGGAGAGAATGCTGCTAGAACACGGCCATACAGCCCGGAAACCACACAGCACCCAAATAATCTTTCCCACTGAAAAGTCTGCCATGGGGTTGTGCAGCCCTCCTGGCTTTAAATCATGAGGAGGTGAAGAAGAAGAAGAAGAAGAAGAAGAAGAAGAAGAAGAAGAAGAAGAAGAAGAAGAAGAAGAAGAAGAAGAAGAAGAAGAAGAAGAAGAAGAAGAAGGAGGAGGAGGAGGAGGAGGAGGAGGAGGAGGAGGAGGAGGAGGAGGAGGAGGAGGAGGAGGAGGAGGAGGAGGAGGAGGAGGCTGAATTGATGTCTGAAAATTATGAATAACCTCTATGATATATCATATATTATCTTAAAAAGGGAAATAGAAAAAAATGATATATTATATCTGAAAGATGACCAAAACACGTCAACACAACTTTTATTTCATGAGAAACAATTCTAGACATTTATAATATTGATCATTTTTCAGAGTTTTTTTACATCTGTTTTGGATTATTTGCATTTACATCAAATTCAGAGTGAGGCTTGATGGTCCTCTAGTAGTTGGACAACAAAGTCATGATTGGATTGGCTAGAGAAGAAAGGACTCGGGAAAGCTAGAGAACAGGTGTCTCTTTCTCGGCACTGGGCTTTTATTGTCCAGATGGCAACAGTCGAAGCTGCAGGAAAGGCACCACTAGATGCTTTGCATATTGATTGGGAGGTAGCGGAGAGCATGTTCCGGCCAAGCCTCTCTCTTGGTATTAAAGTCCAGAATGAAGATTTGGCATCCATTTTAGTCTGAACTGTCGATGACACCAACAGAGGTGACTGGAAGAGCACCAGTGGCGGAACTCCCAGAGGGCACATCTCGCACTGGGCGCGCACCGGTACGGGAACGTTCCAGGGTGTGGCGGGTTGGGCAGGGTTGTGGCAGGGGCGCACCCAGGCGCAGTTCCCCCTCGCTACAGCTCTTAAGGGCACTATTCAGAAACAACCCCTTCCCCTGTCCTGCCAACAGATCTGACATTTTCCTGCCAGACTGATGTGCATGGTGGGAGGATCCTGGTTTTTGTTTTTTAGTGAGCCTTGCTGGTGGTGTAGTTGCACACCAAGGGTGTAGTCGGGTGTAGTTGCACACCAAGGGTGTAGTCGGGTGTAGTTGCACACCAAGGGTGTAGTCGGGTGTAGTTGCACACCCAGCCGAGCCTTGCCAATTTCACCAGGTTCATTGCATCACCAATAGACTGCAGTGGGGGAGAGGGGATACTTTTAAAGGAATTCTGTGGTGTAAGCCTCCCAGCCTTGGTGATCTTCACAAAATGGAGCATGCATGGAAGGGAGGGAGGGAGGGAGGGAGTCAGTAGTGCGAGTGGGAGAAGGAAGAAGATGAAGAGTTTGGATTTAGACCCCACCTTTCTCTCCTATAAGGAGAGTCAAGGTGGCTTACAAGCTCCTTTCTCTTCCCCTCCCCACAACAGACACCTTGTGAAGTAGGTGGGGCTGAGAGAGTCCTGAGAGAATTGTGACTAGCCCAAGGTCACCCAGCAGGCTTCATGTGCGGGAACAGGGAAACAAATCCAAGTCATGAGATAGATTCAAAGCATTTAACATATACAGGCAGAAAAGACACACCTCATGAAGGGAGTTTGACTCTCAAGAAGAAAAAGTAGAAGAGTTTGGATTTACACCCCGCTTTTCGCTCCTGTAAGGAGACTCAAGGTGACCTACAAGCTCCTTTCCCTTCCTCTCCCCACAACAGACACCTTGTGAGGTAGGTGGGGCTGAGAGGGTTCTGACCCAAGGTCACCCAGCAAGAATGTAGGAGTGCAGAAACACATCTGGTTCATCAGATGAGCCTCTGCCACTCAGGTGGAGGAGTAGGGAATCCAACTCGGTTCACCAGATTAGAATCCAACTGCTTTTAACCATTTCACCACGTTGGTGTGGGGTGAAGGCAGGGATGAAGCGAAAAAAAACCCCAGTGAAATGTTGACACTTGCTGATCTCCTTAGCTTTTCCTTCAGAGGGACAGAAAAGTCAGTTTGAAGAGCTGGTTGTTGTAGGTTTTTCTGCCCACACAGCCCACAAAACTGGATTCAACTGGTTGCTGGATTCAACTGCCCACACAGCCTGGAAAAACGAAAACAACCATTTTGAAGGGGTTTTGGAAAAAGTGGGGATTCTCAGATTGGAATGCAGAATTTTGACGCAGTTGCCAAGGAGGCGTCATTTGGGCAGAATTCCTTCTTTTGCAAGGCAAGATCTGTCTGGATCTTGCCTCATTAGATGAGTTTTGTGAAGAGAGTGAGCCTTAGGAGAACAGTGGGACAACACCGTTTTAAAGAAATGAGTGCAATAATTGAAACTCGTTTTGAGCATAGTACAGGGCCGAGAAGCTTAGTCCCTGTGCAATAGCCATTTCTGCTACAAAGACACATCATAACTTAGCACACACATACACCCAAAGCCTCCTTACATGTAGAAAAATAGCATGCCAACGGGAGATGGATTAAATTTCATTAAATTCCATTAAAGTTGCATGAACTCTTTTCTGGGCCAACCTCTGTTAAGTCTTCAGAAAACGAGGCAAGAGAAATCTAGAGTTTATCATTTCACGAGATGGAATACAATGACAACTGGACAGAGAAGGGCAGAACACAATCCCCACCAATACTCATGGTGACGGTGGACCATAATGAGAAAATAATGACCCAAATCTAAGAACCCAAATCTCATCCTACAATCCTGTTTCCAGGATTATTTTCATGAGAACTAGGAACTTGAGGGATCCATTTGACCAAGGAAAAACAGTACAGATTTTACATGGAAGTTAGGTGTCCCTTCACTAGAGCCATGGTGGCGAACCTTTTTGAGATCGAGTGCCCAAATTGCAACCCAAAACCCACTTATCTATCACAAAGTGCCAACATGGCAATTTAACCTGAATACTGAGGTTTTAGTTTAGAAAAAAACGGTTGGCTCTGAGGCGTGTGTTACTCGGGAGTAAGCATGGTGGTAGTTGGTGGGTTTGCCTTGAAGCAACCGTGCAACTCTTCCAATGGGTGAATCACGCCCCTAGGAGGGTTTACTCAGAAGCAAGCCCCATTGCCAGCAACCGAACTTATTCCCAGGTAAGAGGATCGTGCTTTAGTTCTTCGCATGAAAATCAGTGGGGTTTAACAGCGCTTTACAGGGTTACCTGCACTGCTTCCCCAAAACTAGGTCTTAGGTTTAATGCTAATAATCGAGCCCAGTGGCCCAGGCCAGCCTAGAGGTGTGTGTGTGTGTGTGGGGGGGTGACTCTGTTTGCACGTGCCCACAAAGAAGGCTCTGAGTGCCACCTCTGGCACCCGTGCCATAGGTTCGCCACGACTGCACTAGAGGGTGGGAGATAAGAAAGTCCTAAAGGGAGATGCATTGAATTCTCTTGATCGAAAGGACTTTGAAACACATTTCCGATGCGGCGATCGGACGACGCTCGGCTAAAATCTCTCTCTGTTTCCCTCTGCTCACGCCGACCACATGGGTGGAACTGACAGCAATTAACAAGCACGCACCGAGCCTTCAGCTGGTCCAAACTGATGTACCTCCATTGACTCCAGCACGGCTACATTGATTTATGCCAGCTGAGGATCTGTCCCTATGGGTTTATTGAATGCACAGGGTTGCTTTAATTACAGTACTTCCTATTAGAGGAAATTGCCTACCCAGCATCCTTAATGGGAAGTCAAATGCATCTCTGTTTCTGGAAAGTGGAAGAGAAGGCACGCACACAAAAATCTTTAGCAAGACTCCCAAAAACCCCTTCTCAAACAACTTCAAGATCATATATTAAGAAACAGGGGCATGGCGAGGGGAAACTGCGCCCATGGAGCGAGCATGCCCTGTGCTCCTCCGGTGGTGCCATCCACCCCCGCTCTGCCCAAGAATGCCCCCAGAACGCCCCCAAATGCCCCCTCCATACCCCACCCACGCCCCTGCTGAAGCACGTGCTCAGGCAGAGGTGGGATCCAGCAGGTTCTCACAGGTTCCCGAGAGTGGGTTCCTAATTATTTGTGTGTGCCGAGAGGGGGTTACTAAATGGTGATTTTGCCACGTGATTTTGGCCTTAGTTACGCCCCTCCTCTCAGCAGTAGCGCGCAGAACTTGAAGCAGTCTAGCAGGAGGTGCACCGGCGTGCGTGGCAGCCTGCGCCTGCGTGCATTCGTTTCCCGCCCAAGGACCGGCACAGCGGCTGCGTCCTTGCCACAGCCCCGCCCAGGAATGCCCCGCCCCCGGAATGCCCGGCCACGCCCCGTCGTGACCCGCCCAGCCCCATTGGCACTACACCACAGTTTGAATCCCACCCCCATGGGAACCTGTTACTAAATGTTTTGGATCCCACCACTGGTCGTAGGCCCCCCTGCCCCACTGGCGGTGTGCCACTGTTCTAGGAGGAGTCTCTTCCCCCAAAATAGCCAATCAAATCACCAACAGTTTTGCTGAGCAAAAGAAGAGGAGGCGAAGTAGTTTAGATTCATACCCTATCTTTCTCTCCTGTAAGGAGACTCAAGGTGGCTTACAAACTCCTTTCCCTTCCTATCCCAACAACAACAGGCACCTTGTGAGGCAGGTGGGGCTGTGAGAGTTCGGAGAGAACTGTGACTAGCCCAAGATCACCCAGAAGGAATGTAGGAGTGCAGAAACACATCTGGTTCACCAGGTAAGCCTCTTCCGCTCAGGTGGAGTGGGGAATCAAACTCAATTCTCCAGATGAGAATCTAACTGCTCTTCAGCACACCACGCTGGTTGAGCTGCAGAGTTTCAGGAAAATGATAGAGCATCCCTTGAAGTCATGAACACATGAACAGCCCTGAAATTTGTTATGTTGTGGGGAGTTTCTGTTAACCATGGCCGTCGCTCTAGTAGCATTCTTTCTCCTGGCGTTTAGCCTGCATCTGTGGCTGGCATCTTTAGGAGGATCTGATAGATCCTGATAGATGAGATCTGATAGGTACAGTAGACTCTGTGGAACTGGTATCTGATCCTCTGGAAGATGCCAGCTTCACAGAATTGCAGGCAACGCTGGTAGGGAGAGAATGTTGCTTGAACACGGCCATACAGCCTTAGAAACCACACAGCTCCTAGCCTTGGATTCTGGAAGCCTGAAAGCTCGGCTAACAATACATAGCCCCGGTGTCCTGTAGCCATTTAATCTCTCCAGCATTGCAGGTCTTAGTGGACTACACTGAAGTTTGCCCGGAGATCTCCTGCTATAGCGGGAGACGCGGCAAACCTTTCCCTACCATAAAGATAGAAGTCGGAGTGTTTTACTTGTAGTCTGCGAGGTCTACTGTTTCTTCCTTCAGTGCAATCGCCTTCTCTCAATTAATCCCCCAAACCTCATTTTCTGCTGTTTTAACTTCTGCACTCAGCACTATCCGTGCTTCATCAATAAATCTATCTTCCTCGTTTATCTCTCCGTCTCTGCTCTCCCTCACAATGGGATATTTCTTTTTTTTTGGTTTGACATCCTGGCATACTCTGTCGAAGCCCCAAGCGAAAAAGAGGGCTTGCCCAAACTCAGCACCCGGCCATCTAGTCGAGCGGAAGAGGGCCAAAAGATTGCTCGTTTTACTCCTTGGTCAGTTTCCAGGATGAGGAGAAAGGGCTGGGAGGGTTTAAGCTGTACCAGGACTGAGCATTTTTATATCTATAATGTGCCTTTGATGGTACAGGAATGTAGGTTGATCTTTTTAAAAGCTTTCTGCTGTTATAATCAAGATGCCGGTGGATTTCACATAGGCCAAATATAATGGGTGTAGGCAGTGGTGGGATCCAAAATTTTTAGTAACAGGGCGGTCCTATCTAAAAGAGACAGCACGATAGAGTGGTTCAGATTGGTGGGCTCCAATCTGGAGATCTGGGTTGGATTCCCCACTGCTCTACCTGAGTGCCGGGCTCTCATAGGTGAACTAGGTTTGATTCCACGCTTCCCCACGTGAGTGGCAGTTTCTAATCTGGAGAACCAGGTTTCCTCACTCCTCCAAGTGAAGCCTGCTGGGTGACCTTGGGCCACTCACAGTTCTCTCCGAACTCTCTCAGCTCCACCTACCCCACATGGGGTCTGTTGTGGGGAGAGAAAACAAAGGAGTTTGTAAGCGACTTTGAGACACTTTACATGTGATAAAAGCAGGGTGCAAATCCAAACTCTTCTTCCCTTCTTCTAAATGTGCACCATGCCAAAAAACAAAACAATCAATCAAAACCCAGCATACACCAATGGAAAATAGGCAGTGGTGGGATCCAAAAATTTTAGTAACAGGTTCCCATGGTGGTGGGATTCAAACTGTGGTGTAGCGCCAGTGGGGCTGGGTGGGGCACGACGGGATAGGGCGTGTAGGCATTCCTGGGGCAGCGGGGGCATTCCTGGCGGGGCTTTGGCAACAGGATGCAACCACTCGCGGCGAGATCATTAGGCGGAAGCAGATGCACGCAGGCGCAGGCTGCCACGCACGCCGGTGAACCTCCTGCTAGACTGCTTCAAGTTCTGTGCACTACTGCTGAGAGGAGGGGCATAACTAAGGCAAAAATCATGTGGCAAAATCACCCATTAGTCACCCCCTCTCGGCACACACAAATAATTAGTAACCTACTCTCAGGAACCTGTGAGAACCTGCTGGATCCCACCTCTGAAAATAGGCAAAAAACCCCCATGCAAGTGGTTCCCTTTTGCAACATCTTCCATGTGGATCAGAACAATGCATTCTGGGAAGAATTCCTGTTTGGGGGAAAATTGGGAAGTATCTCCTGCCCCTGCTCCAGCAAAGCAGACCTGTGTGCACATATATTGCTGGGTCAGGAGCCGTAAAATGCCCACCCAGATTCGCATCAGTGTTACCTGTCCTACTTTTCATTGCTTTTCATTGAAGACACGCTCATATGAATATCCTCCTTTGCATAATGGCACAATTAGCCATTCATACATTCGTGTTTTTTTTAAAAAAAAGTCAGACTACAATTGGAATCGGAGCGAGAATCATCATTTCCCTTTTGCAAGCTGGCTTTAACCGTTTGGGCAGGAGGGGGGGTGGGAGGAAGAAGAACGTGTACAAGAGGAGGAAGAGTGTGCGGGACGAAAAGCTCGCTCACAGGATGTCTCCCTCATCTTTGCAGGGAAGCGACTGCCGAGATTTTAAGAAATGTCAGGTTTAATTGAGCTCTTTAATTTCAAATAGAACAAACTGTTTGCACAGCCTCTGTTTGATTGCCATGAAAAGTTAAGTCGAGTTTCTAGGGCTGGAATGAATATTCACAGGACAGTTCTTGACAAGAGGGGCTGCTGAATTTCATGGCGAGTCTGATTTAATTCCAAAATGTTTCATTTATGGTTCCTCCCTCCCTCCCTCCCTCCCTCCCTCCTTCCCTCCCCCCTCCCTCCCTCCCTCCCTCCCTCCCTCCCTCCCTCCTTCCTTCCTTCCTTCCTTCCTTCCCTCCCTCCTCCCTCCTTCCTTCCTTCCCTTCCTCCCTCCCTCCTTCCTTCCTTCCTTCCTTCCTTCCTTCCTTCCTTCCTTCCTTCCTTCCTTCCTTCCTTCCTCCTCCTCCCTCCCTCCCTCCCTCCTTCTTCCTCCCCCTCCCTCCCTCCTTCCTTCGTCCCTTCCTTCCTTCCTTCCTTCCTTCCTTCCTTCCTTCCTTCCTTCCTTCCTTCCTTCCTTCCTTCCTTCCTTCCTCACTCCTCCTCCACTCCTCCTCCCTTCCCTTCCTTCCCTTCCTTCCTTCCTTCCTTCCTTCCTTCCTTCCTTCCTTCCTTCCTTCCTTCCTTCCTTCCTTCCCTCCCTCCCCCCCTCCCTTCCTCCCTCCCTCCTTCCTCCCTTCCTCCCTCCCTCCCTCCCTTCCCTCCCCTCCTTCCTTCCTTCCTTCCTTCCTTCCTTCCTTCCTTCCTTCCTTCCTTTTCCCTCCCCCAGCTCCCCAGCTTGTGGCCTTCCTTCCTTCCTTCCTTCCTTCCTTCCTTCCTTCCTTCCTTCCTTCCTTCCTTCCTTCCTTCCTTCCTTCCTTCCTTTATGGCTCCCCTTCCTCCCCTTTAGGAGCACCTCTTGTCTCTCCATTTTATAGTCACAAAGACCCTGTGAGGTAGGTCAGGCTGAGAGTGTGTGACTGGTCCAAAATCACCTGGCAACTTCCCTGATCCAAACTCTAACCACTACGGTACCCCACCTTTCCCGTCGACACTTGAAATTGGAACTGATGCCAAACTCTGCCCCCAACTACCTGCAACAAGATATAAGACTGTCCTTTAAACTGCCACCTGCCTTTCCATACTGCATGTCACATTTCGAAGCCCAACCTGATGATGAAAGCTGGGACTTTTTGACATTTATACTCCAAAAATCTACCGGCCTTGAATCTAGCTGCCATAATACTGAAGTAGCAGGATCAGAATTACAGACAAAGCTTGTGAGCTACAAAATTAACATATAGACGCCATCCCCATAAGATGGTGGATTCTGCACAACGTATGTATAATGGGTTGCAGTTGTTATAAAGGAACCTGTTATCTTTTTTTCCGTTCAGGTGAGTGCCCTTCACTCGTTCAGGCAGCGATCAAAGCCCATGGAACCAATCCAGGTTGCTTTCACACCTTTGCATGGAGATGATGATGATGGTGGTGATGGTGATGATGATGATTCTCCTCCTCCTCCTCCTCCTCTTCCTCCTCCTCCTCCTCCTCCTCCTCCTTCGTAACATCCTACACCCAGAGGTGGGATCCAGCAGGTTCTCACAGGTTCCCGAGAGTAAGTTACTAATTATTTGTGTGTGCCGAGAGGGGGTTACTAATGGGTGATTTTGCCACGTGATTTTTGCCTTAGTTACGCCCCTCCTCTCAGCAGTAGCGCACAGAACTTGAAGCAGGCTAGCAGGAGGTGTACCGGCGTGCGTGGCAGCCTGCGCCTGCGTGCATTCGTTTCCCTCCCAAGGACTGGCGCAGCGGTTGCGTCCTTGCCACAGCCCCGCTTAGGAATGCCCCCCTGAATGCCCGGCCACACCCCCGTCATGCCCTGCCCAGCCCCATTGGCACTACACCACAGTTTGAATCCCACCACCATGGGAACCTGTTACTAAAATTTTTATATCCCACCACTGGCTCTCTGCAAAGCATAAACCCATAGAGTCCACCCTCCAAGGAAACCATTTTCTCTGGGGAAATTGATCTCTGCAGTCTGGAGACCGGTTCTAAATCTGGGAGATCTCCACCACCCCTTCCCTGACCCAAGACCGACAGCCATACATAGAGGCCACCCACCAAATAAACCATTTTCTCTGGGGAAATTGATCTCTGCAATCTCAAGAACAGTTATATTTCCCAGCCCCATCAGGAATTATAACTTGTACCTCTGGCCTGGGCCACATCGTAATGATGAAGAGTTACATTTGTCCAGTCTTAAATTTGGAGGGAAGCATAGGCCATTCCTGCACAAGCCACTGAAAACATTTGCAAAACGTTTCCAAACCCCCACCCCTGCCGTTTGTTCACACTCATCCCCTTCCTGGTCGCCATTTTGTGATTCTTCCATTTAATTTTGACTTCGTCATAAATATGTAGCTTTAATGCTACAAAGTCTCATGCTGCAGTTCTCCATGGATTGTGTTTTTGTATCTTCGAATATATTACACGCCTCCCAAAATATTTTAAAAACCCTGACAAAAAATAAACAGGCGAAACGGTGGAGCGCGCTCTGAAAAGGGTACTAAGTTTGGGGCCTCCAGAAAGGCACGGAAAATGTTCTAAAAACATACACACAGCAATGAAAACGTTTTGAAAATGTTTTCAGAAAAAGTATCGCTAACAGCCAGGATGTGTACGGAATGTTTTCAGGCCAGAAAGAAAACCTTTTGGGCTAAAAGCCACGTGGAACTCCTTGGAGGAAACATTTTATTTCCTGCCTCAAAATGATTGATTTTTATTGTGTGGAAAGGGTCATATTTTGTTCCCTTTGTCAAGTTAAAAACCAAATTTTACCATATTGCTAAATAACGGTGGTTTTTTTTTAAAAAAAAGAGATACTTCTCAACGAGAAAAGCATATTTTTCATCCTCTCCTTTTCTCCTTTACACTAGTTTCTATTACTTTAGAATTTCTCCAGCATTTTATAGCTAATAAAAGCGGTCAATAAAAACAGCAGGCTTTCCTTTTTTAAAAAAAAATATATGCCCCAAACACTAGTTTTCTGTTTAATAACAAAGTTGGTTCTTTTAACACTATGAAGAGTTTGGTACTCAGTTCTCACATTAAAAGTCACCTTCATTAACACTGTTTATGTGCTCCTGCTCAGAATCTCTCTGCTAGTTACTATGTCAGACTGTTGAGCTGTTGCGAAAATGGCACTGCATGTCAAACTCCTTCCTATCTAGCATCGCTTGTCCCATGAGCAGTTCTATGAGTCTTACTGGATGGTCCATACCAACAGCGGTAAAATGTAAGTCAGGAATGCTCAACCCAGAGGTGGGATCCAGCAGGTTCTCACCAGTTCCCGAGAGTGGGTTACTAATTATTTGTGTGTGCTGAGAGGGGGTTACTAATTGGGTCTGCTTTTCCGTTAGAAATTCCATTAGGTCCAAAAATCATCAAGTCCTGTTGTTTCCTATGTGGCTGGTTAGCGAAGGTAGAAAACGGGATAATTCTCCCTGTTGGGCTGTTTTAAAAACGTGTTTTAGAAATATGGTCGAGTACCTTGTTTAAGGAAAGTATCCTTCTTTTGATTTCTAAAAACATAATTAAGTATTTGAAAGTATTAAGTATTTGACAGGCAGTCAATTAGAGGAGAAGTAGTTGTTGTTTCTGTTGGCAGTAGACGATAGGACTTGCTATAATGAGTTTAAATTATGGACAGGAAGATACCAGCTGGAAATTAGGAACTTTTTTTACAGTAAGAGTTTTTTACAGCAACAGAGAAATTATTAATGCCCCACCCCCGGAATGCCCAGCCCCGCCCCGCCCCGCCGTGCCCCACCCAGCCCCATTGGCACTACGCCACTGTTTGAATCCCACCACCATGGGAACCTGTTACTAAAAATTTTGGATCCCACCACTGGCTCAACCCTTTTGAACCTATGGGCACTTTTAGAATTTTGAAACAGGGAAAGGATGAAATCACAAAATGGTGGCCATAGGAGAAGTCAACCACCAAATGGCTGCCTCAGGAAGTGAAACAAACCACAAAATGGTTGGCACAGGAAATGAAGCCAACCACAAAATGGCTGCCACAGGAGGTAGAGCCACTTGCAGAGATGACTCCCAAGAACAGGAAGGAAGAGGGATTTAAAAAAATTATACCCCCACGTGACCCACCAGCATGCGCCCAGTGCGTGGTACACCCCCTTTCCCCTCATAGGTACGCCACTGGTGTTTTGACAGTGGTTTTTTTATTACTTTATTTTAAAATTTCCCCCTCATTAATGCTGCAAATGGAAACTAGGGGCAGTGGGAGCCAGTTATCCTGCCCTTACCAGGGGTTTGGCAACGATATCTCAGTTTGTACTGAACCCCGTACACAAAGTCAGAAGCAGACAAGACAAGCCCCAATATGAAGACACACATTTTGTTCGAAATGCAGGCAAAACATCAGTTCACAAGCCCTGCTAACCCACAGTTCTTTCCTAGGGAAAGACGGGATGAGAAACACCACGGTGATAGACATGTGGAAAGGCTCTGCTAAGGCAGGAGAGGGGCGGGCGGCTGATTGTCTTCCCGAGACACCCCCTGCCGAGATTTCACTCTGCGCAAACCCTGGAGCTCTGTAAAAGGAAACTGCCAAGGTCAGCCACAGACTTTCCGCACTTGTTATCTATTGGGGCGGTGGTGAGCAGAGAGAGGTTGTTTTTTTATGAAAGGAAAGGAATAAAATGGTGTTTAATTATCAGCAGTTGAGGGGAAAAAGCGGTTTTGGGGAACTGCAGGGTCCCCGCTGAGCTGCCATTGGCATATGCGCGAGATGGCGGGCTCGGCAGACGTGCGGACAAGGGAGGACCTCTGACTGTTTGAGAAATGAATTTCGGCTCCCGTCTCTCGACGCTGATTGAAAGTGAAGGCTGCGGTTGGAGGCCCGAGGCTTTCTGAAGAAATCCAAAACTCCCCATGTTAGATCCTGGATAAGCATAACTTGATCTTCAAGGGAGGGAAATAAGGGTGGGAGCTACGAAACTGTGCGCGAAGGAAGAGGGCAAATCTAACCACGCTGTAACACATTATTTTCCGCAAGGGCTTTATACTCTGGGCTGGTTTGCACGGAAGCGTATCTCCTGATGGCAGAACTCGAATTCCTGGCAGAGCTGGCTTCGTTCTGGACCAGCAGGAAACTCAAAAGCCCTGGAGATCCACTCAGGAAGAACGGAGGACTCCTCAGTTGCCTGCTTCTTCCTCTCAAGGGAAAGGCACCCGTTCTTGCCGCACACACATTGGGATGTCATTCCAGCTTCTCTTGCCGTGATTCCTGAAGTCGCTGCAAGGGAAGCAAAGGATTCAGGAATGGACCGGAGGACTTAAACTGTCAATTAATCCAGCAGAGCTTGGAAGAGGGCACAAAGGCCTAAAGGCAGGTTAATTTTTTTTAAAAAAAATCTCTCTCCTATCACTTATGTGCAGTGCGGAAGACATGGAGATCCCCTGAGAGACACTGGTGAGCATCCCTTCCAGCTGCAGGTGTTCTGGGGATGATAAGGTAAACCACCAATGGCTTGAATCCAAGAGGCCTGTGGGAAAAATGCCCATGGCACTAAGTCTCCCTCTAAAATTAGACATTTCAGGAGGGCCCGGAGTATAATGAAATGCAATTGTCAAATTGTCTGTGCCATGCTCTCCCTTCAAGCAGATATAGATGGATAGAATCATAGGATAGGAGCAGCAGTGGCGTAGGAGGTGAAGAGCTCGTGTATCTAATCTGGAAGAACCGGGTTTGATTCCCCGCTCTGCCACCTGAGCTGTGGAGGCTTATCTGGGGAATTCAGATTAGCCTGTGCACTCCCACACATGCCAGCTGGGTGACCTTGGGCTAGTCACAGCTTCTCGGAGCTCTCTCAGCCCCACCCACCTCACAGGGTGTTTGTTGTGAGGGGGGAAGAGCAAGGAGATTGTAAGCCCCTTTGAGTCTCCTGCAGGAGAGAAAGGGGGGATATAAATCAAAACTCCTCCTCCTTTTCCTCCTCCTCCTCCTCCTCCTCCTCTTCTTCTTCTTCTTCTTCTTCTTCTTCTTCTTCTTCTTCTTCTTCTTCTTCTTCTTCTTCTTCTTCTTCTTCTTCTCCTTCTTCTTCTTCTTCTTCTTCTTCTTCTTCTTCTTCTTCTTCTTCTTCTTCTTCTTCTTCTTCTTCTTCTTCTGCATTATTGTATTTGGCTCTTTTTGGAGTTTAATTAGTAGAGTTAGACCACAATGGAAAATGGGGAAAATAATAAGAGAGCATGAGGACTGGAAAGCCCTTTCCCACCACAAGCTAGCAAACAGCTCAAACTGGAAGATTCCCCCGCCCCCCTGCCCCCCCTGAACTATAGAAATTTAAACTTTGCCATCTCAATCTCAAATTATGAAGTATTGGCTGAGAAAGAGCCGGAAGACTTGATTGAATGGCAAAATGCTGACTCATTTAAAGATGTGGTGTTACTTACCATTAATAGGGAAAGTATATATTAAAACTATAGAATCATAGAGTTGGAAGAGGCCACAAGGACCATCCAATCCAACTTCCTGCCACACAGGAATACACAATCAGAGCATTCCTGACAGATGGCCATCCAGCCTCTCTTTAAAAACATCCAAAGGAGTCTATACCACACACTGGCAGTGTGTTCCACTGTCAAACAGTCCTTACTGTCAGGAAGTTCTTCCTGATGTTTAGGTGGAATCTCTTTTCCTGAACCTTTAATCCATTACTCATTGCCCTAATCTCTGGAGCAGCAGAAAACAATCTCGTTCCATCTTCAACACGGCATCCCTTCAAATATTTCAACATGGATATCATGTCACCCCTTCACCTTCTCTTCACCAAACTAAACATCCCCAGATCCTGAAGTCTCTCCTCGTAGGGCATGGAATCCCAGTGGCATATCTGCCAAAGAGACATGGGTGGTCACATGTCTCCATGTGCCATGCTGGGGGGTGGGTGGAAAATCCCCCCCTCTTCTGGCCTCTTCGAAGGGGTATGAAATCGCCTTCTTATTTGTAAAGCAGAAGGAAAAAGCATCTCCTCTCCTTAATTACCTTGAGTCCTCGAGACTCTCTGCCCCACAGCTCTATGGTTTCATGAGGGAAGGGGGGTTAGCACTCCAACATTCTACTTCCCTGAAGAGGTGTGCTGACGCCAGCCAGCAAACCAGTTGTAGAGGGTAAGTAAGCAACAGTGCAACAGTGGCTAAGAGCAGGTGCACTCTGATCTGGAGGAACCGGGTTTGATTCCCAGCTCTGCCGCTTGCGTTGTGGAGGCTTATCTGGGGAATTCAGATTAGCCTGGGCACTCCCACACACGCCAGCCAGGTGACCTTGGGCTAGTCACAGCTTTTCGGAGCTCTCTCAGCCCCACCCACCTCAAAGGGTGTTTGTTGTGAGGGGGGAAGGGCAAGGAGATTGTAAACCCCTTTGAGGAGCAGCAGTGGCATAGGAGGTTAAGAGCTTGTGTATCTAATCTGGAGGAACCGGGTTTGATTCCCAGCTCTGCCACCTGAGCTGTGGAGGCTTAGCTGGGAAATTCAGATTAGCCTGTGCACTCCCACACACGCCAGCTGGGTGACCTTGGGCTAGTCACAGTTTCTCGGAGCTCTCTCAGCCCCACCTACCTCACAGGGTGTTTGTTGTGAGGGGGGAAGGGCAAGGAGATTGTCAGCTCCTTTGAGTCTCCTACAGGAGAGAAAGGGGGGATATAAATCCAAAACTCTTCTTCTCTTCTACTCTCTTCCTGCAGGAGAGAAAGGGGGGATATAAATCCTAACTCTTCTCTTCTTCTAAGCTGGTGAGGGGGGGGGCAGGTGTTCCCCCGTGTGCCATTTTCCCCTAGTACGCCTCTGTGGAATCCAGACCTTGTAAATATGTATTGAAAAGGATCTGCAGGCAGAAGAAAACTTGGAAAACTGGAAACACTTGAACGGAATTATAACTGACCTCTAGTCCAAAGAGATAATGTCTCCTATAGAAAATGGCTGCTTCGGCAGGCCGACTCTATGGCTCCCATCCTTGCTGAGCTCCACTTCCTCCTCAAACCTCACCCTGCCAGGCTCAATTCCCGAATCTCCAGGAATTTCCCAACCCAGAGTTGGCAACCTAAAGGTCCCCCCTGCTATTTTCTCACTCGCCCCCACCTACCGTGGCTCCCCTATGCGTTTCCATTACGAGTGACATAACCACATAGCTCGCGCTTTAATTAGTTTTCGAAACACATGGCCAAAGTAAATAATATAAATCACAGTGACCTTTAAATTCCAAGAATTACAGCCGACGTAAATGACCGTAATATGGTAATAATAAGCAACCCTAAAAGCCGGCTCCGTTCCATACTGTCCCCCTTGCGAGATGCTCGGTTATTAATTTTGGCCCAAACACAAATTATTCCCATAGTTCAGGTTTAATACTTTATTGATGTTGTTATTAATATAGATTTGTCAGTAAAGATACACAACTAAGGCACTCGTACCCAGCGCCAGCTGACAAAATTGGCTGGGAAAGGAACTGGTGGGGAGTCAGGTTTATCCTTGCTGGGGAGAACAAAGCCGGCCAGGGAAAATAATGATTTTGTTTCATTAGGGGCTTCAAGAAATCCAGAGAAATGACGGAGGCGGAAACGCACCCTGGGAGAGGAGTTGTTTGAGGGCTGGCTGGTGAAAAATCCTGCTCGTGGTGACTACTTTGGCTCAAATAGTCAGTGGGATTACAGGCAGACAGCCTCTTGCATTTATAATAGGCCTTTTGCCCTCTCTCATGATACTAGAATGGGGGGTTATCTGCTGAAGGATGAGAGACTGAAAACAACCAGAAGGAAGTATTTCTTCACACAATGCAGAGTTAAGAGCCCCATCCGAAGGAATCCACTCATGGGAGCGGCATGACAGTGGCGTAGCACCAATGGGATAGGTGGTGCCATGCCCGGGGGTGTGCCGGGGCAGACCGGGCCTTACTACATGGCAGGTTTAATAACCTGGAAAAATCTAAAAGATTGTGTAGCTGTAATTCTAACGTAGTTGAAACATTGGCTCACCAGCTATTACACTACACTAAATTTGCTAAAATCAGATCTAAATATGTCAATCTACACCCTCTCTTCCAATCTGAGTTAACAGATCCGATTTGATTATTTCTCTTGTTGAATAATTCTGATTCTGTTTTTTTGTGAAGAGGTTGCAAGCTTTGTCATGGAAATAATTCTGAGCCAGTGATAATATGTATTTATCTGAGGTTATGCTTTTTGCCTTTTAAAATTTTTATGTTTGTTGTGTTTTGTTGCTGTTGTTCTATGTATGCCAATAAAGGCTTTGCTTTGCTTGCTAAACCTGCCATATGCAGCTGCACCAATGGATTGGGGGGGGGGGCTCATGTATTTGTAGCTACAAAGACATGGCCACTGAAGAATCGCAGCACGAAGCTTGGAAGCGTCAAAACATCAGATCCACTGAGCTTTTTTAAAAAAATCATAAAACGGTGGCCAGGAATCATATCGAGGGTGCGGAGGATTGAAAACGTTTTGCCAACATTTTCAGGTACTTATGCAGAATTAACCACTGTGCGGTACAAATCTTGAGGCTAAACTTGGTGCACAATTTACTGCCTTTTAGATGCAAGGTCAAAACATATACAGCCTGTTTCCCCGAAAATGAGCCCTACCCTGAAAATAAGCCCTAGCATGATTTTTTTCGGGATTTTTGGAGGATGCTTGAAATATAAGCCCTACTCAAAAAATAAACCCTAGCAACAGATTCTCCAGCGCCGCTGATCTGGTCACGTGGAGGGCGCAAAATCATGGGGGAAAATAAGATATCCCCTGAAAATAAGCCCTAACACATCTTTTGGGGCAAAAATTAATATAAAATCCTGTCTTATTTTCGGGGCAAGCTTAAAATGAGGTTTTTTTAAAAAAAAAAATTCCCAGCCTTTTTTTAACAGCCCGCTTCTGGTCTAAAGTCTGTTTTATGGACAGTTTTATACTATTTGTGGCCTATGACTTGTTGTTTATATACCGTATATACTCGCGCATAAGCAGAGTTTTTCAGCCCATTTCCTGGGCTGAAAAATGCCCCCCTTGGCTTATATGCGAGTCACGGAGGCTGCCCAGCTGGCTGGGGAAGAGGGGAGATTTTCCCCTCTTCCCCAGCCAGCTGAGAGACCTCCATGCAAGAGAGACGCCTAAGCCATGCCTTGAGCCTTTGAGGGGGGGGGGGGGGGGGGCAGTATCCAAATCCAATAAACTAAACTAAGATGCTGCATTTTCCACCCTCGGCTTATACGCGAGTCAATAAGTTTCCCCAGGTTTTGGTGGTAAATATAGGTGCCTCGGCTTATACACGGGTCGGCTTATACACGAGTATATATGGTAGGTACAATTTGTTATTTTAATTGTAAGCTGGCTCAAGCGGGACTCTGCTGAAATGGCTCACAAGGAAGGAAGGCTTCTGTGTTTACTCCATGATGGCTTTCTTGAATACATGAGATATAATTCCATGGGGCAGACACAGACAGTTGAATATCACCTTTTTTCAACCACCCCACTTCTAAGGATTCTAAGGTAAAGTCGAGGGTTTATTACTGACTGAAGTGTATCTAATCTGAATGTTACATCTAATGAAGGCTTGGAGCTCCAATCTCCTGGATCTACATCCAAAATCAGCGTCCAACGAGTCTTCTGAGTTTGTGCCCAGGAAGGGGCTGCAAGTTCGCCTTTCATGCGGAAGCCCTTAATTTTCAGAAACAACTTTTTAGGGGTCTGAGTAAGAATGGGTAGTCTGGCAGGGCTCCAAACGCTTGAGCAGTATCCAATCCCGCTGACAAATAGACTCGGCACTGTGGCCCTTTCCCTTGGAACGGGCCTCTGCGGAATTTCGACAAAGCAAATCCTTTCTTGCCTTCCACTTTCCCCCTCAGCCATGTAAATTATTCTCAGAAAGTGCCCTGGAAGTCAGCCAGGATCTAACAAGAAATGCCCTGTAGTCATGTTTAGGACACGTGACCTAGAAATTTCGCTGCAGGCTTTTTTCAAAAAGTTTCATTCTAGTTCTGCAAGAAGAGAGGGAGAATATTTATACATGAAGGCTGCCAATAGAGCATAGAAGCCTGACTGGGGAGGATGGCTCGGGACGCCGTGCCAATTAGCTTTGAACTTGCAGGGGATTGAAAAAGAAATAATGAGAAATATTTAAAGGCACGTCCCGTCTTCTCCTTCCTCCTCGGTTGCTTTCTGAATCTTTCCAAATAAAAAATAAAAAAGGAGGGTGTAACTTTTTGTGTGGCCCAGACTCATACCATAGCTTTTTCCGCATAGACACTTTAAAACATTGGGGGGGGGGGGGCAGGAAATGAAACATTTCCTCCAAGGAGTTCTGCATTGCTTCCCCCCACCCAAATGTTTTATTTGCAGCTTGAAACTTTTTTAATGCATCCTCTTTTCTAGTAATTCGTTTGGGCCTGAAACGTTTTTAAAAAGGCTTCATTTGTATGTTGTCTCTTTGTATATAAGAACATAAGAACATAAGAACTAGCCTGCTGGATCAGACCAGAGTCCATCTAGTCCAGCACTCTGCTACTCGCAGTGGCCCACCAGGTGCCTTTGGGAGCTCACGTGCAGGAAGTGAAAGCAATGGCTTTCTGCTGCTGCTCCTGAGCACCTGGTCAGCTAAGGCATTTGCAATCTCAGATCAAGGAGGATCCAGATTGGTAGCCATAGATTGACTTCTCCTCCATAAATCTGTCCAAGCCCTTTTTAAAGCTATCCAGGTTAGTGGCCATCACAACCTCCTGTGGCGTATTGTGAGCTCACAATATGCTGTATTGTGAGCTCACTCCTTACCTGCAGAAGTTCCTTGCCCTTTTTTTGGAGCATTTCAGAGCATTTTTGAGATTGGGGGGGGGGCTTAATTACATCATTGACTACAGAAGACTCAGGGAACTGCAGCATGAAATTGTCGAGCATAGGTCCCTTTCAATGCACTTTGCAGCAGGATTTTACTGTGCGAAATCGCAATATCCACTTGCAAACAATTGTGAAAATGGATAGAAAGTGCATTATTCTGCGTGTGCAGAAAAGGCCGTAGAAGCACTCATTTGTCTACCCACTGAGAAAAAAAACCCAGGGAAAATGGTGACCAGGAATCGTAAGTGTGAACCAAAATCATGTTATTCGGGATGATCTAAAATCTGTTACAAATGTTTAGGTGACTTGTCCAACAATACATTAAAAAAACAGACGTACATGCAAAAATGTAAAAATACTGAAAGTCAATTTTTCATTTGTTGCTATGACAATGTTATTAGGTAGTCTTCCTTAGAATTGTCCGAATAAACGTATAGAACTAGGTTTGTATTTGTTAATGGTTGCGAGAGTAACAGTGGCAGCCAGTTAGAAAGCCAAAAGACATCCAAAACACATAAGTTTTGGAGGAGAAAGTAAGAGAATGAATCTTGTAAACAGACCATGAAAAACATGTGTTTGATGAAATGTGGGAATGGAAGTTTTTATACATTGCAAAATAAATTACATTAACAACAGTAACAACAACAATACCAATGGAGATTATAATTACATTCAGAGGAACTAAATGAATATGTTAATATGTTACAAGTATGTTATAGCCTTAACTACTAATTGTTTATTTGATATATGCTAGTGGGTGTTATTCGAATAGCAAAATGTGACACGCTTATATTTCATTGAACAATAAGATCCATTTTATTGTTATTTTGTTATGTAGCTTGATTTATTTTTAAAAATAATTTTCTACTTCAGATTTGGATTCAGATAACCTTTATTAGGCGTTAACTAAGTCAGGACATTTAGTACAGGCAGAGCCAAGAACAAATAACCAAATCGATTTTTTTCCAGCACACACAACAGGAAGTTTGTGACCAATACAGTCACTTCAACTTTATTATTGTTGAGCAAAAACTCCAAGGCACAAAGAAATGATTAGGAAACAATGAAAAACGTTGAGCCTAACACCATTACATTTTGGACATCTAAGCAGAAAATGCTCAATTGAGTCTTTGTGGGTTGAACAATATGAGCACAGTCGTTCGGATTTTGGAACAGTGGCATAATTTTTGACTTTTGTGTATGTTTTTATACAGATAAAAATAATTAAAATATTAAAAGACATTAAAAGACATTAAAAAGACATAAAAAGAGCAGAGGCCAGCTACATGGATACCATTGCTGTCTTCAGCCATGAGCCTGGCGGAAAAACTCTGACTTACTGGCCCTGCGGAAGTAAAAGAAGAAGAAGAAGAAGAAGAAGAAGAAGAAGAAGAAGAAGAAGAAGAAGAAGTTGTATTTATATCCCCCCTTTCTCTCCTGCAGGAGACTCAAAGGGGCTTACAATCTCCTTGCCCTTCCCTCCTCACAACAAACACCCTGTGAGGTAGGTGGGGCTGAGAGAGCTCCGAGAAGCTGTGACTAGCCCAAGGTCAACCAGCTGGCGTGTGTGGGAGTGTACAGGCTAATCTGAATTCCCCAGATAAGCCTCCACAGCTCAGGCGGCAGAGCTGGGAATCAAACCCGGTTCCTCCAGATTAGATACACGAGCTCTTAACCTCCTTCGCCACTGTGATAAGTCTCATTGGTTTCATCAGAGAGAATGTTCTATCGGGCTGGGTCTAAAGGTGAAAAGGCTATAGCTCTGGTCAAGGGCAACCAGACAACTTTCGGGCCTGGGTTCTCAAGTTATGTTAGGAGAATTAGAATAACAAAGCATAATGAAAAGAGTTTGCACTAGGGTTGTCCACTCTGGGTTAAGAAATACCTGGAGATTTTGGGGTGGAATCTGAGGAAGGCAGGATTTTACTGTGTCAAATAGCAAAATCCACTTGCAAACTACTGTGAAAGTGGATTGAAAGTGCATTATTCTGCATGTGCGGAAGGGGCCCTAGTTTGCACGCATTTTTTTATTCCAACCCGGAGGGTTTCCACAGTTAATTATACAACAGAGTCTTGTTTGAACTGGTTGCTACAGAGAATCTCTCAGAGAAAATATAAGCAAATATGGAAAAAAAATCATTGGAATTATAACAGTGACAGCTACAGACGACTTTACCTTTCTCCTCCTGCATCTTGCAATTGCTCACCTCCAGTTCCAGATTCTCTTCTCCTGAGACCTCGCCACCAAGCCATTATTCACCTGCCATGTACCATAGGATAACTTTCTTTGGCCACATTGGATAAAAGTGTCCCGCCCCACGTCCTTCTAAGCAATGGTCAGTGAAGGGTATGATGACCATGGATGTAGGACACTTCAAAACCCATATTGTGGGGGAACTTTGCACAGATCCCTACATCAAAATAAGTCTGCCCCATGTTACTTTCCCCAAACCAGGTTCTTTGGAAATCACTAGACTAGCAAGTCTTTACAAAAATCCTGTGTTGCAGCCACTCGCCAGGCAGGAGGCGCTTTAACCGCCTCCCTTTTCCCTTTTTTTAAAAAAATTGTGGCTTGCATTTGTGCAGCAACGCAGGTGCAGAGAGTCAAATTGTGAGACATCGGCATGGCTGTGGGGGCTCATTTGTGCATGCACCGGTGGGAAGTATTTTTCTTTAAAAAATAGATGTGTCTCCATGCAAAGGCACAGACAGAAACCCGGATTATTTCCGTGGGCTTCAATTGCTGCCTACATAGACGCATGTGAATGCAAAAACAGAAAAATGGGTTCCTTTATCCCAAATGCAACCCGTTATACATTTGCTGTGTGGAAGGGGCCTTTTAAGAGGTTGTAACATGCCTCATTTTCTCACCTCCTCTAAACCATCCTGTCCTTCAATCCCATAACAATAGACCGGGTTGCCAGCTCCAAGTTGAAAACTACCTGGAGATTTTGGGGGTGCAGCCTGAGGAAGGTGGAGTTTGGGGAGGAGAGGGGTACAATGCCTTAGAATCCTCCTTTCAAAGTGACCATTTTCTCCAGGTGAACTGATTTCTGTTGTCAAGAGTTCAGTTGTAATCCCAAGAGATCTCCAGCTACCACCTGGAGGTTGGCAGCCCTACCACTGCCCCTCTATACTTTCAGTACAGCACGCTATGTCCAGCAGACATAGCTTCATCATATTTGGGACGTCAAATAGTGAATTCATGAATACATGGCCCTGCATTATACTGTTTCAAACTCTTGATCTATCAGGGTCAATATTGTCTACTCAGCCTGACAGTAGCTCTCCTTGGTCCTGAATCAGACCCTTGGTCCATCAAGCTCAGTATAGCCTACTCAGCCTGGCAGTAGCTGCCCTTGGTCCTGAATCAGACCCTTGGCCAACAAGGTCAGTATTGTCTACTCAGACTGGCGGTAGCTGTCCTTGGTCCTGAATCAGACCCTTGGTCCATCAAGGTCAGTATTGTCTACTCAGACTGGCGGTAGCTCTCCTTGGTCCTGAATCAGACCCTTGGTCCATCAAGGTCAGTATTGTCTACTCAGCCTGGCGGTAGCTCTCCTTGGTCCTGAATCAGACCCTTGGTCCATCAAGGTCAGCATAGCCTACTCAGACTGGCAGTAGCTGTCCTTGGTCCTGAATCAGGGTCACTACAGAGGTCTTTCCTATCATCTGGGATCTTCTGCATGCAAAGAAGATGGTCTACCACTAAGCCATGGTCCCTTCTCTAGTGAGATTCCATTATGTGGGGCAGTATCTGAACATTCCCCCTGGGATGTCTGATAAGGCAGCAAAGTCCAGGCTATTTCACCCCAAATGAATTTCCAGTATTTGCCAATTCCTTGAAAATGAAAGGAAACGAGCCACTCAACAGCATTTATATTTGAGTAATATTTACATATCAAAGAAATAAGCAAGAATGATTTTTGTTTGCACCAAATGCCAAGTTTGATTTGTACTCTGTTCACAAATAAAATATACTATAAACACACACACACACACACACACACACACACACACACACACACACACACACACAGACCCCCACACATTCCCCCCTATAAAGCTCTGGCTTACTTTGTCGCATTATTCCCCAGAATTTATCATATCAATAAACACATACATACAATGGCCCCAAATAGATAGCAATCTGAAATGACTTATTTATAATCAAAAATGCTAGGAGACCAGATGGCATCCAGTACATCTTCATATAATGGGCTCTCTCATACAGTTCCAACTCCACAGGAACAAACAGTAGAATATTATTAAAATGTCAATTAGTTTAATTTCTGCTCAAATCTATAATAGGAAGGGGTAGGGGGGGAAGGCTGGCATGGGCTTGATTTTAATTTTGTTATGGGCTTCTGAATGCTAATAAACACACCAAACTTTGAAGCGAGCTGCGAAGAACAGATGCAAAGGAGAGGAAGGAAGAACTACAAGAGAAGGGGAATGATGGCTTTAAATGAAAGTGACATCTTGTATCTTTCAAAATACACAGACACTTAGTCGCACCTGGCCTAATTAGACCGGTTGCCAATTTTGCAACGAGATCAAGTTCAATTATTTTAAGGTTCGCCCTCCTGCAGGGCACGGCTGACAGTGGAGTATCTATACCCTCCCCCACCCATTCCTGAAATATAAATCACATATTATTGGCTTTGTTTTTGTGGGGAAGGCTCAGACTGCAAGCGATTGTGCCAGCTATATTTATGACAAAGAAGAAGAAGAGTTGGTTCTTATGCCCTACTTTCCTCTACCATAAAGAGTCTCAAAGAGGTTTTCAAATTCCATCCCTTCCTCTCCCCACAACAGCAGAGGCATATCTAGGAAAAATGGAGCCTGGGGAAAAATCTGAGTTTTCCGCCCTCCCCCCATGGGCGGTGATCTGGCAAACCCCAGCATGGCTTCTCTTGATTGGAGGGAGCCACCGGGCATCGTGCTGCAGGAGAGACCAGGTGCAAGGACCCGGCCAGTGCCCGGCGGCTCCCTCCATGCCGGGGCTGTGCTTGCCAGCTTCAGGCCCACAGGGCATAGTGCTCTCATGCCCACCATGAGCCTGCCAGTGGCCATGGTTGCTACTGCTGCTGCAGGCTTGATCTTCAGCCTGTCTGTCGGACCCTTCCCAGCCCTAGTGAGTGTGGGGTGGGCAGACCTGCCCATGCCAGGCCGCTACCATGTGGGGGGTGATTCTCCATTCCCCATGTGACTAGGGGCCTTCGCCCGGGGACATGTGACCCCACATCAGTGGTGGGATCCAAAAATTTTAGTAACAGGTTCCCTTAGTGGTGGGATTCAAACAGTGGCATAGTGCCAATGGGGCTGGGCGTGGCACGACGGGGGCGTGGCCGGGCATTCCGGGGGCAGGGCATTAATAATTTCTCTGTTACTGTAAAAAACTCTTACTGTAAAAAAAGTTCCTAATTTCCAGCTGGTATCTTTCTGTCCATCATTTAAACTCATCATAGCAAGTCCTATCATCTACTGTCAACAGAAACAACTACTTCTCCTCTAATTGACTGCCTGTCAAATACTTCATACTTTCAAATACTTAATTTTGTTTCTAGAAATCAAAAGGATGCTTTCCTTAAACAAGGAACTTTACCATATTTCTAAAACATGTTTTTAAAACAGCCCAACAGGGAGAATGATCCCGTTTTCTACCTTCGCTAACCAGCCACATAGGAAACAACAGGACTTTATGATTGTTGGACCTAATGGAATTTCTAATGGAAAAGCAGACCCAATTAGTAACCCCCTCTTGGCACGCACAAGTAATTAGTAACCCACTCTCGGGAACTGGTGAGAACCTGCTGGATCCCACCTCTGCCCCACATGTCCCTGTGGGTGGTACATCCTGCTAATGGCTGATTCTGAATGCCTGTAGCTTTAGCTGTACAATAAAATGGTATAATAAAAACACATATTTGACTGGAGGTATTCTCTCCAGTGTTCAGCCACAATCTCTATTTACTGATAGATGCCCTACCTCAAGGTATGTTGATGCTGGACCTACAGAGAGCTAGTGGCTCTGAATATGGCCCTTCCGTTTCATTGGCATGGCAAACAGCCAATGATGGACTTTGTGTGGGTCCTGTACACCATCAAGGAAACTTGAAGGAAACTTGAAATAATATACCAAACTATTGGGGTGCTGTGTAGTTTCCGGGCTGAATGGCCATGTTCTAGCAGCATTCTCTCCTGACGTTTCACCTGCATCTGTGGCTGGCATCTTCAGAGGATCTGAAGAGAGAATGTCGCTAGAATACGGCCATACAGCCCGGAAACCACACAGCACCCCAGTGAGCAGCAGTGGCGTAGTGGTTAAAAGCTCAGGTATCTAATCTGGAGGAACCGGGTTTGATTCCCAGCTCTGCTGCCTGAGCTGTGGAGGTTTATCTGGGGAATTCAGATTAGCCTGTACACTCCCACACATGCCAGCTGGGTGACCTTGGGCTAGTCACAGCTTCTCGGAGCTCTCTCAGCCCCACCCACCTCCCAGGGTGTTTGTTGTGAGGGGGGGAAGGGCAAGGAGATTGTAAGCCCCTTTGGGTCTCCTGCAGGAGAGAAAGGGGGGATATAAATCCAAACTCCTCCTCCTCTTCTTCTTCTTCTTCTTCTTCTTCTTCTTCTTCTTCTTCTTCTTCTTCTTCTTCTTCTTCTTCTTCTTCTTCTTCCGGCTGTGAAAGCCTTCGACAATACCAAACTATTATTTTCAAATACTTTTTTTCCAACCCAAGATCTATAAGGCAAATCTGCTTTTACTAAATTCACTTCTTTCTCTCCCCCAAGCAGATGGATGGCATGTCCCCAGGAGAAAACATCTGCCAATGTTCCTCCAGGCATTTTGTTCCAAAAAGTAGCCTTAGAATTAAAGGTTAAAATCCAAGACACTAATTGGTTGAAAAGAGACTAAGTTGCTAAACCCAGTGGAAGGAGCGGGGGCTTCCGAGGGTATGTTTCCTGACCTGCTTCCTTATCTTTTGGAAACGAATCAAGGGATCGAAAGGTTTCAAGGATGAAAACAAGATCTGTGAGGAAACACCTACACTGCAGGAAGTCTCCCATGAGCTTACAAGTTAGTACCAGGAAAAGTCCAGAATCTTCTTGGAAAGTGAGGCATTAATGCAGATCGTTCAAATGTTTGAAATGGGCAGGGAGAGGGATGGGGGGAAATCAAATCAACAAACAAAACCTTTATTGGCATAGATTGATCGTACAATAAGCCCATAAAATAAGTTTCATAAGGCCAGGACCTGTAACAAAAACTGAGCAATCTTCTCCAGAGTGGAAGAATCACCACTGTTCAGAAGCCACATGATAGTACAGCTTAAAACACCGATAGTCTTGGATAAGAGAGAAAGACCATCTCTAAGCAGAGAATATTTCAGGCAAATGAACAGAATTTGTTAAAAAGGTCTGGCAGAAGTCGAGCAGTTTGTACAGACTCTGTCCGACTGCGGTATATTACAAAAACGTCCTTGTTGCAGATTTGATGGAAAAATGTTACATCTGGCTCTTGTCAGAACCCACCTTTGTCTGGGCTTGGTTAAATGGTACAAATATTTGGCAATCTGTCTTGGTTCTGGCATAATACCAAAGTAAAGTGGGGAGCAAGATGGTGTAGCACAACTTAGGAGATATCGTTGCTCCTGGTCGAGAAGTCGTGTTTTAATTTCCCTCATAATTTCTTAAGCATCAGGATAGCCTCCAAAGAAAGTCATCCATCCATCCATCCATCCATCCATCCATCCATCCATCCATCCATCCATCCATCCATCCATCCATCCATCCATCCATCCATCCATCCATCCATCCATCCATCCATCCATCCAAATCCATCCATCCAAATCCATCCATCCACCCCCCAGCCACCCACCCGCCCACCCTCCTACCCACCCACCCATCCATCCATCCATCCATCCATCCATCCATCCATCCACCCATCCGTCCATCTAAAGTCGTCGTCGTCCGTCCGTCCGTCCGTCCGTCCATCCGTCCGTCAAAGTCGTCCATCCGTCCATCCGTCCGTCCGTCCGTCCGTCCATCCGTCCGTCAAATCCGTCAAAGTGTGTCCGTCCAAATCCGTCCATCTATCTATCTGTCTATCTGTCTGTCTATTGTCTGTCTGTCATCTATCTATCTGTCTGTTTGTCTGTCTGTCTGTCGTCTGTCTGTCATCTATCTATCTATCTATCTATCTATCTATCTGTATCATCTGTCTGTCTGTCTGTCAAATTTGCTTGTTTGTTTGTTTGATTAATTGATTGATTTAGGAACCGCTCATCCCCGCAGGGCTCTGGGTGGTGTACAGTAGATACGAATATTATAATACAAATACAACAATGCATAATTCATTAAAAATTCATAATTCATATATAAGACATGTAAAAACACAGCAGCATTCATTATAAAATGGTGGTGCCCGATCCAAAGGATTCAAATTAGATATATGGATGTATTGTCGAAGGCTTTCACAGACGGAATCACTGGGGTGCTGTGTGGTTTCCAGACTATATGGCCGTGCTCTAGCAGCATTCTCTCCTGAAGTTTTGCCCGCATCTGTGATTGGCATCTTCGGATCCTCAGATCTTCAGATGCGGGCGAAACGTCAGGAAAGAATGCTGCTAGAGCATGGCCATACAGCCTGGAAACCACACAGCACGCTATATGGGTGTGTGTCATAGTTTCAGAGGGCGGTTGTGCTGGACTGCAGGAGAACAGCTAGAGACCAACAAGCATGAGCTTTCTGAGAGTCAAAGCTGCCTTCAACAGACATGTATATTTTAGACATAAGCAATGTGCATTGCATGGATAAATACTGTAACGTGTGTGTATTAACTTTTGTCTTAACATTAACTTATGCATTGGGAAAGCGTGGAATATGAACCACATTACAAATTCAAAGCCCTGGCAAAAATATAGATGGAAATAAAAGGAAAGGAAAAAGAGAAACTTTAACTTGGCCAGGAATGTTATATAAGACTTGATTCCTAAAATCTGTATAAAGTATGCAGGAAATGTCATCTTTTCCCCTGAATTTAGGGAAACCTACATTTTTCCTAAATGAGAAATAAATGTTTTGCTTAGGGAGGAGGTAATTTTTCGGTGATTTTAAACATGTAGCACTTTGAAGCTTGGGAGGTTGAGAACACTTTGGCAGAGGGCTTTCAGACGCTCTCCCAAAATTCTGTCAGCCTGATTGATTTGGTGGCATTTTGATGGGATTCTTGAAGTTGACTGTTCTTTGAGAATTTGTCAGTTTTGGCAGGATGTCCTGGGCTGCATCCCACAGTCTTATTGCCCAAGTGGAAGAGAATTTTCAAGTTTTGGGGAAAAGTTTGCACTAGGCTGTCTCCATTTTACCTTGGCCTTGTGTTTCACTGGAGCAAGGCATAAAAAACCCCATAGAGAAGAAGAAGAGTTTGGATTTGTAGCTCACCTGTAAGGAGACTCAAGGTGGCTGACAAGCTCCTTTCCCTTCCTCTCCCCATAACAGACACCTTCTGAGGTCGGTGGAGCTGAGAGAGCTCCAAAAAACTGTGGCTAGCCCAAGATCACCTTGCAGCAATGTAGGAGTGCGGAAACACATCTGGTTCACCAGATAAGCCTCTGCCTCTGCTGTGTCTTAACCTACTGCATTTGTGTATGGTTCTCCAGTTGCACAGTGGCAGATAGGAAGGCGCTCCAAAGGGTGTTCACTACTGCACAGAGGATTATCGGCTGCCCTCTCCCCTCCTTGGAAGAACTCTATCATTCCCGAAACCTAAAAAAAGCCCCAAATATTCTGAGAGACCCGTCTCATCCAGCACACTCTCTTTTTGAACTGTTACCATCCGGCAGACGATACAGGTCTATCAAAACTAGGACAAAGAGGCTTAGAGACAGCTTCTACTCTAGAGCTGTGGCTATGCTAAACTCTGCGGTTTCATGTTGATGTGTTTGGGGCTGTGTAGGGCTGGGTGGAGGAAGGGGAAAGTGAGGATGGGGTATGAGTCTGAAATTGTGTGCATCGAGGAATGCTGCTGTAAATTTTCGTTGTGCGTGCACAATGACAATAAAATGCTTATGCTTATGCTACTCCAGTGAAGGAGTGGGGAATCAAACCCGGTTCTCCAGATTAGAATCCACCTGCTCTTAACCACTACACCACGCTGTGAGTCTAATGACCCATTTTGCACATCACACCACATCTGCTCACAGGTGTTTTCTTTCTGGTTAGTACTTGGATGGGAGACCACCAAAGAAGTCCATGGTTGCTATGTAAAGCAATGGCAAACCACCTCTGAATGTCTCTTGCTTTGAAAACCCTACAGGATCGCCAGGATCAGCTGCAATGTGAAAGCCTTTTCTTCTATGGGAAGGTGGTTCTCTTAGTGCTGACAACCTTTCCCATCACCTGCTTCCTCATCTCCATAACTGGAGAGGCTGCGGATTGAACCGGCAGCCTCCGACATTCAAAGCACAGGCTCCTCCACTCAGCCACATCCTTACCCACAAATTCAAATGGAGATTTTTCAAGACGCCCCTGCAGGGCTGAGAAATTGATAGTCGGCTCTATCACGGCCGTTATGAAAGAAAAAAAGATGGAGAAAACAGAGGCCATGAATTGTTCAAAATGACATGCCTTGTCGACAGCTGCCCTTATACGATTCTGCTGTGACATTTTGGGATTATATTTATTTGTGTCTTGCTAAATACGATGCCGTTGCTAACAGGGCTCAGGGTTACGTTTCAGGGCATCCATCTGGTAGTAATAATAATAATAAAGAAAACTGTTTAACACTTCGACACACCTGCCGTAAAAAAGAAACGTCCAACCCTAGCTCTGTAAGCCAGTGTGATGTATTATTATTATTATTATTATTATTATTATTATTATTATTATTATTATTATTATTATTATTATTATTATTATTATTATTATTATTATTATTATTATTATTATTATTATTATTATTTGTATACCGCCCTCCCCCGGAGGGCTCAGGGCGGTGAACAACAAGTTAAACAGAAATACATAGATAGAGCACAGATAAAAACAGTAAATATCGAATTAATTAATAAAAATTATGCCTCTATACTCATTAAAACCAAACCCCATTAAAATGCAGCATCTAAATAGCAAGCGCAGCAGATGGCGACCTGCTATCAAATCCCCTAAAAGAGGGGGGGGGCAGAGTCCACCGATGTTATGGGGGGGGGCTATTTCTTACACCGTGCACATTATAAAGCAAAGTTTGCTTATTTGCTTCTTTGGTTTATTCTAGGTTTTGTCGTTATGAAAGAAAGGCAAAGATACTGAACCCCCAATCTTATTCAGCCCCCCTTTACTTTACTTTAATGGTTAAACGCAGGTGGATTCTAATCTGGAGAAGCGGGTTTGATTCCCCACTCCTCCACCTAATCCAATCCAATCCAAAAACCTTTATTAGGCATAAACCAGAAGCACCATACATTCCAAATACAAAAACAGGATCATTGTTATATATCATGTAGAACATGGATTAAAAATGTAGCAACTGCTTCAGAAATTTCTACATTAGGGCTGTTCAATAGCTTATACATTTTTTGTTTGTCTGAGAGAAACATAAATTCTAGAGGTAGTAAAGCTCCCAGATCGGTTCTAATATCATTATACCTCGAACAGTAAAGCAGGTGGATTCTAATCTGGAGAACCGGGTTTGGTTCCCCACTCCTCCACCTGAGTAGCGGAGGCTTATCTGGTGAACCAGATGTGTTTCCACACTCCTACATTCCTGCTGGGTGACCTTGGGCTACTCACGGTTCTCTCAGTACTCTCTCAGCTCCACCTGCCTCACAAGCTGTCTTTGTGGGGAGAGGAAGGGAAAGGAGCTTGTAAGCCACCTTGAGTCTCCTTACAGGAGAGAAAGGTGGGGTATAAATCCAAACTCCTCCTCCTCCTCCTCCTTCTTTTACATTGCTAGGTTATGGATTAAGTTGTTTTATAAGATACTAAAATGCTTGGAAGCACATCTTGCCTTGGGACACCCGCCACCTCATCTGTTCATCGCCATTAAGAAGTCGCAATTTAGAGTGGATAAATGAAAATGACACACTGCCCTTTGCTTGGCCAAGATAGCTCTTTGAATAACGGGGCTAAACAAATGGAGATTTTATCCAGCTGCTTATTTTTATTGGAGTTCTTGATTTGAGTTGCAGAACTGCATCTAGAGCTCAGTGGCTCCAAGGAAATGAAAGGGTTTTGTTTCCCTTTCTTCCCTTCTTCCCTTGCATTTTGCCTCCATCCTGTTTCCTTATCCTAGTAACACCATCACTATGGTTGCTATTTGCCCACTTATAAAGACCCAAGTAATTACACCAATGCGTACCTATACTCACAAAATGAGTAATATTTAAACTACCGGTAGTAATAAATTGGAATACAATTCTGTCTGCTTTCTCGGTAACAACTCAAAATATACAACCGTATAGGAAAACTGAGGAAGAAACATAACCTACAAACAATGTACAGACCCACTAAGAAAATTCAACAAATGCTACGTTCAGCAAAGGATAAGAGGGGTCCTCTAGCTACTGCAGGAGTCTACCGCATACCATGTAGCTGTGGACAAGTCTACATAGGAACCACCAAACGCAGCGCTCAGACACGAATTAAAGAACACGAAAGGTGCTGCAGGATTTCTTCAGCCAGAAAAATCAACCAATAGCAGAAGGCATGATAAACCAACCTGGACACAGAATGTTATTTGAAATACAGGAAATTCTGGACCTCTCAATGAAAACTACTACATCCAGACTACACAGAGAAGCCATTTAATTCACAAACACATGGACAACTTCAAGCGGAAGGAAGAAGCCATGTGAAAATGAACAGAATTTGTGGCTGCCAGTGTTGAAAAACTCCTAGAATCAAGACAGTGACAAATCAGCTCCACACAAACACAGGACAACTATAGACAATATCAATCAAAGGAAACAAAGACCAGGATACTTCTATTCAGATCCATTCACCTATTGACCTTGCTATCTTCATTGTTACTCCCAGGCTACAGACTTCTTTGTGACTCACATACCAGGCTACTCTATTCAGAGGGCCTCACCTTTTGACCTCACAGTATATATACTCCACTTGCTTTCCACTCCTACTATCAGACCCTCTGAAGATGCCAGCCACAGATGCAGGCGAAACATCAGGAGAGAATGCTGCTAGAACACGGCCATACAGCCCGGAAACCACACAGCACCCCAACTCAAAATAGTATTAATATAGTTCAACAGTTAAGCATTTTGGATATTTGGCTATAAAACCTCCCGATTTGGTTTTTAGTTCAGTGATTCTTTTTCAAGCCATTCTGTAAAGTACAAAATCAAGTATCAACGTATATTCAAGTGCATACATCTCACTTATCTTTAAATGTTTTCAAAATAAATGCCCAATCCCATGTACACTTACATAGTTCCTATAAGGTTTATCTTTCTCCTCTAGGAGTAAACCTGTACTCCTAAAGCTAATAAGCGAGATGGATGCATTGGTGTAATTACTTTGGTCGTTACTGGTTGTACTCCTGCCACTGTGGTGGATTCACATGGAAGGAAGTTTGCCCCCTTGTGGCAGGAGGCCTCTTGCCAACTGCAACTCCTGCCCAGGGATCCTCAGCTGATCAGCAGGCAGAAATTGGGCTCAAGGGGCACCGTTCATCCTGGGGGGGGGGGATCAAAAGAAAACAATCAGGTTGGTCTGGTAGTTTTATCTCCTAACGTAGCTGGCCTCTTCAGAGTCACGCCATGGTAAGAGGTGTTTCCTTCTGTAGCACAATGTGGAGTGATGATATGGTGGGGTACATTTTGACCACCTCACAAGAAGAGAAGAAGAAGAAGAGTTTGAATTTATATCCCCCCTTTCTCTCCTGGAGGAGACTCAAAGGGGCTTACAATCTCCTTGCCCTTCCCCCCTCACAACAAACACCCTGTGAGGTAGGTGGGGCTGAGAGAGCTCCGAGAAGCTGTGACTAGCCCAAGGTCACCTAGCTGGCATGTGTGGGAGTGTACAGGCTAATCTGAATTCCCCAGATAAGCATCCACAGCTCAGGCGGCAGAGCTGGGAATCAAACCCGGTTCCTCCAGATTAGATACACAAGGGGATGAGGTTCATTTGCACGCATCTGGAAGGAATTAATTTGCAGTTTCCAAGTGGAGTTAGTTTGCAAATGCAACGGCATACTGGCCGGGGCGGATGAAAATATTGTGTACAGTTCTAGGCACCTGGAATATTGTCCACAGTTCTGGGCACCACAATTAAAGAAGGATATTGACAAGCTGTAACGGGTCCAGAGGAGAACAACCGTGGTCTGGAATCCATGCCCTACGAGGAGAGACTTAGGGAGCTGGGGACATTTAGTTTGGTGAAGAGAAGGTTAAGAGGTGACATGATAGCCATGTTTAAATATTTGAAGGGATGTCATTGTTGGTGAGGGAGCAAGCTTGTTTTCTGCTGCTCCAGAGACTAGGACCAGAAGTAATGGGTTCAAGGCAGAGAAGAGATTCCACCCAAACATCAGGAAGAACTTCCTGTTCGAGAGGAATGCACTACCTCGGAGTGTGGTGGAGTCTTCTTCTTTGGAGGTTTTTAGAGAGAGTCTGGATGGCCATCTGTCAGGAGTGCTTTGATTATGTGTTCCTGCATTGCAGAGGGTTGGACTTGATGGCCCTTGGGGTCGATTCCAACTCTATGATTCTGTGATTCTATGAAAATCATAGTCCAGGAACATCTGGAGAGCCAGAGTTTGACACCCTGTTATCATTAGTTACAATTAATTTCCATTAGCCTTTGATGATACTTAGGCAGATTCAAGTTTAGCATACTTATTTCTATGCCAACTATCAAGGGATAAATGATCCGTTGCTTTACACAACAATGGCAGACAAAGGCAAGTGAGGGAAGAATGAACATTTTGATATTTGGGGGGTCAATGACTTGTTCTGCACAAGCAAAATAAGACGTCCTGGGGACAGCTTAAAAAAAAACCTCGTCTCCTCATTTTTTGTCCAGACAGCACAGAGAAAAATAAAGCATTTGAGGAGAAAGTGGGTTTCTTTTCCCCTCCTGCCCTGTGTTTTATTGTTCCCATCCAACTTATAAACTTTCTACTTTCCCTTCCCCCTGTCCGCCATTTTCTGCCACTTGACTTTTCCATGCAGCCTTTTGCCATTTGATGAAGATCCCCTAAGACGTTTGGTCTGCAAGAATGGCAGCCACCCACCTTTTTAGTCAACAAAGTACATCATTGAATGCAGCTTTCCCTGCCGATTCCAGCAATGTATAGTTTCCCCTTTTCTGAAATTTCTGATAACACGTCTTCGAAGCTGCGATGACTCAAAATGAGAATCCATGCTCATTCTCATGCCGAGTCGTCGTAGCTTTGAAGACATGGCATCAACATTTTTTTCAAAGAAGAGTTTGGATTTATACACTCCCCTTCTCTCCTGTAAGGAGACTCAAAGGTGAGGCTGAGGGAGCTCCGAAGAACTGCGACTAGCCAAAGCTGACCCAGCTGGCATGTGTTGGAGTGCACAAGCTCATCTAGTTCCCCAGATAAGCCTCCACAGCTCAAGTGGCAGAGCGGGGAATCAAACCCGGTTCCCCAGATTAGAGTGCACTTGCTCTTAACCACTACACCACACTGGCTGCATAGAAAAACTATACATTGGCAACATTGATAGGCAAAGCTGAGATTGATCACGTACATTATTGACTAAAAAGGTGGGAGGCTGCATTGCCTGCAGAGCAAATGTCCCAGAGAATCTTCAGCAAATGGCAAGATGGACAGAGGAGTCAAGCAGCAGAGAATGGCGGACAGGGGAGAATGACAGAAGAAAGCCTATAAGTTGAATGGGAAAAATAAAACACTTCCATGTTTTGGTTATGAGTTGAAATATAGTTGTTAGCAGTTCGAATTAGAATTTAGCCATAAATACTATGTTATGGGTCTTCTTTTGTTGAGGTTCAACTTTAGCTTAGTAAATAGATATTTATGTTATTGCTAGTGGCTAGACTCGAGGAAATTGTCTTAGTATTAGCCATTGTATTTATTAGGTTAGTTGTAGTTAGCGCTATGATCAGCTAGGTCAGCATAAGTTGCTGCTGCTATTGTTTTGCTGCTATTGAATTGCTGAATTGTTAGCCCTAGATACTATCTACTGTTATTTTTGTTGTTTGATGTTATATTATTATGTCGATGTTACAATTTGTTATTATGCTATGCTATTATACTGCTATACTGTTATTATGTTATGTTATGATATTATAACACTGCTTTGTTATGATTATGTCATGATTATTGATATGTTGTTGCTATTATTCTGATTGTTGTTGTTGTTGTTGTTGTTGTTGTTATGTTGTACACCTCCCTGAGCCTTTTGGGGGAGGGCGGTATATAAATAACATTTCCATTCCATTCCATGTTCTGCACAGCCAAGGGAAAACAGGGTGACAGTGGCTGTTTCTGCACGGCCCAAAAACAGCGCCCTAGGAATGGTAAAAACACCATCTTGGGGGCGCTGTTTGCACAACTGCCACTGCTGCATTGCAGCAACGTCATGCCAAACCCCCAAAATGGCGGGAAAATGCCGCTTTTGAAACTCGCTCCCTAAGCGAGTTTTTTTCAAAAGTGGTGTCTTCCCACCAGCACGGTGCGAAGCACATCGGCGTGACGGTGCCGCTTTTGGCCCCTCCAGTGTTCCTGTTCACCTACCTCTCCTCCCTGCGCAATTCTGGATGGCTGGAGGGAAACACCCATGCTGCCCTCTGACCCCTATAGATTGGAGGGCAGCATGGGCATGTCCCTCCTGCCGTCCAGAGCTGTGCAGGGAGGAGAGGTAGGTGAACGGGATGAACTGTGGGCGGCTCCATGCCTTTGCCATTCACAGCAACTTCTGGGCTGCCCACACAGTGGACAGCTGTTTCTGCCGCCGTGCAGAAATGGCCAATGACTTGGGGAAAAAAGAGTGCTACTGAAACGATTTCTTTAAAAAAAGGATGGGTTGAGTGAAAATAAAACATTCTGAAGATGTCTTGGGGAAAAGGCTATGCAAAGCTCCTTCCCCAAAAGCTCCTTTTAATGTCCTCAAGTTATTTTATTTATGCTGTGCCAAGAAAACTCCTGTCACTTCCGGTTTTTTGCCCAGCAACTTCATAGATGCTCCGGGGTATTACCTTAGGAGCCTCTGGAAAATTCCAGTTATGACTTATGAAGTTCTTTTTGAAGAGTGGAGCATTGCCCAGCCTTAGGGCAAATAATGTTTTCTACTTGTGGTGTTTTTTATTTTATTATCCTATAAAACAGCTTAATCAATGAACTCAAGCAGGTAGTAGAAATGGGGACTCCTGTTTATGGGGAAAGTTTTTAGATTTATTCTGGCTATTTGTGAGTTGTGCTGGTGTCTTAACTCAGGCGGGGGCAGGGGGAACGGAAAATGGCTGATGCATTCTTTTCGAGAGGGGGGGGTGCAAGGAGTCAATTTTAATTTTGCAGGCTTTGCCAGCAGGAATTGGGTGCTCTCTCCCCAATTTATGAGGTTTGTTTGTGTTGGCATGCAAATAAAATAGATTATTCCATAGGCATTCTAAATAAAATGTATCGCCAAAGTAAATTTTACTTACTGGTATTGATTGTATTGACTGCCTCCTCCCAGTACAAATCCCTCGGTTTGTATAACAGAACTGTTATCACTATCCTGGGGAAAAAAAGTGGATATAATGAATTCCAGCACTGCATACCTTACTTAATGATGAACTAGAAAGCTTTTCATCTTCTGCGCTCCTTGGCAGGGGGTACAGAAGTCCCAAGGTACGGCCTGAAGGCAAAGGAAAGAAGATACTAGATAAACTCAGGAAGTACAGGGTGGGTCAGTGCCTTCTGGGACTTCTATATTGGTTGTTTTGAGTCCATTGTGGCCTTTTTCAGACAATATTTTTGGGAGTATCCAACCATGCACATGTGACCCTGTTCCGGTGGCATGGTGGCTTGCTCATGGCGGTTAGGGAAGCTCCGTGCTTCTGTCCCTCTGCCCAATATGTACAACAAAATTGTTTGGCAGGAGATTTTGGCGAAGGGAAGATTCCCTGACCTGGGTAGCCCAGGCAAATCTGACCTATCCAGACCTCAGAAGGCAAGCAGGGTCGGCTATGCAGCAAGAAAAGAAGGCGAGCCACCATGAGACGGATTGACTCTATGGCCCTTTCTGCACGGGCCAAAAGCGGCGGCGTCAGGCTGGTAAAACACCATTTTGGCGGGGACTGTTCGCACAGCCGCCACTGCCAAATCGCTGCAGCAGTGTTCGGTTCCCGCCCAAACAGTGTTTTTGAACCTCACTCGCGGAGCGAGGTTTTTTGCAAAAGCTGGCTTCCATTCAGTGCCATGCGAACGGCACCGGGTGGAAGCTGGCATTTTGCCCTCGGCCCTCCCAAATGTTGCTTACCTCCCATCGCCTTCTGTCGCATTGTGCAGGCCAGGAGACACACAACCCTGGCTGCATTCTCCAGGGTCATCGCTCTGGCCAGGGGGGCGTGTCCCCTGGCCTCCACAACACGACAGAAGGCGACGGGAGGAAAGCAGCATTTGGGAGCAATGCAGCCTGTGCGAAGGCTGCCCTGCCGGTGCCGCTTCCAGCGGGACCGTCCATGCAAACGGTCCTGCGGGGTTGCGCCGGCATAAACTATGCCGACGCACCCCTCCTCAGCGCCTGTGTGGAAAGGGCCTGTGATTCTATCAAGGAAATTATGGCTCTCAGGTTGCAAGACCTGAGCAAAACTGTTAAGGATGGGATCTGTAGGAGGCCATTAATTCATGAAGTGAAAGGTAAACATAATCCCTTGTGCAAGTATTGGTAAGGAGCCTGGGTGTGACCTTGGACTCCACTCTTTTGTTGGAGGACCAGGTCACAAAGTCAGCCCAGACGGTCTTTTTCCACCTTCAACAGGTATGGCAGCTGGGCCCTTAACTCTCCCAGGGTGATTTGGCCACTCTAATCCATGCGATGGTCACCTCTAGGCTAGACTACTGTAACTCGCTTTATGCTGGCCTACCTTTGGCGTTGATCCGGAAACCGAAGCTTGTACAGCATGCAGCTGCTGGACTCCTAGTTGGAGCCTCTAGCTGGGACCTGTCCTAAAAGAAAATCTTAGTTGACTTTCTTTTGAGCACTGGGTTGTCTTCAAAGTTTTGGTGTTAACCTTTGAGGCCATTAGCAGTTTTGGACCTGATTGTATGTTCCTGCATTGTAGTGGGCTGGACTTGATGTCCTTTGGGGTCTCTCCCGTTATTGCCCACAAAGACCCCTCCAATCTGCAGAGGGGAATCTATTGGTGATCCCAGGCCCCAAGGATGTCCAGCTGGCATCAACATGAGCCAGAGCTTTTACGGCTCTGGCCCCGACCTGGTGGAATGTACTCCCAAATGACATCCGGGCCTTGTGGAATCTGTCTCAGCTCTGCAGAGCCTGCAAAACAGAATTGTTTCACCAGACCTTTTCTGCCGAGCCAGCCGGGCACCCCTTCTTTTAAGAAGAAATTTGTGGGATAGAAGTGTAACAGACAGACAGAGATGATAGATAGATGATAGATGATAGATGATAGATGATAGATAGATAGATAGATAGATAGATAGATAGATAGATAGATAGATAGATAGATAGATAGATAGATAGATAGATAGATAGATAGATAGATGATAGATGATAGATAGATAGATAGATAGATAGATTGCCTATGTATACGGGCTTCAGCTTTAAACTGCATCCCTGGCCCAAACTCCAGCAGTGTGATGTGGCAGCCAAGAAAGTCAATGTGATTCTGGGCTGCATCAATAGGAGAATAGTGTCTAGATTGAGGGATGTAATTGTAATTGTACCTCTCTATTCTGCATTAATTAGTCCTCGCCTGGAATATTATGTACAGTTCTGGGCACCACAATTCAATAAGGATATTGACAAGCTGGAATGGGTCCAGAAGAGGGCAACCAAAATGGTAAAAGGTCTGGAATCCGTGCCCTACGAGGAGAGACTTAGGGAGCTGGGGATGTTTAGTTTGGTGAAGAGGAGGTTAAGAGGTGACATGATAGTCATGTTTAGATAGTTGACGGGATGCCATGTTGGTGAGGGAGCAACCTTGTTTTCTGCTGCCTCAGTGACTAGGACCAGGAGTCATGGGTTCAAGGTGTAGGAAAAGAGATTCCACCTAAACATTAGGGAAAACTTTCTGACAGTCAGGGCTGTTTGACAGTGGAATGCACTACCTCGGAGTGTGGTGGAGTCTCCTTCTTTGGAGGTTTGTTAAATTTTCTTCAGTTCGGGGAACCGGTTGTTAAAGATTAACTTCAACTCCTTTGATAAATCTTCCTCAGTTCTGCAAACTGCCTGTTAATGATTAACTTCAACTTCAACTGACCCAGCAAGTCTGTTAATGATTAATCCCCCTCCCCTCCATGGCGAGAGATGCGCCCACCCTGCTTTGTTAAACGTTCTACCCTTGTGGCATGGGGATGGGGAGTGCAGAATTTGGCCAGTGTTTGGTTTCTGTGGGCAAATCTTGCTTCCTGCAGGGCAGGCGAAGATGGGCCCGGCGGCTCGGCTCGGCCTGGCAAGCAGCGGGGCGGGCAGGAGGTAAAGACCGCGGCGCGGCCTGGCCGGCCGCGGGCGAGGGATGCGCCCGCCCTGCTGCCTGCAGGGCGGGCGAAGATGGGCCCGGCGGCTCGGCTCGGTCTGGCCGGCCGCCGGGAGAGCGCCCGCCCCGCAAGCAGCGGGGCGGGCAGGAGGTAAAGACCGCGGCACGGCCTAGCCGGCTGCGGGCGAGAGATGCGCCCTCCCTGCTGCCTGCACGGCGGGCAAAGATGGGCCCGGCGGCTTGGCCTGGCCGGCCGCCGGGACAATACCCGCCCCGCTGGAGGTAAAGCCCACGGCACGGCCTGGCCGGCCGCGGGCGAGAGATGCGCCCGCCCTGCTTCCTGCAGGGCGGGCGAAGATGGGCCCGGCAGCTCGGCCTGGCCGGCTGCTGGGAGACCGCCCGCCCCGCAAGCACCAGGGCGGGCGGGAGGTAAAGCCCACGGCACGGCCTAGCCGGCCGCGGGCAAGAGATGCGCCCGCCCTGCTTCCTGCAGGGTGGGCAAAGATGGGTGCGGCGGTGGATCGGCCTGGCCGGCCGCCGGGAGAGCGCCCGCCCCGCAAGCAGCGGGGCGGGCAGGAGGTAAAGCCCACGGCACGGCCTGGCCGGCCGCGGGCGAGGGATGCGCCCGCCCTGCTTCCTGCAGGGCGGGCGAAGATGGGTCCGGCGGCTCGGCCTGGCCGGCCGCCGGGAGAGCGCCCGCCCCACAAGCAGCGGGGCGGGCAGGAGGTAAAGCCCACGGCACGGCCTGGCCGGTCGCGGGCGAGAGATGCGCCCGCCCTGCTTCCTGCAGGGCGGGTAAAGATGTGGCCGGCGGTTCGGCCTGGCCGGCCGCCGGGAGAGCACCCACCCCGCAAGCAGTGGGGCGGGCAGGAGGTAAAGACCGCGGCACGGCCTAGCCGGCTGCGGGCGAGAGATGCGCCCTCCCTGCTTCCTGCAGGGCGGGCGAAGATGGGTATGGCGGCTCGGCCTGGCCGGCCGCCGGGAGAGCGCCCGCCCCACAAGCAGCGGGGCGGGCAGGAGGTAAAGCTCACGGCACGGCCTGGCCGGTCGAGGGCGAGAGATGCGCCCGCCCTGCTTCCTGCAGGGCGGGCAAAGATGGGGACGGCGGCTCAGCCTGGCCGGCCGCCGGGAGAGCACCCACCCCGCAAGCAGTGGGGCGGGCAGGAGGTAAAGCCCACGGCACGGCCTGGCCTGCCGCGGGTGAGAGATGCGCCCACCCTGCTTCCTGCAGGGCGGGCGAAGATGGGTCCAGTGGCTCGGTCTGGCCGGCCGCCGGGAAAGCGCCCGCCCTGCAAGCAGCAAGCAGCGGGGCGGGCAGGAGGTAAAGCCCACGGCACGGCCTGGCCGGCCGCGGGCAAGAGATGTGCCCGCCCTGCAGGGCGGGCGAAGATGGGCCCAGCGGCTCCGCTCATGGAGCCGGAGAACAGCGGCGGAAGAGCCGCAAGCGGCTCGCGAGCCACGGGTTCCCGACCCCTGCCTTAGTAGGAGAGCAGGAACACCACGAAATAATTCAGCCTGTTCCTCCTGGCTATTAAAGTAAGTAACTGCTTTTTGTTAAACATTCTACCCTTGTGGCATGGGGATGGGGAGGGCAGAATTTGGCCAGTGTTTGGTTTCTGTGGGCAAATCTTTCTACACCCCCCCCCCCCCCCACCCCCCCCCCCCCCCACCCCCCCCCCCCCCCACCCCCCCCCCCCCCCACCCCCCCCCCCCCCCACCCCCCCCCCCCCCCACCCCCCCCCCCCCCCACCCCCCCCCCCCCCCACCCCCCCCCCCCCCCACCCCCCCCCCCCCCCACCCCCCCCCCCCCCCACCCCCCCCCCCCCCCACCCCCCCCCCCCCCCACCCCCCCCCCCCCCCACCCCCCCCCCCCCCCACCCCCCCCCCCCCCCACCCCCCCCCCCCCCCACCCCCCCCCCCCCCCACCCCCCCCCCCCCCCACCCCCCCCCCCCCCCACCCCCCCCCCCCCCCACCCCCCCCCCCCCCCACCCCCCCCCCCCCCCACCCCCCCCCCCCCCCACCCCCCCCCCCCCATGGCTGGCATCTTCAGAGGATCTGAAGATGCCAGCCACAGGTGCAGGTGAAACGTCAGGAGAAAATGCTATTGGAACACGGCCATACTGCCCGGAAAACCCACAACACCCCACTATCATGCTATTGACAAAAGGAAGGAAGTTTATCAGAATCTGGCTTTTTCCAAAAAAAAAGAAGAAAAATATGGAATAAATGGTACTTTGTTCTCCACGTTGACTTACAATTTTATACATCCCGTATTAATGATATTTGGTTAAGGGTGACAATTCTAACCACCTTTCAGTATTTAGAAGAAGATCATAAATCTTATTAAAAATATTTAAAAGCAATAATTTCTGCAGACTTAACCTCATGGATTTTTTAAATACACTCCAATTAAAATTGGGGGTGGGGGGCTCAGAATAAAGCAAATATAACTCCTTCATGTGCAATTAGCAAATTTTAAATCGAACCTTTAATATTAATGCTATTCTTTCTGCCTCGATGCATGGATTATTATTTAAATGGATAGGACATAAGAGGATATAAATAATTCCTCAGTGTAGATCTAAACAAGAATTTTCTGCCCATATTCAATTCCCTGCTTCCCAATGTATCATTCATTACAAGTCAAATGCTAATTTAATCTCTTAAAAATGACATTAGAGCACTGATAGACATAAATAAATACAAAATTGATGTTCAGGAAAAAAATTGGTGTAACGGAAAATAAATGACTCCTGGGTTCTGCTGAATTCCATCTTCTCTCCCCAACGCTAATGTTTCCACCCTACCACTCATGCACAGCAAGCAGGTAAGCAGGCATTGTCAGGACCAGGCCTTTCAGTGCCCAGATGTCTTGCTGTGTAAGAATTGCAAATGTTTTCCTGTAACTGCTTTTCTGTTTCCCTCTTCCCTTCCTGGCAACTCCCTGGCACCAGCTCTCCTGCAAGAAGGTGTGAACGGTTCCCAGGTTCTTTGAAGCTCTGTAGTGCAAATGTTGTAGAATTTGTAAGGCACATTTGGTGTGGGACAAATGGGGGGGGGGGTTTGAAGGATATAATCTCTGGATCTAAGCTGGAGAGCTTAGATTCAGCTTTCTATTGTTACTCTACGCGTTGTTAGAAATAAACTGCTTTAGGACTTTCCTACGGTCTCTGTTATTTCCACGTTCGAGAGCCTGACAGGCATCTCCGCATAGATGTCTGACCTGTGTTAGTAATCTGACACATCTTTTGCAATCAAAACCGAAATATATTAAAACTTACCAGCGTAATTCCATTATCCATCACTCTACATTGCAAATTAAGCTTCCAAAAGTGTTAAGAGAGCCAGAATGGTGTAGAGGTTAAGAGCAAGGTGGTTTCTAATCTGGAGAACCGGGTTTGATTCCCCACTCCTCCACCTGAGTGGCGGAGGCTTATCTGGTGAACCGGATGTGTTTCCACACTCCTACATTCCTGCTGGTTGACAGTTCTTCGGAGTCCTCTCAACCCTCCTATCTCACAAGGTGTCTGTTGTGGGAAAAGGAAGGGAAAATAGCTTGTAAGCCACCTTGAGTCTCCTTATAGGAGAGAAAGGTAGGGTATAAATCCAGACTCTTCTCAGTGTCAGGAAATCATGTTATGTGAAAATCTTTGTACCAAATATTCATATGATCAGTAGTTGTCCGGGATTGGGAGGGATCTTGGAGCTCCCAGCCTCACTTACCCCAGGGGAGAATCCCCAAGTACCCAGAATCAGAGCCCACCAGGATGCTGCCAGGCTAGGTGGTGGAGGCTGGATGAGGATGGAGAGAGGTGGCGGGCCAGAGGAAGCCAGAGGAGAGGACTTCTCTCACAGAGCCAGAGAAGAGGGCTTCCTTTCGCCAGCACAGCAGAAGCCAATCTGGGGAACGGAAGGTCTGGCAAAAACCCAAGCAGAGCAGAGCCAGATTCTACCTTCACCAGCCCAGCTGTAAGGCAGACTCCCTGCACTACCAGAGGAGGGGGAGGGATTTGGGAGAGGGTTTCAGGGAAAGCAGCCCCTGGGGCTTGGAGAAGGGATAGGAAGGGAGGCAAAGCGAAGAAAGACAGGAGGAAGAGGTCCGAATTCCAAGGTCCCGGGGTGAGCTCACTCCCAACTCAAGCAACCCAGGGGACCAATGAAGGGAAGGCGACTCCTTAAAAAGCAGACTTCTAGAACAGGAATACCATATCTTGTTGGTCCAAGCAAATAAATCATGCTCACCCCTTTCTGTCGGAATAGTACCAGAACAGGGGCACATAGCCAAATATCTTGAACTATTAACTGAACCCCAACAGAGATGGATTATTGCAAGGGCCAGATGCAATACTTTTCCATCAGCCATTCCAAAGGGTCGCTACCTATCTATCCCTCTCCAGGATTGGGTCTGTCCACACTATAAAAACCAAGTGGAGACTCTTGCTCACATTATACTTGACTGTCCGAGATATGTGGGTATTAGGAATTTCTCTCCTGGGCGGGTCTTAGACAAATCTGAAAGAGACTCTGACAACTCTGTTGTGGAGCTTTTGTTAAATAACACAGAGGCCGTGCTCTTGGGAAAAGTAGCAAAATTTCTTTTACAAGTGACAGAATTTTCTAAGTAACGTCCAATGCTAGATATAATTTATCTGTCTGTGTTTTGAATGTACGTTTGATTTGTACTTCAGAAATGTCTGTAATGCTCTGGAGCCTATTTTAATATGCCTAATAAAGGTTGTTGTATTGTATTGGAAGGCAACTCCTTTAAAAGGCACCAGAATCTGAGGCCTAGGAGAAAATTGCTGGACTTTTCCTTAATAACCAGGGCAGCAGAGGGATCTGTTTCCACCTCTTCTGCTCCAAGCCCATGAGTGAAGTCCCCGTGGGTGAAGCCGGGGTGGTGGAGTCATCCAAAGTAGTCATTAGTTTGTCTTCTTGAGGTTCAGCTGTAATCCTCCTTAAGTGCTTCCTGCTTGGCTATTAAGCCTCCACTTCACGGCTGTATAAATACTTAGTTATATATTACAAACCTGGATACTTTACAAGTGCTTGGCATGGCAACAAGAGGGCATGAAGATCCTATCCTCTCCTCAGTGCCAGACACAACTAACCTGTGCACAGTTCTCTCTCAGTCTTGGCTGTGCTCTTGTTCTGCTGATGCAGATGGATACACGTGAGGATGTCTTATATGGAATCAGGCCCTTCGTCCAACACGGTTGCTACTGTCTGTTCAGACTGGCATCTCACGCTGAGGTCTTTCAAATCACCTACCACCTTTGATGGCTTGTGTGGGCAGACCTGCCCAGTGACAGCCCATGGGATGAACAGAAAGATGTAATAAGAACATAAGAACAAGCCAGCTGGATCAGAGCAGAGTCCATCTAGTCCAGCACTCTGCTACTCGCAATGGCCCACCAGGTGCCTTTGGGAGCTCACCTGCAGGATGTGAAAGCAATGACCTTCTGCGGCTGTTGCTTCCTAGCACCTGGTCTGCTAAGGCATTTGCAATCTGAGATCAAGGAGAATCAAGATTGGTAGCCATAGATGGACTTCTCCTCCATAAATCTGTCCAAGCCCCTTTTAAAGCTATCCAGGTTAGTGGCCATCACCACCTCCTGTGGCAGCATATTCCAAACACCAATCACACGTTGCGTGAAGAAGTGTTTCCTTTTATTAGTCCTAATTCTTCCCCCCAGCATTTTCAATGAATGCCCCCTGGTTCTAGTATTGTGAGAAAGAGAGAAAAATTTATCTCTGTCAACATTTTCTACCCCATGCATCATTTTATAGACTTCAATCATATCCCCCCTCAGCCGTCTCCTCTCCAAACTAAAGAGTCCCAAACGCTGCAGCCTCTCCTCTTAAGGAAGGTGCTCCAGTCCCTCAATCATCCTCGTTGCCCTTCTCTGCCCTTTTTCTATCTCTTCGATATCCTTTTTGAGATGTGGAGACCAGAACTGAACACAGTACTCCAAGTGCGGTCGCACCACGGCTTTAATCATACTAAAAAGAGAAAGAACCACAAAAACAGATTTAATTCAATGCTGCCATCCTTTAGGATAACGTAAAAGGCTTTTGAATGACTAAACTAGAGGTGATGATGAAAAGTTTCAGGAATGGTTGCAAGGGGCTACAATTAGGTTTGAGATGGTACTGGCTGAAACCGAGCCTTTCCCATCCATGATCTTTTTGTCCACCACCCCCCCTCCAAAACCAATATCAGCATGAGAGGTAGGGAGTCATTCCAGTCAACAAAACCACACAGGAAAAGGTTACCAACTCCAGGTGTGCAGAAGAAGATGAGTTTGGATTGATGCCCCAATCCAATGGTAAGGAGTCTTCAAGTGGCTGGCAAAATTCTTCCCTTCCTCTCCCACAACAGACACGTTGTAAGGTAGGTGGGGCTGGGAGGATAGTAAATGGCCCAAGGTCACCCAGCAGGGTTCATATGAGAACAGAGAAACCAATCCGGTTCACCAGATAAGAGTCTGCCATTCATGTGGAGAAGTGGGGAATCAAACCTGGTTTTCTAGTTTTGAGCCCACCTGCTCCTAACCACTACATTATACTGGCTCTGAGAGATTTACGGTGGATTTATACCCTGCCTTTCTCTCCTGTAAGGAGTCTCGAAGCAGCTTGCGAAACCCTTTTCATTCCTCTCCTCACAACAAGTCCTTGGGGCTGAGAGAGTTCTGAGAGAACTGTAACAGACCAAGGTCACCCAGCAGGCTTTATGTGGAGGCGTGAGGTGAAAAACTCAGTTCACCACATAAGAGGCTGCTGCTCATATGGAGGAGAAGGGAGCCAAACACAGTTCTCTAGATTAGAGTCCACTGCTCTCAACCACTACACCACGTTGGGGGACTTTATAGTATTATTCCGCACTGAGGTTCCTCCCTTCCCTAAACCACATCCTCCTGAGGCTCCACCCCCAATCTCCAGGTATTTCCCAACTTGGAGCTGCAACCTTATCCAGAGTATTGGTGAGTTCTTTGTTGCTTACCTTCAAGAAGGGGCAGAGCGAGGGGAAACTCCACCCAGGGCACGCACTTGCCTTGCACCCCTGCCATGCCCCTTCCCACCCTGCCATGTCCCAGCATGCCCCAAGAACGCCCTGGAATGCCCCCACCACACCTCTGCCAAGCCCCTGCACCAGTGTGTGCCTGGGGCATCACGCCCCCCCTGTCCCCATGGCGCTACGCCACTGCCTTCAAGCAACACATTCACAACATACTAACTAACTACAAACAATCATAGAAGGTTTGGGGGATAAAAAATAAACAAAATTAACAGCCCTTGCACAAATGGTTTTGAAATGATAAGATGTGAATTTTGTTTACAGACAAATCAGTTGATATGTAATAAGAGGATATGCTGACTTTCCCCAGTTGTCTTATTTATTCTATATTATCCTGATGATTCTGTTGGATATTGTAGCTAAATCTGAAATAAAACACCGACTGAATTTTTGAAAGGATGCTCCAGAAGAACGGGACTGGTTTGGAAGAGAGTGACGTTTTCCACACGCCACAATTACTCCACGGGGAAACCGGGATCATACATACCAGGTTGTTTGTACCTTGGTTTCTCCCTTTGCAAGTTATCATGCTAAGACCGAGAGGAAGAACCCCAGTTGATTATGCATGAGCCCGGTTTGTTTGCATTTTCCATGCAAATGTTTCCACGCATGTGCAAACATTTCCGTTTTCCCCATGTTCTGATTGGCTGTAGATGTGGGGCGGGTCTTGAATGGAAGGACAGGCTGCAGCGGCCAGCAGGAGAGAAGAACGTGATGTCAGAAAGAGAGACCAGGGAGGCGGGGGCGGGGAGAGCAGGCGGTGAGGCAGGAAAAATAAATCGGTCCATCTCCTGCGGTGTTTGAATGGGAGTGGGAGCGGCACAGAATGTTTGATTCAATTACTTGGTGGGATTCAAATAATTTAACAACTGGTTGTTTACAAGCACCATAAGCATAAGCATAAGCATTTTATTGTCATTGTGCACGCACAACGGAATTTACAGCAGCATTCCTCGATGCACACAATTTCAGACTCATACCCCATCCTCACTTTCCCCTTCCTCCACCCATCCCTACACAGCCCCAAACACATCAACACGAAGCCCCGGAGTTCAGCATCGCCACAGCTCTAGAGTAGAAGCTGTCTCTAAGCCTCTTTGTCCTAGCTTTGATAGACCTGTATCGTCTGCCAGATGGTAACAGTTCAAAAAGAGGGTGTGCTGGATGAGACGGGTCTCTCAGAATATTCTGGGCTTTCTTTAGGCTTCGTGAATTATCGAGTTCTTCAAGGAGGGGAGAGGGCAGCCGATAATCCTCTGTGCAGTAGTGATCACCCTTTGGACCCACCCATTTTAACGATTGGTTCTGCTAAAGCGGGGTGAACCTGCTGAATCCCACCACTGGGTGGGCCCAATTTAGGATCAAAAGCCATGCAAAAATCATATATAGACCAGGATATTTCACCTCCCCATCCCAGGATATTTGGTCTGTGTGGAAATATCCAGTGGCAAGATCTCTCAGGAGAGTTTCTGCCTAGTATGCTGGCATCAGGTTGGAAGGGTGTATATTCTGTTGGTACATTTACAGCTCTCTGGGTCTTTGTTGACGTGATTTTAGGCCATGTGTCCTCAAAAATCTTTCCTTCTTGTCTTCTGTCCTTTGGCTTCATGTGTGCTTTCCTTCTTCCAGCGTGTTTATTTGGAAATGCGGTTATTTAATTGCCATTCCAGTTTTTTGCTTCCGTCCTATCCCCCTCTCAGAATAAAAGAAAACACTCGTCTGTTGAGTAAATAGCAGCCTGTGAGAACTACATAAGAGTGTGTCATTATTGAAAAAGCCCGGTACATTAATGTCCTTCTTTCTTCTTGCTCATTGTGCGCATGGTGTTAGTCATTTGTGCAGAGACATAATAGCTGCCATTAAGTATTTCACAGTGATGAGAAAGGTTGAAAAATGGGCATCTAGGACAGTGTTTTTTCAAGAGTTTAGGTCCATTCAAATGTGCGTTATTGGTGTGATAAAGCCCTCTGGTAGAGAGGGACTGTTCTGGATCATATCAGCACAGCAATTGGGGTGCCAACATAAAAAGATGGTGCTGGGGTGAGCCAGCGTGGTGTAGTGGTTAAGAGCAGGTGCAATCTAATCTGGAGAACATGGGCCCAGAGACACCAGAAGAAGAAGAAGAGTTGGATTGACACCCCACCTTTCTCTCTTGTAAGGAGACTCAAAGGGGCTTACAAACTCCTTGCCCTTCCCCCCACACAACAATCACCCTGTAAGGTGGGTGGGGCTGAGAAAGCTCTGAAGAACTCTGACTAGCCCAAGGTCACCCAGCTGGCATGTGTTGGAGTGCACAAGCTAATCTGGCTCCCCAGATAAGCCTCCACAGCTCAAGTGGCAGAGCGGGGAATCAAACCCGGTTCCCCAGATTAGAGCGCGCTTGCTCTTAACCACTACGCCACGGTGGCTCTCCAAGCAGCAGAGGGCTGAATGCTGGCTCAGCATTCAAGATGGCACTGCCTCTCTGAAGACTACATGAAATGAAACAAAGTTGCCTCTGAGCTGATCCCCTAATAGATTTGGAAACAGCCTCTGAGGCTGTGACAGAGTAGGGTTGCCAACTCTGGGTTGGGAAATTCCTTGAGGCTTAGGGGTGAGGGGGAAGAAACTAAACCAACAAAGGATGGGGAAAACCTTAACCCTAAAACAACAGAATGGACAGTCCAATCCAGAGCCCTGGGGTGACCAGGGGTGGCGTCTCTGTAGTGCTGCCCTGCTTCCTGCAAAAGGCTGTTTGGCACCATGGGGAGGCAAAACATAAAAAAACCCTCCCCAATGCAGAAAAACCTGTCATGATATTAAAAAAAGAAAGGTTCACAAAAGGGTCATCTTCTAATTAGCAGAGATTTGCCAACTCAAAGGCCGGAGACAGTCAGTCTAGGGACAAGAAGTGACAACAGTTGACCTTTGACATGATTGGTGAGTTCAACTGTGATTCTAGACCAATGAGAGGCTGTTGCCGGGGTGGGGAAAAGTATCCTTCTTTGGATGTATAAGAACCATTGCATTGTATATGCTAAGTTCAGAGAGAGAGTCTAAGTTCAGAGTGTTGAGTTCTGTGTGTGTTCAACTTTGTTCTTGCTGAAGAGTTCTGTATAGTCTTACAGTCTTGTATAGTATAGACTTGTGTAACTTAGCAACTGCTAAAGTAAAATCTTCCTATGGAAAGAACATCTGGTGTGGAGAGTATTATTTTCCAAGAGTGGTAGGAGGCTGCAGTGAGTGCAAGAAGACTATAGACCTTCTCATCTTACCAGAGTAGCTCCGCTTTAAACTCTGCTGATAAAGCCCTTCATTGGGCTAAATGGACTTACACCACCCTAAATCCATGCCCTGGGTGCCAGCATTGTGGGAGGCAAAGCCAGGGTAGCAGCCAACTAAAGTTGGCTCCACCCCTGGTCACACCTCCAGAATACCTCCAGCCATGTCAGCTACCACTTCTGGAAATAATACTTCTGGGGGTAAAAGCAATGCTGAACTCCATGGAGGAAATGTTGTATTTCCTCAAAATGTTTTGAATGACTTGTGTGGAAAAGCCCCTCTGGAGATCGATTATAATTCCAGGTCCCACCTGGAGGCTAGCAAGCCACATCTCAAAAAGGATATCACATCTCAAAAAGGATATTGAAGAGATAGAAAAAGTGCAGAGAAGGGCAACGAGGATGATTGAGGGACTGGAGCACCTTCCCTATGAGGAGAGGCTGCAGCGTTTGGGACTCTTTAGTTTGGAGAGGAGACGGCTGAGGGGGGATAGGATTGAAGTCTATAAAATTATGCATGGGGTAGAAAATGTTGACAGAGAGAAATTTTTCTCTCTTTCTCACAATGCTAGAACCAGGGGGCATTCATTGAAAATGCTGGGGGGAAGAATTAGGACTAATAAAAGGAAACACTTCTTCACACAACGTGTGATTGGTGTTTGGAATATGCTGCCACAGGAGGTGGTGATGGCCACTAACCTGGATAGCTTTAAAAGGGGCTTGGACAGATTTATGGCTACCAATCTTGATCCTCTTTGATCTGAGATTGCAAATGCCTTAACAGTCCAGGTGCTCGGGAGCAACAGCCGCAGAAGGCCATTGCTTTCACCTCCTGCATGTGAGCTCCCAAAGGCACCTGGTGGGCCACTGCGAGTAGCAGAGTGCTGGACTAGATGGACTCTGGTCTGATCTAGCTGGCTTGTTCTTATGTTCTTAGCAGACCAGGTGCTCAGGAGCAGCAGCAGCAGCAGAAGGCCGTTTCTTTCACATCCTGCATGTGAGCTCGCAAAGGCACCTGGTGAGCCACGGCGAGTAGCAGAGTGCTGGACTAGATGGACTCTGGTCTGATCCAGCAGGCTTGTTCTTATGTTCTTATGTTCTTATCCTCTGCATATTTTATCAGAATTCAATCTCCTTGAACTTAGTGGAATTTACATGTGTGTAAGAGTGTACAGGTTCCAGCTGCATAATCTTCGGCACCCTGTTTGAGGAGATGTCCCACGCTACTGATACGGGGTGTCGTCATTCAGTCCTCAAGGGAATCGGATGAACGGATGATTTTTCTTTCTGTCTCGAAAGCTGCCTTTTGGAGTTTCGTAAAGGAGCTGCGGTGATGTTTATCTAATTTACTTCCTCTCCGATTCACTGAGACTCACATACACAAGCATTCATTTTGTGTATTTGGGTACGAGAAGCAAAAACAAACCCGGTGTTCGGTGTAATGAAACCACTAATGAGCTGATCTTATCTCGCAACCAATTTAGAATTCTGTTCTCTCCCGGCTGAGTGTCTGTGGGGCTGTAATTTAAAATTACCCCTGGAATTTTTTTAAAAAAATACTTCCCTTTCTTCACTCTCTTCACTCCGCTGGATCTCACTGCCTGAACGAGCCATTTCTGCACACACAGACACACAACCAGCACACACAGTGACACACCAAATTTGCTTCAGCTCAGTGGGATCTCTTTGGTTTCAGCACCCTGGATAGTTCCCGCAGTTCTTGCCTTTCCAACATGACCCAAGTGGCAACGTCTCCTTGGGACATTCAGCTGCAAGTATAGAAAGAAAGAGCAATGGCGAACCAATGGAAATCTCCTCAAAAATGATGGCATAGAGTAGAGGAGCAAATGGGAAGGGAAGAGGGATTGGGGGGGAAACCAAGTCAACCTCTTCTCTCTGTCTTCTAATAGGGTCATAGATAGATCTTCTGGTTAATTTAATCATTAGGGAATATGGTTGGGCCAGACCAGGCAGGGGGGAGCAGATGAACACCTCCAGGGTCTTGTGCAGGGGTGTTTCATGTTACCTTTTTAACTGGAGGTGTTGGGGGTTGAACCTGGGACCTTCTACATTCCAAGCACATGTTCTACCAATAAGCCACTAAGGTCTTTCCCATCACATACCACCTGGGCCTTTTAACTGGAGATGGTGTGGACTGAACCTTCTACAGGCCTGGTAGATACTCTACAGATGAGCCACAGTGGTCTTTCATGTCCCCTGCCACCTGGTCCTTTTAACTGGAGATGCTGGAGATTGAACCCAGGACCTTCTCAATGCCAAGCAGATGCTCTACCAATGAGCCACCAGGGCCTTTCACATCACCTGCTGCCTGGTTCTTTTAACTGGAGTTGCTAGGGAACGAACCTACAACCTTTTGCGTGTGTGTCAGATGTTCTACCACTGAGCCACAGTCTCTCCCCAGGCTGAACAGGAATGAGCACCAGAGGCGTAACGAGGCAAACTGGAGCCCTGGGCAAAACCTGAGTTGGATGGGGCACCCCCTTTGGGAGTCCATAACTTTGGACTCCCTGAACCAAACTGCACCAAACTTGGGAGGTAGCATCAGGACTGTCTCCTGATGATACGCTGACATTTTAGTGCCACTAGCCTAAAAATTGTGCCCCCTGCAGGCCAAAAAACAGAAAACCACTAAAAATACCCCCAAACGAACCCTGTGTTTTTGGTGCCCCCCACAAGGTGATGCCCTGGGCAGCTGCCCACCTTGCCCAATGGGCATTACACCCCTGATGGGCGCAGCATTGGTCCTGGATGTAGAATCCATTTTCCCCCTGCTTCCATGATTCTAGAGCCAGCGACCAGGAGCAGCCATCTGGTAAGAGCTTTATGGTGATTATAGACTGCTTGCGCTCATCCGCTGCTGTTTAATCTCCTTCTGCACTGTCAGGCTACAGAACATTGCAGGCCTATTTTGCATCACGCCAGCTGAACGTTTCCAAAGGGCCATTCATTTAGTCGAGAGTTTGTTCCAGCCTTACTCTGCTTGGGGTTATCCTGGGAAGCGTGTTCGGGAGCTGTATCTACTGCAGAACGCTGCGGCTATATTGCTAGTTTGGGTTAGTTATCAAGAGCAGGAGACCTCCATACTACAGCAATTGCACTGGCTACCGATCCACTCCAGAGTCCAATGCTTCTTTGTCATCACCACATTGCGTGCACATTGACAGGCCGCCTCCCCAGTGGTGGGATTCAAAAATTTTAACAACAGGTTCCGATGGTGGTGGGATTCAAACAGTCGCGTAGTGCCAAACGGAGCAGGGTGGGGCACAACATGGCGAGGGCATGGTCTGGGCGTTCTGGGTGAAGGGATTTCCAGAGCAGGGTGGGCGGTACTGCAGCAGGGGCACTGGGAAAAATCTCCCCACTCCACCCCAATGCCACCTGGGTAGACAGTTTTGCAAAATGGAGCCAAGCACTGAGCAAAAACTCCTCTCCACATCCCCATGCCACCAGGGTAGAAAGATTTGCCCACAGAAACCAAACACTGGCCAAATTCTGCACTCTCCATTCCCATGCCACCAGGGTAGAAAGATTTGCCCACAGAAACCAAACACTGGCCAAATTCTGCACTCTCCATCCCCATGCCACCAGGGTAGAAAGATTTGCCCACAGAAACCAAACACTGGCCAAATTCTGCACTTTCCATTCCCATGCCACCAGGGTAGAAAGATTTGCCCACAGAAACCAAACACTGGCCAAATTCTGCACTCCCCATCCCCATGCCACCAGGGTAGAAAGATTTGCCCACAGAAAGCAAACACAGGCCAAATTCTGCCCTCCCCATCCCCATGCCACCAGGATAGAAAGATTTGCCCACAGAAACCAAACACTGGCCAAATTCTGCCCTCCCCATCCCCATGCCACAAGGGTAGAATGTTTAACAAAAAGCAGTTACTTACTTTAATAGCCAGGAGGAACAGGCTGAATTATTTCGTGGTGTTCCTGCTCTCCTACTAAGGCAGGGGTCGGGAACCCGTGGCTCGCGAGCCGCTTGCGGCTCTTCCGCCGCTGTTCTCCGGCTCCATGAGCGGAGCCGCTGGGCCCATCTTCGCCCGCCCTGCAGGGCGGGCGCATCTCTTGCCCGCGGCCGGCCAGGCCGTGCCGTGGGCTTTACCTCCTGCCCGCCCCGCTGCTTGTGGGGTGGGCGCTCTCCCGGCGGCCGGCCAGACCGAGCCGAGCCATTGGACCCATCTTTTGCCCGGCCTCTGCAGGAAGCAGGGTGGGCGCATCTCTCGGCCCGCGGCGACCGCCAGGCCGCGGCCGCGGGTTTTACCTCCGTCTCCGCCTAACTGCTTATGGGTGTGGGTGCTTTCCGGGCGTCCGGCCAGGTCGGTCAGCCGTCCCGACGGTTGCCCACTCTGCAGGAAGCAGGGCGGGATGCGTGATCTCCTCGCCCGCTTAATCGGCCAGGCCGCGTCGCGGGTTTTTTACCTCCTTCCCGCCCGCCCCGCTGCTTGTGGGGCTGGCGTTTTCCGGGCGGTCGGCCAGGCCGGTGCCGCCATATCTATCTTCGCCCGCCCTGCAGGGAAGCAGGGAGGGCGCATCGCCCGCCTCGCAGTCGGCTAGGCCGTGTCATTGTCTTTACTCTCCTGCCCACTTTAATTGCTTATGGGTGGAAGCTCTCCCGGCGTCGGGCCAGGCCGAACCGCTGGTTACATCTTTACCCGCTTCCTGCAGGAAGCAGGGCGGGCGCGACCAGCCTCACGACCGGCCAGGCCGTGCCGTGGGCTTTACCTTCCTGCCCGGCCCCGGGCTGCTTGTGCGGCGGGCGCTCTCCAGTCGGCCGGCCAGGCCGAGTCATTGCGTACCTATCTACCGGCTTCTGTGGCGGAAGCAGTATGGATGCATCCCTCGCCCGCTGGTCGGCCAGGCCGTGCCGTCGGGCTTTACCTCCTGCCCGCCTGGCTATGCGGGGTGGCGCGCCTTTCCGGGCGGCCGGCCAGGTTTATCCACCGCCGCATCCATCTTTGCCCACCCTGCAGGAAGCAGGGCGGGCGCATCTTCTTGCCCGCTGCCGGCTAGGCCGTGCCGTCGGCTTTAATTCCCGCCCGCCCTGGTGCTTATGGGCGGAGCGGTCTCCCAGCAGCCGGCCAGGCCGAGCTGCCGGTTTATTTCCGCAGGAAGCAGTATGATCTTCGCCTACGTCGGGCCAGGCCGTGTCGTATTTTACCTCCAGCGGGCGGTATTCTCCCGGGCGGCCGGCCAGGCTGGGTCATTGGCCCATCTTGCTCACGGCAGCAGGAGGATGATCTCCGCCCACAGCTGGCTGTACCGCCGCAGGTTTACTCTCCGCCTCTGGTGCTTGCGGGCGGGCGGTTCTTCTGCGCAGCCGCCAGGCCGAAAGCTGTCACGACGCCCGCCTCTGCAGGAAGCAGGGCGGGCGCATCTCTACCAGCGGCCGGCCAGGCCGTACCGTGGGCTTTACCTCCAGCGTAAGCAGGTATTGTCCCGGCAGCCAGCCAGGCCAAGCCGCCAAGTCTATCTTTGCCCGCCGTGCAGGCAGCAGGGAGGGCGCATCTCTCGCCTCGCAGTTGGCTAGGCCGCGGCCGCTGTTCTTATTTCTGCCCGGCCTTCGCTAAGCTTATGGGCGGGCGCTTTCCCAGCTGCCGGCCAGATCGAGCCGAGCCGCCAAGCCTATCTTCGCCCGCTTGCAGGCAGTAAGTGGGCGCATCCCTCGCCTCGCTGCCGGCCAGGCCGCTGTTCTTTACCTCCAGTTCCGCCCCGCTGCTTGCCAGGCCGGTGCCGGTCAGCTGGCCTTATCTTCGCTTCGCCCTGCAGGAAGCCCTTCCTGCCCTGCAGGAAGCAAGATTTGCCCACAGAAACCAAACACTGACCAAGCCCCGTACTCCCCATCCCCATGCCACAAGGGTAGAACGTTTCATCAAAGCAGGGTAAGCGCATCTCTCGCCATGGAGTGGAGGGGGATTAATAATTAACAGACTTGCTGGGTCAGTTGAAGTTGAAGTTAATCATTAACAGCAGTTTGCAGAACTGAGGAAGATTTATCAAAGGAGTTGAAGTTAATCTTTAACAACCGGTTCCCGGAACTGAAGAAAATTTAACAAACCTCCAAAGAAGGAGACTCCACCACACTCCGAGGTAGTGCATTCCACTGTCAAACAGCCCTGACTGTCAGAAAGTTTTCCCTAATGTTTAGGTGGAATCTCTTTTCCTACACCTTGAACCCATGACTCCTGGTCCTAGTCACTGAGGCAGCAGAAAACAAGGTTGCTCCCTCACCAACATGGCATCCCGTCAACTATCTAAACATGACTATCATGTCACCTCTTAACCTCCTCTTCACCAAACTAAACATCCCCAGCTCCCTAAGTCTCTCCTCGTAGGGCACGGATTCCAGACCTTTTACCATTTTGGTTGCCCTCTTCTGGACCCATTCCAGCTTGTCAATATCCTTATTGAATTGTGGTGCCCAGAACTGTACATAATATTCCAGGCGAGGACTAATTAATGCAGAATAGAGAGGTACAATTACAATTACATCCCTCAATCTAGACACTATTCTCCTATTGATGCAGCCCAGAATCACATTGACTTTCTTGGCTGCCACATCACACTGCTGGAGTTTGGGCCAGGGATGCAGTTTAAAGCTGAAGCCCGTATACATAGGCAATCTATCTATCTATCTATCTATCTATCTATCTATCTATCTATCTATCTATCTATCTATCTATCTATCTATCTATCTATCTATCTATCTATCTATCTATCTATCTATCTATCTATCTATCTATCTATCAAGTTACCCAACTCTTCTCAAGAGACGCTAAGCAACCTTGTGCTCTATAGCTAATTTCCCCAACCAAAGAGGCTCTTGCAACCCACCATTTTTGGTAACACCAAGCTCACTTAGCCCAACATCAAAATGAGCAGCTGGGCTGACTGGCTCCAGTTTTATACTGTTGGCTCTTCCCCAGAAGCTCCACCTCCAGTCACCAGGAAGGCTTGCCCTGGGCATCATGTGAAAGGGATCTGGGAGTCTTAGTAGACCACAAACTGAACGTGAGTCAGCAGTGTGATGTGGCAGCCAAGAAAGCCAATACGATTCCGGGCTGTATCAATAGGAGTATAGTGTCTGGATCGAGGGAAGTAATTGTTCCACTGTGCTCTTCATAGGTCAGACCTCACCAAGAGTACTGTGTTCAGTTCTGGGTACTGCAATTTTAAAAAGGATATTAACAAGCTGGAATGTGTCCAGAGGACGGCAACCAAAATGGTAAAAGGTCTGGAATCCATCCATGCCCTAGGAGGAGAGACTTAGGGAGCTGGGGATGTTTAAGATCATTCAAGATTATTAACAGACTGTTGTGAGTGTTCCCAAAAGAAAGGCAACAAGATTCTTCTTCTGTATCAGTAGGAGTTTAGTATCTAGATTGAGGGATGTAATTGTACCTCACTATTCTGCATTGGTTAAAGCTCACCTGGAATATTGTGTACAGTTCTGGGCACCACAATTCAGGAAAGATATTGACAAGCTGGAATGGGTCCAGAGGAGGGCAACCAAAATGGTCAAAGGTCTGGAATCCGTGCCCTAGGAGGAGAGTCTTAGGGAGCTGGGGATGTTTGGTGAAGAGAAGGTGAAGAGGTGACATGATAGCCATGTTTAGATATCTGAAGGGATGCCATGTTGATGAAGGAGCAAGCTTGTTTTCTGCTGCTCCAGAGACTAGGACCAGGAGTCAGGGTTCAAGGTGAAGGAGAAGAGATGTCACCTAAACACTGGGAAGAACTTCTTGACTGTCAGGGCTGTTTGACAGTAGAATTCGCTGCTTCGGGGAGTGATGGAGTCTCCTTCTTTGGAGGTTTTTAAACAGAGGCTGGATGAACATATATTGGGAATGCTTTTGAGTTCTGGTTGCCACATCTCAAAAAGGATATCGAAGAGATAGAAAAAGTGCAGAGAAGGGCAACAAGGATGGTTGAAGGATTGGAACCCCTTCCTTATAAGGAGAGGCTGCAGCGTTTGGGACTCTTTAGTTTGGAGAGGAGACGTCTGAGGGGGGATATGATTGAAGTCTATAAAATTATGCATGGGGTAGAAAATGTTGACAGAGAGAATTTTTTCTCTCTTTCTCACAATACTAGAACCAGGGGGCATTCATTGAAAATGCTGGGGGGGGGGGGGGAGAATTAGGACTAATAAAAGGAAACACTTCTTCACGCAACGTGTGATTGGTGTTTGGAATAGGCTGCCACAGGAGGTGGTGATGGCCACTAACCTGGATAGCTTTAAAAAGGGCTTGGACAGATTGATGGAGGAGAAGTCGATCTATGGCTACCGATCTTGATCCTCCTTGATCTCAGATTGCAAAGGCCTTAGCAGACCAGGTACACAGGAGCAGCAGCAGCAGAAGGCCCTTGCTTTCACATCCTGCACGTGAGCTCCCAAAGGCACCTGGTGGGCCACTGCGAGTAGCAGAGTGCTGGACTAGATGGACTCTGGTCTGATCCAGCAGGCTAGTTCTTATGTTCTTATGATTCTGTGTTCCTGCATGGCAGGGGATTGGACTTGATGGCCCTTGGGGTCTCTTCCATGATTCTATGATTCACCATTTTACGCAGCTATACCTCTGCCGGAAGGAGAAAAAAACTAGTTAGCCTTATAAGTGTATTTGTCCATTGTGGATTTATAATTTATTCTGTTACATCTTGTGCTTAGGGCCTGCCTTTATGTTTTGCTAGGTTCTGAGCATTGCAACCCGTCCCGAACACTGCGGCAGAGGCGAAAGAGAAGCTTGAATAGTAGCCCTAATTGCATTTATGATAAAATGAAATCTTTTCCTCTCCCCCTTTGGAAGCCACCGGAGCCGTGCAAACCTCACAGATTGACAACAGCCGCCGCAATCTCTCCCCCTGCCCCGGTGTCAATTTAATTTGAAGCTATTTGACAATCTTGATATGAACACAGACCGGGACAGTCCAATAATGGTACGACATCCTTCTCTTGTTAGGGTTCCCACACCTGTGATTGCCTTTTACAGTAATTGTCCTCGATCAAGAGGCCGATTGTAAATGTGTTAAGTTTTGCTGACAACACAAAGTGAGGGAGAAGTCGGCAGTTTAAGAGGCCCCGGAAAATGCGACGAGATTTGCCAGCTCTTGGGGTGGTTATGCAGCAAATGAAATTCGGTATTGACAAACACGCCTTAATGCAATTGGCCGGGGAAAGGTAGAGAGCAGCAATTGTGGAGACACACAGAGTAGCTGCGATGGGAGAATCGGCCTGAGAAGAGCCTTCACACTAAATAGATGCTTTCTTAATAGAATGTACCGGTGCTGTCCCGCTCGTTCTTCCATAAGCAATGAGTGCTCGAAAGAACCATTACACCACCCATAAAAGCAGGAAGGGTATAAATATGTAAGAAGAGTCTTGCTGGAGTGGAGCAAGGGGCCATCAAGTCCAGCCTCCTTTCCTCCCACAGTAAGTAGTCAAGCAGGGCAGCCAGGCAATATAAGAACATAAGAACATAAGAACAAGCCAGTTGGATCAGACCAGAGTCCATCTAGTCCAGCTCTCTGCTACTTGCAGTGGCCCACCAGATGCCTTTGGGAGCTCACATGCAGGATGTGAAAGCAATGGCCTTCTGTGGCTGTTGCTCCCGAGCACCTGGACTGTTAAGGCATTTGCAATCTCAGATCAAAGAGGATCAAGATTGGTAGCCATAAATCGACTTCTCCTCCATCAATCTGTCCAAGCCCCTTTTAAAGCTATCCAGGTTAGTGGCCACCACCACCTCCTGTGGCAGCATATTCCAAACACCAATCACACGTTGCGTGAAGAAGTGTTTCCTTTTATTATGCCTGCACTGTGTAAGGGAATGGTATCTGTATGATTGAGATGCGTTCCTAACTCCACGTAACTGCTTAAATCCACAAATCAATGCTGCTAAAAGATATATTGAACCAACCTGCTATATGTAACCACTACCATCCAGGGCATTCTTTCCTTGATCTTTACTTTATGACAAGGGTCTTCAAACTATGGCCCTTCAGATGTTCATGGACTACAATTCCCATCAACCCCTGGAAGTATGGCTAAGTGGCAGGGCTGATGGGAATTGTAGTTCATGAACATCTGGGGGGCCCTAGTTTGAAGACCCCTGCTTTATGACTTCACATGCTTCGTAGATAACTAGGCTTTCCCCTGACACCCTGGTCCCATGAGGAAAAGAGTTACATGCATTATTGATTGGTTGATTAACTGATTGATTGATTACATCACATTTATACCTCACCTTTTTCCGAAAGACTCATGGGGCAGGAAGCCAGGTGGCTCTCTTTCACTATCTGCCGCTGACACTGGGGCGCCTCAGCTCCAGGGACTGTTTTTCACAATTTCTTGGGAATTTGGGAGAGGGTTAGGTTCAGTTTGTGGTCTACTAAGACTCCTAGATTCCTTTCACATGTAGTGTTGTCAAGCCAGGTGCCACCCATTCTATATCAGCTGTGTCGTGAGTTCACATACATCTCTTGTTTTGTGAGGGGGCAGGGTTTGTGTATGGGTGGGTGGGTGATGTTGTATGTGTCTGTCTGTGTTTGTGTGTCTACAAATGACCTGGGAAGAAAAAAAGAGGGAAAGTTCCTATTTAGATTAAAAATGTATTTTCAAAACAAATCTGAAAAAAATTAATGGAAATAGCCCAGCCTCACAGTTTTGGAAAATCCCCACTATGATTTTACAGACAGGATCACTCTACAAAAACCAAAACGACTCTCCCCAGAGCCCGTTTCCCTGTTGTGAGAGATGGCTTTCAGATCTATTATATATTTTTAATCGTTTATCTCATTTTATCTCATGCAGGGCGGTAAGGAAACTGATTTCCTACCAGTTACTGGAAGAGTCTCTACTGGTTGTTGGTTATTGCTTTAGCTATTAGCGAATTTCAGCGGTGGGAAGGCGATTAACTGACCAGCTAGATTTCCTGCCCAGCATCTGTTAATCAATGAGCTGTGATTTGAGCAATAAAAATGAAATTGTGTCCGGACAATAAACGAGATGCTGTCTCTTAGGACAAGGATGGAACAGAACCTACAGGTACGGAGAGGAAATTAACGTTGTGAATGCAGGGCGAGGAACTTGCAGTTTATGGCGTGGTCTACAAATGCGCCAATGTACAAGCTCATAATCTGGCCAAGGTAGGAGATTCAGGGTGCATCGTGGTGGAGATGCAGGTGACTTTGGAATGGAAACGAACAAACAGGAACGGTACAGTGCATGACCAAACCAGAAAGAGTCTCCAAATTATGACTGTAATCTGGAGAGCTGGGTTTGATTCCCCTCTCTGCCACTTGAGCTGTGGAGGCTTATCTGTTGAACCGGATTAGCTGGTGCACTCCAACACAGGCCAGCTGGGTGACCTTGGGTTAGTCACAGTTCTTCGGAGCTCTCTCAGCCCCGCCCACCTCACAAGGTGTTTGTTGTGGTGGAGGGGAAGGGAAAGGAGATTGTAAAACTACTTGAGTCTCCTTGCGGGAGAGAAGGAGGAGATATGAATCCAAATTCTTCTTCCTCTTCTTCCTCTTCCTCTTCTTCTTCTTCTTCTTCTTCTTCTTCTTCTTCCTCCTCCTCCTCCTCCTCCTCCTGCTCCTCGTCCTCTTCTTCATCTTCTTTGTCGTCGTCGTCGTCGTCGTCGTCGTCGTCGTCGTCGTCGTCGTCTTCTTCTTCTTCTTCTTCTTCTTCTTCTTCTTCTTCTTCTTCTTCTTCTTCTTCTTCGCAGGAACTGTTCAACAAGAGAAGCATAGGAGGCATAAAATCAAGTTCAAATTGATGCTATTCTGTTTTTGGTCAGGTGCTCTGGATGTCCCAAGCTACATCATCCTAATCAGATCTTAGAAACTAAGCAGACTTCTGTAGGAATGGTGTTTTGCTCTCATTGAGCCTACGAGTGCCTCCAGACTACACATTGTTGATAGGGGCTATTCTGCCTGGCCCTTTTAACTGAAGATGCTGGGAATTGAACCTGCAGCCTTCTGCATTCTAACCAGATGCTCTACCACTGAGCCGCAGGCCCTCCTGAAGCCAACTGAAGTCAGCTTGAAATTGCTGTCGCAACGACAGTGTATGGAATTTGAATCGGAAGTACGCAGCCTTCTACTATTCTGTTGATATACAGGGGGAAAAAATCAAAATGTCAACCATTTTTATTTCAAAAAAATGTTTTTTAAAACAATAGTTTGGGGTAAAAGAACAACATTGAAATGGCCAACGTTACTTTGACAGAGACTTTATTTTGACAGCCCGGTATCATCTTTTTAAACAAATTTCTTCAAAAAATAATAATTAAAAGCACAGTCTTGGGAGGAGCAATTGTGTAGCTCATTATCAGACCCTTTGGGTTAGTTGGCTCTCCCTGGGGTTTGCTGATTTACTTCATCAGTGCCGTACACGATTATTTATCTAGATGCTGAAGTTACATAATTTCCTTGATATTTTTTGGAGTGCTAAATAGAAGCCAGGGGATAGAGAGATGAAGGGGGGGCAAATCCCATTTTCCCCCTCTTTTTTTTTTTTTACCCTCTCTGGAAATCAGCTCACATTCTGAAGGCTCCTTAGCAGGATTTGATTAAAAAGAAAAACAGGCAGCGCATAAATTACAATGGAAATGCAGCTCAGCAAAACTTTTAAAGGGGCGGGGAGGGGAACCGCACTATGTATTATCTTAAGGTTTGGTTAATATACCTTCATTTATCATCTTTATAGAAGATACGGAGGTTGATGATGAATAATCCCTGGTTTCCAATCAGGAAATGTATATTATCCTGTCTTCTTCTTTTTTTTTTTTTAAAGCATAATGGGTACTTGCAAATTTGAAGCTAAAATATATAAGGCAGAAGTAAGCATCAGTTCAGTGATTAGTGTGGGAAAGATAGGATACTTTCCAGAGATGTCCACGTCCACAGGTGGACAACAGGTGTTCTCCACGAGAGATGAAGGGCATCTGGAGAGAGTTGACTGAGCAAATTATACCCCATGTTCATGTTTCATCACTGCTATGGGCTAGCCCAGTGATGGCAAACCTTTTTGAGACCGAGTGCCCAAATTGCAACCCCAAACCCGCTTATTCATCACAAAGTGACAACCCGGCAATTTAACCTGAATACTGAGGTTTTAGTTTAGAAAAAAAAGTCGGCTCCGAGGCGTGCGTTACTCGGGAGTAAGCTTGGTGGTAGTCGGTGGCTTGGCTTTGAAGCAACCGTGCAACACTTCCAACGGGTGAATCATGACCCTAGGAGGGTTTACTCAGAAGCAAGCCCCATTGCCAGCAACCGAGCTTACTCCCAGGTAAAGGATCGCGCTTTAGTTCTTCTCATGAAAATCAGTGGGGTTTAACAGCGCTTAACAGGGTTACCTATACTGCTTCCCCAAAACTAGGTCTTAGGTTTAATGCTAATAATCTAGCCCAGCGGTCCAGGCCAGCCTAGATGTGTGGGGGGGGGGCACTCTGTTTGCGCGTGCCCACAGAGAGGGCCCTGAGTGCCACCTCTGGCACCCGTGCCATAGGTTCGCCACCACTGAGCTAGCTTGATCTCATCAGCTTTCAGAAGCTGAGTAGGGTTGGCCCTGGTTAGTACTTAGATGGGAAGCCACCAGAGAAGTCCATGGTTGCTCCGCAGAGCAATGGCAAACCACCTCTGAATGTCACCTGTCTTGAAAACCCTACAGGGTTGGCCATTATTTGATGGCACTCTCCACCTCCTCTAGCTCCCAAGTACTTTTTACTGTTGTCTATCTTTCTGTCTGTGGCTGTTTCTGCATGGTTACAACTGGTTTCTTACAATCCGGGTCTGTTTTATCCTGGTTTCTTCCTTCACATGGCTGCCCATTTTAAGCACAAGCATAAGCATAAGCATTTTATTGTCATTGTGCACGCACAACGAAATTTACAGCAGCATTCCTCGATGCACACCATTTCAGACTCATACCCCATCCTCACTTTCCCCTTCCTCCACCCATCCCTACACAGCCCCAAACACATCAACATGAAGCCGCAGAGTTTAACATAGCCACAGCTCTTGAGTAGAAGCCGTCTCTAAGCCTCTTTGTCCTCGTTTTGATAGACTTGTATCGTCTGCCAGATGGTAATAGTTCAAAAAGAGAGTGTGCTGGATGAGACGGGTCTCTCAGAATATTTGGGGCTTTTTTTAGGCTTCGGGAATTGTAGAGTTCTTCCAAGGAGGGGAGAGGGCAGCCGATAATCCTCTGTGCAGTAGTGATCACGCTTTGGAGCGCCTTCCTATCTGCCACTGTGCAACTGGAGAACCATACACAGATGCAGTAGGTTAAGACACTCTCTATAGCACAGCGGTAAAAGGACACCAGGAGTTTTCCATCTAGTTGTTGTTTCCTTAAAAGTCTCAGATAGTACAGTCTTTGCTGGGCCTTTTGTGAAGTAATCCAGTGAAGACCGGGAGGAAATACTCGCAATTTCTTTCGCACACGCCCGGAACTTCTGTATTTACTTCGCAAGGGTATCTGAGCATGCCCGGTGTCCCGTATTCTTATTGGCTGTTGTTTTCAAGTGGCAGCTTGAATGAACGTCAGGCGGGAAGATCGGGGGGGGCGGGGCAAGTGAAGGTATAGGGAAATCAGGTATTTGGGTGGGAAAAATAAACTGGTTCTGCTCCTATGGTGTTTGCATGGTAGCGGGCTCACTCCAGGAGTTTGGAAAAGAATCGCCACTTTGGTGATGTTTGAATACCTCGGGAGGAGGGAAATATTACAGGGCAAACCTGCTTGAGAACCAGGAACCATGCAAAATTCTTGTACGGAACAGGGTATCTTGCTCAATCCAGGATACTTGGACAGTGCGGAAACGGCCTGCCTGTTAGATTTCCAGGTATTCCCAAACTCGGCCTTGGCAATCCTCGGGGGTACAATGCAATATCACCCACCTTCCCGAGCAACAATTTTCTTCAGAGCAATTTGTAGTCTGGAGTCCAGCTGTAATTTCAGGAGATTTCCACGATTCACCTGAAAATTGACCACCCTAGCTTAGTGGGATGCCACGGGCATGAAGGGTCAGGGGAGAAATAAAGAGCAGTTGAGGGGAACCAGGACTTGCAGATTGTGCTTTAGACAGCCGAGCCGCCTCTGCTGGTCTGCGATGCCATTGAGTGGCACAATGCAGCGAAATTCCTGCCATGCAGAATACTTGCTGATTACGACTTCCATTACGCACCGAAGTAACTGCCTGTAACCTTGTTTGCCTGCTTATCTCTCTTTTACTGGCCTGTAAAAGCATAAAATATAAATACATAAGTAAATATTTATAATGCATGGATAGGAGTGCAAACGGCATGCTTAAAGGGATCGGAAGGTGCGTGGGGTAGGAGCAGAAATCAATCAAGAGCTGGAGGCTCACCTGGCTGAACTTGTTATTAAACATCAGCGCGATCATCACAAAAGGTGCAGTGCTGGTATGTGAGGTGGAGTGCCCCACTTATGTGCTCTAGTGCACCTCAGCAACTCTACCCCTGGCAGGCATTGGAGACAGAGATGTGGTTTCCCAGGCAAATACTTGCATTCATCGGGACCCGTTGTAGTCCTTCCAGGTCAAGGTGAGTCAATCGACTCCCTTGGTGGGTGGAGTCATGATGGAGCCCATAAGCCATTGGTCCCCATATCACAAGCATCTTCACCATGAGAGCCCTAGTGTGATGAAGTGGTTAAGAGCAGTGGACTTTAATCTGGAGAACCGGTTTGATGCCTCACTCTTTAACACGAGAGGCAGACTCGGGTCGATTCCGCACTTGCAGTATCGACCTAAGTTCGAGCTGCGTTCGACCTAAGTGCTCTGCACAACCACTGGGATCGACGTGGTTTTGTACCAGCTTTGCCCCGTGTAACGGTCAAATTTCCGACTCCAGTTGGAAACTACTACTTTTTCAGGGAACCACACTTGAACTCAGCTCGATTCCAGTAAAGTGTGGAATCTCTGGTGCCAGGAGTCCCCCATTCAGCCAATCACAGCTGAGTGTTTCAGGCATGCGTACAGCTGGCCAATCAAAAAACGCCACCTTCATCCCTCCATTCCTGTGGCAGTTTTTTTAATAACGTGTGTGGGGATAGACGGAACATGGCTGTAGAACAGTAGCCAATCGGAATGGAGCGGCGAAGAGGCACAGGATGATCCCGCCCTCCGAGCTGGGATCAAGCTGGTTGCAGTGGGAAACAACAATGGTTTTGACCTAGGTCAGTACCCTTCTCAGAGAACTGGGTCAGACCTAATTTACTCATGTGTGGAGTCGCCCTCTGATGTGGAGAATTTGGTTTGATTCCACTTTCCTCTGCATGAGCAGTGGACTCTAGTCTGGAGAACTGGGTTTAATTCCCCTCTCCTCCCCAAGAAGCCTGCTGGATGACCTTGGGCCAGCCACAGTTCTCTCAGAACTCTCTCAGCTACCACGTACCTGAAAAAAAAGTACAGCCCAAGAAATCTTTCTCTGGTCTTAAGGCTGCTAGGGGCTAAAATGACCCAACTGAAGCTACTGCACTTTAGTTACTGGAGAAGACTCATGGACAAAGAAAATGATGCTAGAAACTGTTGAGAAGACAGCAGGAAAAGAGGAACATAAGAACCTAAGAACATAAGAACAAGCCAGCTGGATCAGACCAGAGTCCATCTAGTCCAGCTCTCTGCTACTCGCAGTGGCCCACCAGGTGCCTTTGGGAGCCCACCATGAGATGGATTGACTCAAATGAAGTCGCAATGCTAGGCTGTGTGACCTGAGTCAGCCTGTTAACAGGAGGAAATTTGGGAGGACACAGATTCATGTCAGAAGTGACTCGATGGCACATAACGTACATGAACAGGCCCTTGATTCTTGTCCCCCCCCCCCTTTCCCAAGGTGTGAAATCTGGCTCTTTTGGGGAAGGCCAAACCTGTCTGATAAGCAGCAGGTCTGTTCACGGCCTTTGGCAAAGCAAAGCATAACGCAGCTTCCAGTTTTAAAGTGGGGGGGGGGAGAAGATCCCATCCTTTCCCCCTCTGCCCAGTTGGATTCTAGGCTGCCCCAGCGTTGGTGGAGACTCAGAAGAGCCCAAGGGCAGGGAAAAGGGGTGCTTCAGGCATTCTAAACAGCTATCAGTCACCAGCTCCCCTCCCCAAATGGTTCTCCCCCTGTGGATTTTTAGAATTTGCCCAAAAGCCCACCTTCAAAGATTCTCTGCGCTGTCCTCCATTTGCTGCATGTGCTTCCCGTGGAGGTTTTCTCTGCTTGCTTTGCAGCTGCCGGCCATTTCAGCATTTAAAGTATCTCGGTTGCCTGGAGATCCGTTGTAATTCCGGGATGTCTCCAGGCCTTACTTGGGGGATGCTAACCCTAGCTAGCAATAAATACATTCAGGATCTCTTGCATCGTCAAAGGCTTTCATAGCCAGAATCAACTGGCTGTTCTGGATATTTCAAGCTGTGTGGCTGTGGTCCGGTAGGTGTTGCTCCTAACGTTTCACACACATCTATGCAGGGGCATAGTGCCTACGGGGATAGGGGTGTCAGCTGCCCCTGGGCACAATGGCGGGGTGTGTATGTGCAAAATTGCCTCCACCCCCCTCCGCCCTCGTGCTGACCCAGAAGTGCTGGGTGGGAGCATGGGGAGGTGTCTAAAGATGGGGCCGCACACCCTGCAGAGGCCCTGATGGGGCACAGAGCGCCCCCTATGTTACGAAATGGCATGTGCCTGGGCCACCTGCCCCCAAGACCCATCCCTAGCAGAGGTGGGATCCAGCAGGTTCTCACAGGTTCCCGAGAGTAGGTTACTCATTATTTGTGTGTGCCGAGAGGGGGTTACTAATGGGTGATTTTGCCATGTGATTTTTGCCTTAGTTACGCCCCTCCTCTCAGCAGTAGCGTGCATAACTTGAAGCAGTCTAGCAGGAGGTGCGCCGGCGTGCGTGGCAGCCTGCGCCTGCGTGCATTCATTTCCCGACCAAGGACCGGCACAGCGGCTGCGTCCTTGCCACAGCCCCGCTCAGGAATTCCCCACCCCAGAATGCCCGGCCACACCCCCGTCATGCCCTGCCCAGCCCCACTGGTGCTATGCCACTGTTTGAATCCCACCACCATGGGAACCTGTTACTAAAATTTTTGGATCCCACCACTGACCCCTAGCCTCTGTGCAGGCTGGCTTTTGCCCTTCTCAGGCCCTGGGGATGCAGGAGCCAGCCTGCAGGGAGGCAGAGGGTATAGGCTTGGCACTCCCAAGCCCCACCCCAAGCCACGCCCCCAAGCATGGGGGGCACAGGGGAGGGGGAGCACAGGGGTGGGGGCAGCACCTGGAGAATGTGTTGTCCTTGGGTGCCATCTCCCCCAGATATGCCTCTGCATCTGCAGCTGGTATCTTCAGGGCCATGTTATAAGGTGTGGTGTGGAGAGAAACACATCTTACTGTGGCATTTGGCTGCAGATGCCAGCCATAAATGTGGGTGAAAGGTTAGGAGAAAAACTCCCAAACCAAAGACAGCCCCCCCCTCCCCCAGCCAGGAAAACCCACAACAATCAGGGTTTATTCATGAATCTTCCAGGGCTGTACCTTGCTTAGCCCTTGGTTTCTACCAAGGAGGCAAACCAAGGAGGCACATAGGTTCACATTACTGAGTATTCCTCCATCCAAAATATAAATGCATCCATCTAATGGAGCAAAATATAAATACATCCACTAAAGGAGCAGCAGTGGCATAGGAGGTTAAGAGCTCATGTATCTAATCTGGAGGAACCGGGTTTGATTCCCAGCTCTGCCACTTGAGCTGTGGAGGCTTATCTGGGGAACTCAGATTAGCCTGTACACTCCCACTCATGCCAGCTGGGTGACCTTGGGCTAGTCACAGCTTCTCGGAGCTCTCTCAGCCCCACCCACCTCACAGGGTGTTTGTTGTGAGGGGGGAAGGGCAAGGAGATTGTAAGCCCCTTTGAGTCTCCTACAGGAGAGAAAGGGGGGATATAAATCCAAACTCTTCTTCTTCTTCTAATGCCCTTCGGGGGTAGGGCAGTATATAAAACCTAGAAATAAATAAAATAATGATGCGGTTTTAAATTGTTTCAGCCTTCGACAATACAATAAAATAATGCATGCATGCCTCACCACGTAAACTAAACTAGCATATCAGGAAAAGCTAAACTCTGACTCAGCAGCCTGCCGCTTTTCCACGTGCAAGGATTTGTGTTGTGCAAGGCTGACCTAAGGTACTGATTAGGCTAGGAGCTGCCCGGCTTTTACAATGAAGCAGTATAATGGGTCTGTGGATCACTTTCCAGGTGGAAATGTTATTTGTCATAGCAAAACATTTTCAGTTATGCGTCCTCGTCCTCTCCCTCTGCTGGCCGCTGCGGAAATAGGTATGCTCACATCACAGAAACTCTAGCCTCAAATAGTCAGAGTTTGTATAGCTGAGGAAGGAAGGAAGGGAGGGAGGGAGGGAGGGAGGGAGGGAGGAAGGAAGGAAGGAAGGAAGGAAGGAAGGAAGGAAGGAAGGAAGGAAGGAAGGAAGGAAGGAAGGAAGGAAGGAAGGAAGGAAGGAAGGAAGGAAAACCAGATTTTTTTAAAAAAATCATATAGTTCAGAATTAACTGAACAACTTTCATCCCTCCCGAATCTGCAGCATTTCTGTTGTTGGTTTTTCAGGCTGTGTGGTTATGGTGTGATAGCTTTTGCTCCTCCTGTTTTGCTCCACATCTATGGCTGGCGTCTTGGCGTGTCACGGTAAGATGTTCAGGGGCACAACTGTGTAAAACAGTGCCCAGGACAAGCCCAACAGCTCACTGGCAAGACCCAAACCCTGTGAGATACAGTACCCCTTTCCCTCCTCCTTTTTCCTTCCCCCTTCCCTTCCCTTCCCGCCCTCCTTCCCGCCCTCCTTCCTTCCCCTTTTTCTCCCACAACTGGAGTCTAAAGAGTTAAGTGCCATCTTGGAATGAAATGTTTAGATAAGCTTTAAATTGTTTAAGGTTTTAGTTGTTGAAGTAGAATTTATAGTTGAAGCTGTATTTTGACTGTCATATTTATTTATTTTATTTATTTATTGTTTCGATTTATAAACCGCCCCATCCCCTAGGGGCTCTGGGCGGTGTACAACATTCACATATACAATCAATTAAATCAATAACAAACAATATAGTACTAAAATCCATTAAAATTTACTTAAAACAGCGGTTAATATCACCATGACAGGTGCCCTATAATCTAGTTCATTAAGATCGCCCCAACAAAAAGAAGAGGGAGGGGCCAGGCTCCTCTCTAGGAGGATAATAAGGTGGTAAAGTGCATCAGATGGTAATTACTTAAAACAAGGGGGGGGGGGAAGGGGGCGCCACTCAGCGACTGGACACTCCAAAGGCCCGGCGGAACAACTCGGTCTTACACAGGCCCTGCAGAATTCACCAAGGTCTCACAGGCCCCGGACAGCTGGAGGAAGAGTGTTCCACCAGGCCGGGGCCAGGGCCGTAAAGGTCCTGGCCTGTGTGGAGGCAAGCCGCATCATTGAGGGGCCAGGAACCACCAGCAAGTTGGCCTCTGCTGAACGCAGAGGCCGAGTAGGGGCATATGGGGTAATGCAGTCTCTTAGATACGAGGGTCCCAGGCCGCGTAAGGCCTTAAAGGTCAAAACCCACACCTTGAAGATGATTCGGAATTCCACTGGATTTGGTTGAAATGGCGGAAACCACCCCGAGTCTGTATAGGGAGGGGTTGTATACAAACCTAATAAATAAATATTTTAATTTTTAAAAAATATATATACTGTTAAATTTCTCCCCCCCCCCCCTTTTCAGGACTCGGGGCAGTTAATAACGTACTATTATACAATGAAATGGTATACAATATATTAAAACAATTCTACATTACATTAATGTACAAAAATAATCCTAACATAAGATGAAGAGTTTGGATTTATATCCCCCCTTTCTCTCCTGTAGGAGACTCAAAGAGGCTGACAATCTCCTTGCCCTTCCCCCCTCACAACAAACACCCTGTGAGGTAGGAGGGGCTGAGAGATCTCTGAGAAGCTGTGACTAGCCCAAGGTCACCCAGCTGGCGTGTGTGGGAGCGTACAGGCTAATCTGAATTCCCCAGATAAGCCTCCACAGCTCAGGCGGCCGAGCGGGGAATCAAACCCGGTTCCTCCAGATTAGATACACAAGCTCTTAACCTCCTACGCCACTGCTGGTGACATAGTTTATGAATTTTCCTAAACGTAACATCAGCACACTTTCCCATTGAAATGGACTGGGTTTGGATGGAAACCGTATCTATCCTCACATGCAGGAGCGGGGAAACAAATCTAATTCACCAGATAAGAATCCTCTGCTCATGTGGAGTAGTGGGGAATCGAACCCAGTTCTCCAGATTAGAATCCGTCGCTCTTATCCACTGCACCATTCTTAATTAGCCATTTCAGGTCAAGCGTAAAACTACCAAAGCAGGCCCCGCTGCTTCCTCTGTTTAATATTATTGCTCAGCTAGACCTGAGGTCCCCAACATAGTACTTCTGGCACCCACCAAATGCTTTTAGAAAGTGGGTGGGGCTAGGCGGAGCTTTTACCAGCAGGGCCTTTGATTGGCTGTGCAGGTGAAAAATACGAACAATCTCGTTAAACGGAGCTTCTGCTGAAATGTTCCATTCGTTGGCTCCACCTCTGATGGCAGCCATTTTGAGTCGTTCTGTGGTTGGCTCTGCCATGTTGACATTGTGCGCTCATTACCCTGCGTGAGAATTCCCAAGGGGTCTGCAGGGCGTAGGAAGTTAAGAGCTCGTGTATCTAATCTGGAGGAACCGGGTTTGATTCCCTGCTCTGCCGCCTGAGCTGTGGAGGCTTATCTGGGGAATTCAGATTAGCCTGTACACTCCCACACACGCCAGCTGGGTGACCTTGGGCTAGTCACAGCTTCTCGGAGCTCTCTCAGCTTCACCTACCTCACAGGGTGTTTGTTGTGAGGGGGGAAGGGCAAGGAGATTGTAAGCCCCTTTGAGTCTCCTACAGGAGAGAAAGGGGGGATATAAATCCAAATTCCTCCTCCTTCTCCTCCTCCTCCTCCTCCTCCTCCTCCTCCTCCTCCTCCTCCTCCTCCTCCTCCTCCTCTTCTTCTTCTTCTTCTTCTTCTTCTTCTTCTTCTTCTTCTTCTTCTTCTTCTTCTTCTTCTTCTTCATGAAAAAGGTTGGAGACCCCTGAGCTAGAGCCATGCCAATTCGTACAGGTGAGTGAACAGAATTCAGTAAATGCCTGCACTGGACAGGTAGATTTTTCTTATAAGTGGCTCTCATTGGCTTTTCCATTGGTTGGTCATCTTGCCCAGTAACCAGTGATGTTTCGGGCATTATTTGCACTATGCGGCCAGATGCAGCAGTATCACAAGTGCAGTCAGTCAAGAATGAACTCGGGAGCAACAGCCGCAGAAGGCCTTTGCTTTCACATCCTGCATGGGAGCTCCCAAAGGCACCTGGTGGACCACTGCGAGTAGCAGAGAGCTGGACTAGATGGACTCTGGTCTGATCCAGCTGGCTTGTTCTTATGTTCTTAACTTTCAGCATGTCACGTTCTATGCCAGCTTCACACATTTGATGGGGGGGGGATAATACTGATGATTGTCAGGGCCACGAGTCCAGCCCCGTTGCCAGCAAAAAACGTAAACTCCAGATTTTGCTAAACTCTGCTTTGCTCCAGCTCAAAGGACAAAATCGAACCATCAAGGAGAAATAATCCTGGAGCGTCTCCCATTAGCGTTAACACCAGAACAGAAGCAAATGTTTAAATTCATCTTGTGGCGCTGCTATGTTTTTCTGTTTTGTAGTTTTTTTGTCTCTTCGTATCTTAAAAGCCTTGGTGGAGAATGAATGCAGAATATCAGGACATCTTCTAATATGTGCAGTATAATCTTCTTAAAATGAGTTTTCACTTGAAGGAACAGAAGGGCTTAGACACAAGCAGTATGTTTTGGATTTTCTTTTCTTTTTTTGGTTAGCTTTTTTTATTGCATTTGGCATCTCATTATAATTTCGATGATTTTTTCCCCCTACAGAATGTTTCAGTATCATTAGCAAAGGGAACAATTTCTCATGGGCCCAATCCTAGAATCTCACACTTTCTTGCAACCCAGATGCATAAAATCAAGATTCTGGATCTTAGCGCTGACTCGAGTACTTTACCATGTCCCTAGTTCAGATGTTCATAATTTGGAAAGAGACGCTGTGAATCCCAGTCCTCTACGACAGACACATTTGCCTCACTCACAAATTACTTCTAAAAAATCACAAGCAATGATAACAATGGTGAATTCCACATCTATAATGGGTTGCAGTCATGAAGTAGAAGAAGAAGAAGAAGAAGAAGAAGAGGAGGAGGAGGAGGAGGAGGAGGAGGAGGAGGAGGAGGTGGTGGTGGTGGTTGGAGTTATACCCCACCTTTCTTTCCTGTAAGGAGACTCGAGGCGGCTTATAAGCTCCTTCCCCTTCCTCCCCCCACAACAGACACCTTTTGAGGTAGATGGGGCTGAGAACGTTCTGAAGAACTGTGACTGGCCCAAGATCACCCAGCAGGGATGTAGGAGTGCAGAAACACATCTGGTTCAGCAGATAAGCCTCTGCCACTCAGGTGGAGGAGTGAGGAATCAAACCCAGGTCTCCAGATTAGAATCCACCTGCTCTTAACCACTACCCCATGCTGGAACCCATTTTCCTTTTTTCTATTCACACGTTTGCCCCTTACCCATTCAAGCAGCAATTGCAACCCCGTGGGAATGACCCCAGGTTGCTTTCGTTCCTTTTCATGGAGACCTTTCTGTTTTATTTCCTGCAACACAGACGTAGGTGCATAGGCATACAGAAATGAAACCCCACAACCGTGCCCATTGTCCCACCATCTGGTTGGCTGCACCTGCGTAGCTATGCATGCGCCAGACACAAAATGAGAAAGGGACCTCCCTGCAATAGCCAGGCAATAATGAATATGCTGATTTAGATCTCTGTGGTGGTCATACTCACTGCCACGGGGAGGAAATCGAGCTCACAGAAAATCTGCCCACAATATGTTGGATGACCTGTGCAGAATGGCGAGCAGCCAGATTCTCCTTGACATAGTGGACGGCAGGGAAACTAAAGTGAACGGGTGGAAGGGAGGGAAATACAGCATCTCCTCCCTGTTGTTTTCATGTAGGAGCATGAAGGATTGCTGGTTTAGCAATTTCCCAAAATTCCGGGTTGAGGGGAATAAAACAGGCCAAACTTGTTTGGGGAACGGGACCTGTGTAAAGTCCTTCCTGCCAAATGGTCCGCATAACAACCACAACCTTTATTTGGCATTTAAAAATAGGTTCTAGAGCGTTGCCAGACATTGTTGAAATACAAATCAAGAGTACATTCAGAACGCAGACAGGAAGACTGTATATAGCAGTATACATTACTTAGAAAGTTCTGTCACTTGCAAAAGAAATGTTGCTACTTTTTCCAAGAGCATGACATCTGTGTTGTTTAACAGAACAGTCAGAGGCCCTTTCCGCATGGGCCAATAACAGCGCCCTAGGGAGCTGTTCACAGGGGGGGCGCAGCTGCATCACAGCCGTGCTGCCCTCACTCCCCCCCAGCGGCGCAAAGCCGGTGTTTCCCAACCTTGCTCCCCGAGCGAGGTTTTTGGGAAACAGCGGCTTCCAACAGCAGCGGCTGAAAGGCGTCATTCCCCTCCTTTCCCAAATGCCTTACCGTGTCCTCCGGCCTCCGGCACGTTGCTCAGGTCAGGGGATACGCCCCCCTGCCCTGCGCCTTCCAAGCTGTAGCACAGGGCAGGGGGTGTGTGTCCCCTGGCCTGTGCGACATGCCGGAGGCTGGAGGACCCAGTAAGGCATTAGGATGAAACTTTCTGCCAAATCTTCCCCACAGCAACCCAGGACCGTTAAGTGCTGAAGCGGTCCCGGGTTAGACAGATACCATCATGTGCGCCCACCCAACCCCCAGCGTGGCCGTGCGGAAACGACCTATGTCTCTTTCAGATTTGTCTAGGGCCAGCCTGGGGGAGAAATTCCTAATGCTCACATATCTCGGACAGTCAAGAATAATGTGAGCAAGAGTCTCCACTTGATTTTTACAGTGTGGACAAACCTGACCCTACATTTGGTCTGTGCAGGATCCACCCATGTGATGTGGGAACTGACCCTGTGTTTGCCCTTATGACACCAAAAGGATCGGATGGCAATGTTGAAATTTGGGGGCTGCCAGGAAAGAGGAGAGGCCATTGAGATTTTCTACTATCCTTGCTCTTTGTTTGCCCAAAGGCTAAATTTGGAAACCGAGTCATTTCATCTCCCCCTAACCCCGTGGTGGCGAACCTCCGGCACTCCAGATGTTCATGGACTACAAATTCCCATCAGCCCCTGCCAGCATGGCCAATTGGTTCGCCACCACTGCGTCTCGCTCGTGCGCCGATGCAGATTCCATGCCGTGCCCTGAGCAAACGTTCTGTTGCCTCCTGGGAGGTTAAGGTGAGCCAGCCATACATTGGCCTCCGTTTTTGTTTTTTTAAAAAAATAGTTCTGAAATGTTCCTGTCAGCAGGTCTTAGATCTGTTGATTCTTTGGGGACACAAAAAAAAAGAACTTTGAAATAATACTTGAGTGGATTTTTTCCCCAAGAAATTATTGTTTTCCTTGTGCAGCATGGGAAGGAAATTACACTTAGAGCGGTTGACAGTTGGATTGCGGTTAATGATGGCCTGTCTATGAAGTCTTAAATCAGCCTTTGGTGTAATTGAATGTTCTGACCTTCCCTAGGCCCATTATACCAAATAAGTAAAGAGCTAAAGAAATCAACCAAGCCTTGCTCTTTGATGGAAAGCGCAGTGTAAATTACCCCTGCTTAAGCCGAAACTATCACCCCTCAGATTCCTACAGATGCAAGTAATTGGTGGCTGGGTCCGATTCTTCCCCAAATGAAACTCAGATAGAAGCTGGGGGTGAACAGAACAGGACCTGGGAGAAACTTTGTGCCCCTTGTTCAGCCTATTAGTGAACCACAAAAAAATGAATGCCCTCAGCTTTGGAGAGAACTGTGCCATAGTCTTGCCTGGCCCACTGCTATAGCTGGGGGCCTCCTACTGGCAAATCCCATTGCCTGCCTTCGCTTGGAGCAGTGGCAGCATTGCTATGTCACTTCCGGGTGCAACCCGGAACTGGAAAATGATCGTTCTAGGAATCACTAGAAACTTTATGGCAAAATAGAGTTTCTGCTGATTCCTAGATCTACCCTTTGATACTTCTGTAAAACTTCTCTGACATCACCGATGTCACAACCATACTGTGTGTCTCCAGCCCAGCCCTAGAGCCCATTGTAAGGTTTGCCACTAGCCCTGTGTGCTGAGAGCCAGGGTGTTGTGGTGGTTAAGAGCAGCAGATTCTAATCTGGGAGATTGGGTTTGTTTCACCATCCCTTCACATGAAGCCTGCTGGGTGAAATGAGAGTGTTAGATTTCCCTTATTATTGTAATCTTATTTTTATTTATTTATTCATTCATTCCTTTATACTCTGCCTTTTGTTCTCCAGTGGGGATACAACATAGCTCACATGATTGTCTTGTCAGCCATTTTATCCTCACAATAGCCTGATGAGTTTGGTTTGGTGGAGATTGTACAACCAGCCCAAGGTCACCATGACAGAGTCAGGATTGGAACCCAAAACTTCCAGATCCTACTCTGACTGATAACTCTGGCCCTTCAGGATCTCAAATCCTTTTCCAGCAGCCCCGCTGGTACAAAACAGGAGGACAAGATACACTGTAGAAAGAAGATGAATAACGTTTGTTTAGCCCAGTGATCCTGTGCACAGGTCATTTTTCCTTTTTTGTTGTTTTGTTTTGAGGGGGATGTCTGCAAAGCTACAGCAACACAATTAGAGAAGCTGCAATATGTGCATATTTGTGTTGCCATAGCTTCATAGGCAGCCTCCTCAAAACGACAAAAGAAAAGGGAAAAACTACATGTGCACAGGAGCAGAAGTGGCGTAGGAGGTTAAGAGCTCGTGTATCTAGAAATCACAGGAGGCGCGGGTTTGATTCCCCTACAGCTCTGCCGCCTACAGGCTAATGAGGCTTATCACCAGAATTCAGATTAGATTGTGCACTCCCACACATGCCAGCTGGGTGACCTTGGGCTAGTCACAGCTTTTTGGAGCTCTCTCAGCCCCACCTACCTCACAGGGTGTTTGTTGTGAGGGGGGAAGGGCAAGGAGATTGTGAGCCCCTTTGAGTCTCCTGCAGGAGAGAAAGGGGGGATATAAATCCAAACTCTTCTTCTTCTTCTTCTTCTTCTTCTTCTTCTTCTTCTTCTTCTTCTTCTTCTTCTTCTTCTTCTTCTTCTTCTAATGGTTGGGGAAATTGGCTGGAAACAGACCTACAACTCGAGCGACAGGTACGAGAATCTCCACCTATTTATGTGGAGGTCACTCCCCGAAGAAATCCACTCAAAACCAGGATTGAGAGGAAAAGGATTAGAATCAACATTAGTGGTAAGTCATGCGACTATGCAGCTGTGCAAACACTGTAGTGGTGCCACATAGATTGAGTGGCTGCCTGACAGGACCAGTTCTTGCAGGTGACTTGGTTCCGCACAGAGGTACAGAACTTGCGTACAGAGGTAGGTAATGAATAGAAGGACAATTGGTTCCAATTTTATTAAGGGATCACAAATAATAAAAGTGAACTCACAACTTGTGAACACATACACCCCAGATTGCAAGGATCCTAGGAAAATTTTTCTTTCTCACAATACTAGAACCAGGGGGCATCCATTGAAAATGCTGGGGGGAAGAATTAGGACTAATCAAAGGAAACACTTCTTCACTCAACGTGTGATTGGTGTTTGGAATATGCTGCCACAGGAAGTGGTGATGGCCACTAACCTGGATAGCTTTAAAAGGGGCTTGGACAGATTTATGGAGGAGAAGTCGATTTATGGCTACCAATCTTGATCCTCTTTGATCTGAGATTGCAAATGCCTTAACAGTCCAGGTGCTCAAGAGAAGCAGCCGCAGAAGGCCATTGCTTTCACCTGCACGTGAGCTCCCAAAAGCACCTGGTGGGCCACTGCGAGTAGCAGAGAGCTGGACTAGATGGACTCTGGTCTGATCCAGCTGGCTTGTTCTTATGTTCTTATGTTCTTAAAATACAGAGATGAGCCATAGTGGGAATAGATCAAGGTATGGGGTTGGTGATATTTACCACTTCAGAAGTGAATAGGTCCAAGGAGATCTTTTCTTGGGGGAGCAAGGAGGACATCCAAGTGGGATCTGCCTTGGATTCCGGGAGATTAGTTATAGGAAAAATTGGCCTGATAAGAGAGGCAACCTTCCTGGGGCAAAGCAAAGTTTCATTTCCAACATGGACAATGCTGTGGAAAATGGCTTGATTGGATTAAGACCTGGAAGCACTCCAGACTGGATGAATTTTTGGCTGTGCTGATGGAATTAAAAACAGGGAGATGTCATGTTTGGCTGAGTTTGGACTGTTAAACAAAGAAAACCTTGAAGGTTGATGACCCTTAATAGCTATATAGGAGGTTTAAGATCAAGTTAACATTGGGGGTGGGGATGGGGAGTGGGGAAGGTACAGGGCAATCTACCCAGTTGGCTGATGAAATCAGGAAGGGAGCATTTGCAAGTTCTTTGTGAAGCTGGAGACAGGTGCAGGATCTCAAGGTTGAGTGGTTGTGAACCAGACTCGAGTGGCTGTGCCCTCAGGAGGTGAATAGTCTGAAGCTGTGCATACTTAATTCGGAGGGGGGAAGGCCAATGTCATGTGCCAAACAAACCCACTTGATATCAAAGCCCTTTAATGAAGATTGGCACCCATCTTTCCCTTGCTGTGCTCCAAGAGTCTGGGCTGCACAGGATATCCAGATTATGACTGGGATGGCACTCAGAAATGCCAGTTCTCTGAATAGCTCAGACAGAGTTCAGAAGCTAAGCAGAATCAGTTAAGAACATAAGAACATAAGAACAAGCCAGCTGGATCAGATCAGAGTCCATCTAGTCCAGCTCTCTGCTACTCGCAGTGGCCCACCAGGTGCCTTTGGGAGCTCACATGCAGGAGGTGAAAGCAATGGCCTTCTGCGGCTGTTGCTCCCGATCACCTGGTCTGTTAAGGCATTTACAATCTCAGATCAAAGAGGATCAAGATTGGTAGCCATACATCAACTTCTCCTCCATAAATCTGTCCAAGCCCCTTTTAAAGCTATCCAGGTTAGTGGCCATCACCACCTCCTGTGGCAGCATATTCCAAACACCAATCACACGTTGCGTGAAGAAATGTTTCCTTTTATTAGTTCTAATTCTTCCCCCCAGCATTTTCAATGAATGCCCCCTAGTTCTAGTATTGTGAGAAAGAGAGAAAAGTTTCTCATGTTCTTTTTCTCATGTTCTTTTTCATCTACCCTCTTCACCTTCTCATGTTCTTTTTCATCTACCCTGCTGTCATTGATGGTCACTTTCTCATCTTCAATCACTTAGATGTTCGGTATCTTATACACAATACTTTGTCCATTTGAATACAGAAGTCTCAAACGATCTTGACCTTCTCATGTTCCGTGACATTATTATTACTATCATTGTTGTTGTTAGCCAACCATAGGGTGAGTGACATGTACAGAATCAGGGCTGGAGACCGAACCCTGGCAAAAGCATCAGAGGATAGGATTTTCTTATATGTACATGCCCAGATGTTGACATCTGCTTAGGATGCCCTATTCCAGAGGGCAGAAAACTTCTGAAGTCACATGGAGACTTCTGAAGTCACATGGGTGGAGACTGCCTTCTCTCTGCTTGTTTACACAGATGACTAAAATGTGGAATTTGCTGCCTTAGGACTTGTGGTAGCCAAAGGGACAGATCACTTTGAAAGGGGGTAGCTTCCTAGAAGAGAAGAAGAAGAAGAGTTTGGATTTATATCCCCCCTTTCTCTCCTGTTGGAGACTCAAAGGGGCTCACAATCTCCTTGCCCTTCCCCCCTCACAACAAACACCCTGTGAAGTAGGTGGGGCTGAGAGAGCTCCAAAGAATGTGACTAGCCCAAGGTCACCCAGCTGGTGTGTGTGGGAGTACACAGGCTAATCTGAATTCCCCAGATAAGCCTCCACAGCTCAGGCGGCAGAGCTGGGAATCAAACCCGGGTTCCTCCAGATTAGAATGCACCTGCTCTTAACCACTACGCCACTGCTGCTCATAGAGGAAAGGTCCATCAAGGACTGCTAGCCATGGTAACTAAAGGGAACCCCTACATTCAGAAGCAGTGAGTCTCTGAATCCCTCTGCCAGGGAGAAACATCTAAGGGATGTATTGTCGAAGGCTTTCATGGCTGGAATCACTGGGGTGCTGTGTGGTGTCCGGGTTGAATGGCCGTGTTCTAGCAGCATTCTCTCCTGATGTTTCGCGTGCATCTGTGGCTGGCATCTTCAGATCTGTGGTTGGCATCTTCAGATCCTCTGAAGATGCCAGCCACAGATGCAGGCGAAACGTCAGGAGGGAATTATGCATGAGGTAGAAAATGTTGACAGAGAGAATTTTTTCTCTCTTTCTCACAATACTAGAACCAGGGGGCATTCATTGAAAATGCTGGGGGGAAGAATTAGGACTAATAAAAGGAAACACTTCTTCACGCAATGTATGATTGGTGTTTGGAATATGCGGCCCAGGAGGTGGTGATGGCCACTAACCTGGATAGCTTTAAAAGGGGCTTGGACAGATTTATGGAGGAGAAGTCGATTTATGGCTACCAATCTTGATCCTCTTTGATCTGAGATTGCAAATGCCTTAACAGACCAGGTGATCGGGAGCAACAGCCGCAGAAGGCCATTGCTTTCACATCCTGCATGTGAGCTCCCAAAGGCACCTGGTGGGCCACTGCGAGTAGCAGAGAGCTGGACTAGATGGACTCTGGTCTGATCCAGCAGGCTCGTTCTTATGTTCTTATGTTCTTATCTGCTTGGTAGTAGTTGATTTGATGAATGACCCATGGCATTGCAGGGGGTTGGACTTGATGGCCATGGGTGTCTTTTCTAATTCTATGATTCTATGACCCTGGAGGACTGCAGCCAATCCGAGCAGACAATGTTCTTATGCTTGTTCTTATGTTCTTATGAGAATGCTGCTAGAACACGGCCATACAGCCCGGAAACCACACAGCACCCCATCTAAGGGATGGGTTCGCCCTCTATGCTCTGCTGTTAGCCCTCAAGAGGAACTTATAAGCCATTGTGTTAGAAAAGGTAATGGCCTAGATGAGCCCCTGGTCTGATCCAGCAGGGCTGTTCTGATGTTCTTGTGTCCTCCATTAAACGAATGCCCTCCCAGGTACGGGCATGTAGTGCCACCTCTATTAGCATGTCAATGTCAAATCAATACTGTTTTTCCTCGCCACGGCGCTGAATGATTCACCATTATCTTCCCTCCGCTCTCGCTGCTCTTCGGCCTGCTGCTATTTTTATTTGTTATAGTCGGCGTTATTGTTTGTGATTGATTGGCTCTTACTGTAATTTGTATTTTATGGCTTTTTAAATATCGTTAGCCACCCTGATGTCTGTGCCGTTGAAAAGGCAAGATGGAAAAGCTGAAAATAAACGAGCAAGGAAGGAAACGCGGGAAATTTTTTGACGTCGCCTGTCTCGCCTGGTGACCGCCCCCCACTCTCAAAGCTGATGGTTCACCTCTTTGTCGTCTGTCACAAATTCAATGGGCTGGACCCATAGATCTGTTCCATTACTAGAGGCACTTGCCACCAGAGAAAGAAACATCCCCTGCGGCAAGAAACTTCCCTTTGTAAGAAACTCTTCTGTCTCTCTCTAAAGGAGCAAGGGCACCGTTAGAATTCTGTGGGGCCCTTTGGAATTCTGTCTGAATGGGGTAGGTGCAGTCACAAAATGGTGGCCATCGGAGGTGGAGCGAGCCATAAAATGGCTGCCGTAGCTTACCTTCTGTCAGACAGTGAAATGATGAGTTCCGTTCAGTCAGACAGTGAAGATTCTCATGTCGTGGAGCAGTTGAAGCCAAAGTAACATTAAAAAAAAAAATCCAATGGCAATCCGAAACCTTGCTAGGCAAAAGAAGAAGACATAAGAAGAAGAAATACAGCCCACTTTTCCCTCCTGTGAGGAGTCTGAACGCGGCTTACAAGCTCCTTCACTTCCTTTCCCCACAACACATATCCTGTGAGGTTGATAGGGCTGAGAGAGTTCTGAGAGAACTGTGACTGGTCCAAGGTCACCCAGCAGGCTTCATGTGGAGGAGGGCAGAGATGGGATCCAACCAGTTGTCACCACTTCTCTAGAAGTGGTTACTATTTTTTTCTGAATGCCGAGAAGGGGTTACTAAAGCAACCTCCCTGCCCAATAGGGACTGGAGGTACGTGTGTGGCGGCGGCGCCGCTGTTTGAATCTCACCACCATCGGAACCTGTTATTAAAATTTTTGGATCCCACCACTGGAGGAGGGGTAACCAAACCCGGTTCTCCAAATTTAAGAAAGTCCATTTCAGTAAACTTGAGAAGCTACTGGGTGTGATCTCCTGACTGAGAATACTAAAAGAGCACAAGATGGAGGGGAGTTTCCTGAAAGCGAAATCTTGAAGACACAATTTCAAACAGTTCCAATGAGGAGAAAAAATGGGAGGGGGTCTAAAGAAACAACGATGGATGTCTAAAGAACTGTCAAGTGAGCTAAGATGTAAAAGGGCCATGGAGAAGAAATGGAAAAGGGGGGAAATTCTAAAGAGGAATTCAAACAAAAAGCCAAAACACGTACAGAGAAAGTCAGAAAAGCTAAAGCCCATAAGGAGCTCAGGCTCATTCCGCACATGCAGAATAATGCACTTTCAAACTGCTTTCAGTGCTCTTTGAAGCTGTGCGGAATAGCAAAATCCACTTGCAAACAGTTGTGAAAGTGGTTTGAAAACGCATTATTTTGTGTGTGCGGAAGGGGCCTAAGACATACTAGGGCAGTGGTGGCAAACCTTTGGCACTCCAGGTGTTATGGACTACAATTCCCATCAGCCCCTGCCAGCATGGCCAATTGGCCATGTTGGAAGGGCCTGATGGGAATTGTAGTCCATAACACCTGGAGTGCCAAAGGTTCGCCACCATGGTACTAGGGATATTAACACAATAAAAAGGGCTTTTTTTGGTTATGTCCATAGCAAAAGGAAGAAAAAGAATATGATAGGGTCACTGCATAGAAAAGATGGTGAAACTCTAACAGGGGACAGAGAAAAGGCAGAACTACTCAACACCTTCTTTGTCAAAAGAAAAACAGTGCTCAACTGCGGGGAAATGGATCAGAAGATACAGTAGGGGAAATTCAGTACAGAATAAATAAAGACCTAGTACAGGAATGCCTGAATTCTTTAAATGAATTCAAATCTCCAGGGCCTGATGAATTACATCCCAGGGTATTAAAAGAACTGGCAGAAGTAATCTCAGAACCCCTTGCTATAATCTTTGAGAACTCCTGGAGAACAGAGAAGTCCCCGCGGACTGGAGGAGGGCTCATGGTATCCCCATCTTCAAAAAGGGGGGGAAAGAGGACCCAAACCACTACCACCCCACAGAGTTTGTTTGAGAAAAACTTTAAAAAGAAACAACTAAGGGTTGCATGATAAAGATTTGTAAAATTATGCAAAGGGTGGAGAGAGTTGGCAAGGTTTTCACCTTCTCCCAAAATACTAGAACTTGGGCATCCAATGAAGATGATGGGTAGCAGGTTCAAAGTGGGCAAAAGGAAATACTTATTTTCCACCATGATTGAAATGTGGAATTCATTGCTGGAGGATGTATTGATGGCTACAGGCTTAGCTTTAGCAGATTCATGCACTATGAGCCCATCAATGTCTGTTAGACATGGCGACAAAATGGAACCTCTGCATTCAGAGCCAGCCAACCTCTGAAACCCAGTGCCGGGAGGCAACGATCTCAAATATGGGTTGTTTGGCCTCCCGAGGAACTGGTTGGCCTGTGTGTAAGAGAGGATGCTGGCCTAGATGAACCCCTGGTCTGATCCAACATGGCTGTTCTGATATTCTGATGAAACCCTCAGCCTCTATGCCCATGGTGGCGAACCTTTGGCACTCCAGATGTTATGGACTACAATTCCCATCAGCCCCTGCCAGCATAGCCAATTGGCCATGCTGGCAGGGGCTGATGGGAATTGTAGTCCATAACATCTGGAGTGCCAAAGGTTCGCCACCACTGCTCTATGCCCTGTTGTTGGCCCTACAAGGGAACTGTACTACATCTCAAAAAGGATATCGAAGAGATAGAAAAAGTGCAGGGAAGGGCAATGAGGATGATTGAAGGATTGGAGGACCTTCCTTATGAGGAGAGGCTGCAGCGTTTGGGACTCTTTAGTTTGGAGAGGAGGCGGCCGAGGGGGGATATGATTGAAGTCTACAAAATTATGCATGGGGTAGAAAATGTTGACAGAGAGAAATGTTTCTCTCTTTCTCACAATACTAGAACCAGGAGGCATTCATTGAAAATGCTGGGGGGAAGAATTAGGACTAATAAAAGGAAACACTTCTTCACACAGCGTGTGATTGGTGTTTGGAATATGCTGCCACAGGAGGTGGTGATGGCCACTAACCCGGATAGCTTTAAAAAGGGCTTGGACAGATTGATGGAGGAGAAGTCGATCTCTGGCTACCAATCTTGATCCTCCTTGATCTGAGATTGCAAATGCCTTAGCAGACCAGGTGCTCGGGAGCAGCAGCACTGCGAGTAGCAGAGTGCTGGACTAGATGGACTCTGGTCTGATCCAGCAGGGTAGTTCTTATGTTCTTAACTGGTTGGCCTATGTGTGAGACAGGATGCTGGACTAGATGAACTCCTGGTCTGATCCATCAAGCTCTTTCAATGTTCTTTTGAAGTCTTCAGCTTCATGCCCTGTTATTTAACCTCCAGAGGAACTGGTTGGCCTCTGTTTGAGACAGAATACTGAACCCCAGGTCTGATCCAGCAGGGCTCTTCCAATGTTCTTATGAAACCCTCTGCCTCTATGCCCTGTTGTTTGCTCTGTGTGAGACAGGATGCTGGACTAGATGAACCCCTGGTCTGATCCAACAGGATCTTTCAATGTTCTTTTGAAGTCTTTGACTTCATGCCCTGTTGTTTAACCTCCAGAGCAGTGATTCCCAACCAGGGTTCCATGGTACCCTGGGGTAACATGAGCACGTCCCAGGGGTACCATGACAATGCTACCGCCTGCCCCCCCACCAAAATCAAATGGATTTTGAAGGGGGGGAGTTGGAAGCTTCATGGGCTCCCTTTAAACAACACTGAAAAACAGCATTGTTTTATTTGCCTAAATTCGGTGTGCATTGGGGGGGGGGGTAGATTTAAATGGAGCTCTCCCTTTAAATCCCCCCAATCCATGTCGAATTTAGGCAAACAAGCAACGCGGCTGTCAATGCTGCTTTCCCTCCCCTCCCCCTGCTTGCCACTCCCCCCACCTACAGGCCAAAAATGGGAAAAAAACTAAAAAATGCAAAAAAAATCAAAGAGATATGAGATATGAGATATGAAGAGCGAGGTCAAGGGTACCATGATGTCGAAAAGGTTGGGAAACACTGCTCCAGAGGAACTGGTTGGCCACTGTGTGAGACAGGATGCTGGACAAGAAGAACCTGTGGTCTGATCCAGCAGGGCTCTTCCAACGTTCTTATGAAGCCCTCTGCCTCCATGCCCTGTTGTTGGCCACTGTGTGAGACAGGATGCTGGGCTAGATGGATCCATGGTTTGATCCAACAGACTCTTTCAATGTTCTTTTGAAGTCTTCGGCCCTATTGTTCAACCTCCAGAGGAACTGCTGGGCCACTGTCTGAGACAGGATGCTGGACTAGATAGATCACCAGTTTGACCAGCAAGATTGCAAAAAGTCACCGTTTCAGCCCCTAACATCTCCTGCAGTAGCAAGACAGGAAAGACTGCTGTCCAGCACCAGAGAAGCCATGGTCAGATGGAGATAATAGTAGTTGATGGAGAACAGTGCTCGGATGGGATGGAAGGCTTCATGGATGCCCTGCCCAGCCAAGAACATTTCTGCAATTTTTTTTCCATTAATCTCCAAGTCTTCATGCAAAACAAACATTCTGCAGATCAATAACTTGCTTTTCACTGAATAATAATAGATGATAAATCACCTTTCGGGGAGATACAGAACTAGGCTTCCCTTCTCCGCATAGGCCCCTAGAAATTGCCCGTTCTGGAGGATTTAAACCAGTCCAAGCACAGCAGGCACTGCACACCACAGCGGTGACATAAACAGAGCGAGGCTGCTGCGGTTGAGAGATAAGTTTTTATTTGGTGCCCCTGCTAACAAAAGGCTTTTTTTTACTATATCAACCCTGATGCTAAAAGCAGAGTAGGCCAACAGGCCCGGATAAGGCCAGCAAGTGCTTAAATCAATGCCGGCGCAGCCTGCAGAGGTTTGCCAGGGAAATTAAATATGTAAAACCTTCACTATTATTGTTCGTATATATTCACATGCTGAGTCTGTATCATTTGATACAACAGGATTTTATGCTCTGGGCTCCTCCGTAGGCTCTGCGGCCCTCTCGATATAGATGTAATTTTATCCCTTCCAGGATAACATTAGTTACGGACTCTCTTGCCAAGCATTACACAATCTGAGACTCTTGATCCTGATCTTCCAGCTCAAACTGGATGGACGGAGAAAGCAAACAGCAGCCGCATTCGAAAAGTGGAGCCTGAGACCGAGTCAGACAATTGGTCCATCAGAGCCAACATTGTCCGCTTGGATTGGCTGTAGTTCTCCAGGGTCATAGAATCATAGAATTAGAAAAGACCCCCGTGGCCATCAAGTCCAACCCCCTGCAATGCCATGGGTCATTCATCAAATCAACTACTACCAAGCAGATAAGAACATAAGAACGAGCCTGCTGGATCAGACCAGAGTCCATCTAGTCCAGCACTCTGCTACTTGCAGTGGCCCACCAGGTGCCTTCGGGAGCTCATGTGCAGGATGTGAAAGCAATGGCCTTCTGCTGCTGCTGCTCCTGAGCACCTGGTCTGCGAAGGCATTTGCAATCTGAGATCAAGGAGGATCATGATTGGTAGCCATAGATCGACTTCTCCTCCATAAATCTGTCCAAGCCCCTTTTAAAGCTATCCAGGTTAGTGGCCATCACCACCTCCTGTGGCAGCATATTCCAAACACCAATCACACGTTGCGTGAAGAAGTGTTTCCTTTCATTAGTCCTAATTCTCCCCTCCAGCATTTTCAATGAATGCCCCCTGGTTCTAGTATTGTGAGAAAGAGAGAAAAAATTCTCTCTGTCAACATTTTCTACCCCATGCATAATTTTGTAGACTTATATCATATCCCCCCTCAGACGTCTCCTCTCCAAACTAAAGAGTCCCAAATGCTGCAGCCTCTCCTCATAAGGAAGGTGCTCCAATCCCTCAATCATCCTCGTTGCCCTCCTCTGCACTTTTTCTATCTCTTCGATATCCTTTTTGAGATGTGGCGACCAGAACTGGACACAGTACTCCAAGTGCGGTCGCACCACGGCTTTATATAAGGGCATGACAATCCTTGCAGTTTTATTATCAACTCCTTTCCTAATTATCCCCAGCATAGAGTTTGCCTTTTTCACAGCTGCCATGCATTGAGTTGACATTCCCATGGAACTATCAACTAAGACACCCAAATCCCTTTCCTGGTCTGTGACTGATAGCACTGACCCCTGTAGCGTGTATGTGAAGTTTGGATTTTTTGCCGCTATGTGCATCACTTTGCATTTTGCTACGTTGAACTGCATTTGCCATTTCTGAGTCCACTCACCTAATTTATCAAGGTCCGCTTGGAGCTCTTCGCAATCCTTTGTGGTTCTCACCACCGTACATGATTTGGTATCATCTGCAAACTTGGCCACCACGCTACACACCCCTACTGCCTGGTGTTTTAACTGAAGATGCCAGGGATTGAACTTGGAACATTCTGCATACCAAGCAGATGCTCTACCATGGAGCCACTGAGGTCTTTCACATCACCTACTGCCTGCCTGGTCCTTTTAACTGGAGATGCCAGGGATGGAACCTTGGACCTTCTGCATGCCAAGCAGATAAGAACATAAGAACATAAGAACATAAGAACAAGCCAGCTGGATCAGACCAAAGTCCATCTAGTCCAGCTCTCTGCTACTCGCAGTGGCCCACCAGGTGCCTTTGGGAGCTCACATGTAGGATGTGAACGCAATGGCCTTCTGCGGCTGTTGCTCCCGATCACCTGGACTGTTAAGGCATTTGCAATCTCAGATCAAGGAGGATCAAGACTGGTAGCCATAGATCGACTTCTCCTCCATCAATCTGTCCAAGCCCCTTTTAAAGCTATCCAGGTTAGTGGCCATCACCACCTCCTGTGGCAGCATATTCCAAACACCAATCACACGTTGCGTGAAGAAGTGTTTCCTTTTATTAGTTCTAATTCTTCCCCCCAGCATTTTCAATGAATGCCCCCTGGTTCTAGTATTGTGAGAAAGAGAGAAAAATTTCTCTCTGTCAACATTTTCTACCCCATGCATAATTTTGTAGACTTATATCATATCCCCGCTCAGACGTCTCCTCTCCAAACTAAAGAGTCCCAAATGCTGCAGCCTCTCCTCATATGGAAGGTGCTCCAATCCCTCAATCATCCTCGTTGCCCTCCTCTGCACTTTTTCTATCTCTTCGATATCCTTTTTGAGATGTGGTGACCAGAACTGGACACAGTACTCCAAGTGCGGTCGCACCACGGCTTTATATAAGGGCATGACAATCCTTGCAGTTTTATTATCAACTCCTTTCCTAATTATCCCCAGCATTGAGTTTGCCTTTTTCACAGCTGCCATGCATTGAGTTGACATTCCCATGGAACTATCAACTAAGACACCCAAATCCCTTTCCTGGTCTGTGACTGATAGCACTGACCCCTGTAGCGTGTATGTGAAGTTTGGATTTTTTGCCGCTATGTGCATCACTTTGCATTTTGCTACGTTGAACTGCATTTGCCATTTCTGAGTCCACTCACCTAATTTATCAAGGTCCGCTTGGAGCTCTTCGCAATCCTTTGTGGTTCTCACCACCCTACATGATTTGGTATCATCTGCAAACTTGGCCACCACGCTACCCACCCCTACTGCCTGGTGTTTTAACTGAAGATGCCGGGGATTGAACTTGGAACATTCTGCATACCAAGCAGATGCTCTACCATGGAGCCACTGAGGTCTTTCCCATCACCTACTGCCTGCCTGGTCTTTTTAACTGGAGATGATGGGGATTGAACCTGGGACCCTCTGCATGCCAAGCAGATGCTCTACTATGGAGCCACTGAGGTCTTTCCCATCACCTACTCCCTAATCCTTTTAACTGGAGATGCCAGGGATTGAACCTTGGACCTTCTGCATGCCAAGCAGATAAGAACATAAGAACATAAGAACAAGCCAGCTGGATCAGACCAAAGTCCATCTAGTCCAGCTCTCTGCTACTCGCAGTGGCCCACCAGGTGCCTTTGGGAGCTCACATGTAGGATGTGAACGCAATGGCCTTCTGCGGCTGTTGCTCCCAATCACCTGGTCTGTTAAGGCATTTGCAATCTCAGATCAAGGAGGATCAAGACTGGTAGCCATAGATCGACTTCTCCTCCATAAAGCTGTCCAAGCCCCTTTTAAAGCTATCCAGGTTAGTGGCCATCACCACCTCCTGTGGCAGCATATTCCAAACACCAATCACACGTTGCGTGAAGAAGTGTTTCCTTTTATTAGTTCTAATTCTTCCCCCCAGCATTTTCAATGAATGCCCCCTGGTTCTACTATTGTGAGAAAGAGAGAAAAATTTCTCTCTGTCAACATTTTCTACCCCATGCATAATTTTGTTGACTTCAATCATATCCCCCCTCAGCCGCCTCCTCTCCAAACTAAAGAGTCCCAAACGCTGCAGCCTCTCCTCATAGGGAAGGTGCTCCAGTCCCTCAATCATCCTTGTTGCCCTTCTCTGCACTTTTTTTTTCTATCTCCTCAATATCCTTTTTGAGATGTGGTGACCAGAACTGGACACAGTAATTCGGCAAGTGCGGCCGCACTTAATTGCTTTATATAAGGGCATGACAATCTTTGCAGTTTTATTATCAATTCCTTTTCTAATGATCCCCAGCATAGAGTTTGCTCTTTTTCACAGCTGTTATGCATTGAGTTGACATTCCCATGGAACTATCAACTAAGACGCTTAAATCCCTTTCCTGGTCTGTGACTGATAGCACTGACCCCTGTAGCGTGTATGTGAAGTTTGGATTTTTTGCCCCTATGTGCATCACTTTACATTGAACTGCATTTGCCATTTCTGGAGTCCACTCACCTAATTTATCAAGGTCCGCATTTGGAGCTCTTCGCAACTCCTTTATGGTTCTCACCACCCTAAGCATAATTTGGTATCATCTGCAAACTTACACCACGCTACCCACCCCTACTTCCAGGTCATTTATGAATAGGTTAAAGCATACTGGTCCCAAAACGGATCCTTGGGGGACACTAATTCCGACATCTCTCCATTGTGAGAACTTCCCATTTACACCCACTCTTTGTTTCCTGTTTCTCAACCAGTTTTTAATCCATAGGAGGACTTCCCCTCTTATCCCTTCATTGCTGAGTTTTCTCAACAGTCTCTGGTGAGGAACTTTGTAAAAAGCCTTTTGGAAATCCAAGTAGACAATGTCCACCGGTTCACCCCTGTCCACATGCCTGTTTACACCCTCAAAGAACTCTAGTAAGTTTGTAAGACAGGATTTGCCTCTGCAAAAGCCATGCTGACTCTTTCTCAGCAGGTCTTGCTTTTCTACATGTTTAATAATTTTATCTTTAATGATAGATTCTACTAATTTACTAGGAACAGATGTCAAACTGACTGGCCTGTAATTTCCCTGGTCCCCCCTAGATCCTTTCTTAAAGATTGGTGTGACATTGGCCATCTTCCAGTCTTCAGGGATGGAGCCTGATTTCAGGGATAAGTTGCATATTAAAGTGAGAAGATCAGCAATTTCATGCTTGAGCTCTTTAAGAACTCTTGGGTGAATGCAATCTGGGCCAGGGGATTTGGTAACATTTAGTTTATCAATGGCTGCCAGAACTTCTTCCTTGTCTATCACTATCTTCGCTAGTTCCTCGGATTCGCCTCCTAAGAAGCTTGGTTCAGGTGCAGGAATGTTCCTCACCTCCTCTTGGGTGAAGACAGATGCAAAGAATTCATTCAGCTTCTCTGCAATCTCCCTGCCATCTTTTAGCACACCCTTTGTTCCTTTGTCATCTAACGGGCCTACCGCTTCCCTTTGGTTCACCAGATAAGCCTCCACCCCCTCAAGTGGAGTAGTAGGGAATCAAACCCAGTTCTCCAGATTAGAAACAACCTGCTCTTAACCACTACACTACACTACACCAAGGAGAAGGAAGAGGAGGAGGAGGAAGAGGAGTTGGTTTTTATACCCCAATTTTCTCAACCTTTAAGGTGAATCAAAGGAGCTTACAATCACCTTCTCTTCCCCTCCCCAAAACAGATAAGCCTGTGAGGTAGGTAGGGCCAAGAGAATTCAGAGAGAACCGTGGTCCCCAGGTGGCTTCATGTGTAGGAGTAGGGAAACAAATCCAGTTCTCCCGATTGCAATCCACCATTCATGTGGAGGAATGGGGAATCAGACCCAATTGTTCAGATTAGAGTCCACCTCTCTTAACTGCTAGATCATACTGACTTACTCAGAGCCTTGGCAACAAAGCATCTGCCAGGAAACTCCCTAAAAGAAGGTGTCAGTTCTCATTTCTATCAGTCACCTGTTCTGAAGCATTGGAGCAACAACCAGAGAAGCTCTGGAACGGGCTTTCATCACCTGGACCTCCTTATGGGAAGGGATCAAGAGCCTAGTGGGTGGAGCTGAGAAGCAGTTTCTTATTTAGAGAGGCTGTTCTTCAAGTATGCAGCTCCCAGGCCGTGAAGAACTTTTGGGGCCAACATCAGCTCTTTAAACTGAGCCCAGAAACCCAACAGCATCCAACAAAGTTGTTCTAAAGTTTAGCATCATGTCTTCTTGTTGTTGTTCTTGGGTTATATTTCCCTTGAGGGGTCAGCGCTGACATTTTCTTCACCAAATAGCTCAATTTGGGGCATTTTCACAGGTAAGGTTGATTGCACGTGTATCTTCAGCAATGCTGTCCATCCATTGTTTCTTTGGTCTTCCACGTGGGCAGTGGCCTCCAGGGTCAAAGTTTAGGGCCGTTTTTCCAACAGAATTCTCCTCCAGGTTTAGTGTCAAGTGCTGGAAATAATTTGGTTTTTTAAAAATATTTTTAATTGTATAGTTTGAAATAATCGTTCTATTTACATCTTTCTGATATAATTTCCAAACAATACATTTTCCCTTTTTTTCCCTCCCACCCTCCCCTAATATTATGTTTTACTTTTCTTTAACCAGTCAGCAGTAAGTTCATTCGTTGTTGTCTTCTTATCCATACGTCTTCTTTGACTCCCGTCTCCTTCATCCAGTTCTCATAACTTGTCCATATCTTCATTATTTCATTCTGTTTTTCTTGCCATGTTTTATTCTTTGATAATATTTCAAAAATGTCTAATGTCACTTTTTCCCATATATATTCCAACCATTTCTGAATCGTCCATTTTTTCTTATCTTTCCATCCAAACGCTACCACTGCATGTATTGCTCTAATCAACGTTTTATACATATTTCTATATTGCATATCTATTTTTTCATCATCAATTATTCCCATAAATAATAGATCATTTCTTAATTCCACTTTATTTTTCACCAGTTTCTCTATCCATAGCAATGCCTTTTCCCAGAATCTTTTTACTTCTTTGCATTCAATCCACATATGGCTATAATGTGCATCTTGGTCTCCACAGTGCCAACATTTTGGGGATACTGGAAATAATTTGCCACTTCACTGAGAGGTAAGTAGCTTGAACCAGTTGCAATCTCCAAGGGCAGCCCCATTGAAGTCACACTGCAGTAATCCAGCCTCAAGAGAGGGTGAGGTGCACATACAGATGCATTTATAATTAAGCAAGCCTTTATTGGCATAGACAACAGTACAACAATAATAAAAAACGGATTAAAAGCATATACAATGCAGGAAATAAATGTTAGGTCGAAGGAAAACTACTGGCGTTTAGTAATTTCCAGGAGAAAGTCTGCCACTATCATACAGAGAGAAGGATCAGGATTGTCCAACAAGTAGTGTAATCTAATTAAATCAGGGAGATGGGGTAAATGTAAAGGAATAAGATTCACATACTTGGATCTGATTTCCTTGAATCTGAGACTGTGTAGTAATTGGTGGGCCAGAGATTCAACTGAGCCATCATTACATGGGCACAATCTTTTAGCCTTTTCTTGCTTATTAAATATGCCATGTAACAAGGCAGAAGGCATAACATTAAACCTGGTGAGCATTATGGCTCTACTTTGAGATGCATTTGCAAATGCACTCCATTCGGACACTTGCAAAAGCTCCTCTTACCAGAGAGGAGGACAAAATTGATGTCCACTACAAAAAAAAAGAGAAGCACATCTTACCGTGGCCTGCATCTTTTTACTTTATTTCAGATTTATCCTCCAACCTACCCTGGCAAGCTGGGCTCTGAAAATGCCAGACATAGTTGCAGGTGAAATGTTAGGAGCAAAAACTTCCAGTCTGTGGCCACATAGCCCAGAAAATGCAAAGCAGCCATCAGTAAGCTGTATTCGGTTTTTTTGGTAACCATCTGAACATCTGTGTTGGTGGACAACAACAGGGAGACTTTGACTTCCACATTGTTCTTGTTGACCCTCCAGAAATATCTTGTTCACTACTGTGAGTTACAAGATCAGGCGCTTGATCAATTAGACGGGTGTGATCCAGCATGGCTGCTTTCATGTTCTTCTTTAGTAACATACATAAAATCTTTGAGCACTTAGGGCAAAGACGACAAATGATAAATACCACGAAGGTCTGCTGTTAAACAGATACATCTGAAGATATATGCATTTCCACTTGACTTCCGTCCATCACAATTGCCGTAGATAAAATTGCAAAAGGGAAATTGGCATCCTCCCATAGAAAGGGAATAAAACCGCTGGCCTCCGTGCAAATCACAATGTCGGGTTAAATTACCAGAAGAGATTCCAGCTTGATCGTGTTTCTCCTGGCTATCCATTCACATCAACAGCTCGGAGCCCCTAAGTGCTTTGAAAAGACATCTCCTCTCTGTTCTACCCTTTTTGTCTATTTTTGTGAGTTCATCTGGTTAGTCAGCTATTTATTGAAATCCAGAGGATTTCAGGCTAGAGACCTTTTACTGAGAACAGGAAACTATGGAATGCTTTAGGGCAAATATTTAGAAGAGTCATTTTAATAATCCAGCAGTTAAAGGGTTGGGCATGCAGTTAGAATAACAGGAGATGGTCCACCTTTTCAGAGCATCTGTATTTCTGGCCAATTCAAAGATAAAGTTGACATGATGATGGGGAACCTGCCACCATTTTAAACTGTGAAGAGGTATCCAAGAACCCCCAGGCTCCCCCCCTCCAAAAAAGATTCTAAGAACATAAGAACATAAGAACTAGCCTGCTGGATCAGACCAGAGTCCATCTAGTCCAGCCCTCTGCTACTCACAGTGGCCCTCCAGGTGCCTTTGGGAGCTCACATGCAGGAGGTGAAAGCAATTGCCTTCTGCTGCTGCTGCTCCCGAGCACCTGGTCTGCTAAAGCATTTGCAATCTGAGATCAAGAAGGATCAAGGTTGGTAGCCATAGATCGACTTCTCCTCCATCAATCTGTCCAAGCCCTTTTTAAAGCTATCCAGGTTAGTGGCCATCACCACCTCCTGTGGCAGCATATTCCAAACACCAATCACACGTTGCGTGAAGAAGTGTTTCCTTTGATTAGTCCTAATTCTTCCCCCCAGCATTTTCAATGAATGCCCCCTGGTTCTAGTATTCTGTCCTTTTCATGCCACCCAGGTCCAAACCAAACATCATATGAAAAAAATGGTGGGGATGGGGGGAACATGGGCCACTTTTCTACCCCCCACCCGTGCCCCCACAACTGTCACAAAAGCAGCAGTGGTGTAGGAGGTTAAGAGCTCGTGTATCTAATCTGGAGGAACCAGGTTTGATTCCCCGCTCTGCCGCCTGAGCTGTGGAGCCTTATCTGGGGAATTCAGATTAGCCTGTACACTCCCACACATGCCAGCTGGGTGACCTTGGGCTAGTCACAGCTTCTCGGAGCTCTCTCAGCCCCACCTACCTCACAGGGTGTTTGTTGTGAGGGGGGAAGGGCAAGGAGATCGTCAGCCCCTTTGAGTCTCCTGCAGGAGAGAAAGGGGGGATATAAATCCAAACTCTTCTTCTTCCAGGTGGCAAGGCCAGGCTAGATCAATTGAGGGGGGAGGTCTTCCTGCAGCCCCTCCCCCACAAGAAGTGCCTGGGGATTATGCATCTGCTCACCTTGCTCCCCAACGGGCATCCACAGCAACCTATATCTTTTCTCCTTTCTACCATTCCTTTTCTTCCATTTCTCCAGAACAACTCTGTGAGTCGGTTATGCTAAGAGAATGCGGTTGGCTCCAAATGGTGACATAGGCTCCTTCCACACATGCAGAATAACGCACTTTCAATTTACTTTCACGATTGGGGTGTTGTGTGGTTTCCAGGCTGTATGGCCGTGTTCCAGCAGCATTCTCTCCTGACGTTTTGCCTGCATCTGTGGCTGGCATCTTCAGAGGATCTGATGGTAGTAAAGCAAATAGAGTCTATCTACCTGTGGAGAGTCCAGGGTGGGAGAAAGAACCATTTGCCTGTTTTAACAAGCGTAAAGGGCGCAATTAGCAAGCTTGTTTTACATGTGCTGAGTGGGATCCACCCATTTCAGCATGTGAGTAACCATGAAGAAAGCCTTCGACAATACTTTCACAATTGTTTGCGAGTGGATTTTGTGATTCCGCACAGTGAAATCCAGCTGCAAAATGCATTGAAAGTGGATTGAAAGTGCATTATTTTGCATGTGCGGAAGGGGGCAGAGCCAAAACACATTGGGACATGCATTTCTGATCTATTTTGATTTTTTGTTTGACTTGTAAAAAAACCGAGGATTTCTGGATAGAAATATATAAGAGGATGCAGCAGATAATTAAATTTAAATTTCCTCTCACTGCAAAAACAAGGCTGTTGGGTAGACTACCAGAAAAGCTTCCCAATCTTGATCCTCCTTGATCTCAGATTGCAAATGCCTTAGCAGACCAGGTGCTCAGGAGCAGCAGCAGAAGGCCGTTGCTTTCACCTCCTGCATGTGAGCTCCCAAAGGCACCTGGTGGGCCACTGTGAGTAGCGGAATGCTGGACTAGATGGATTCTGGTCTGATACAGCAGGCTAGCTCTTATGTTCTTATGTTCTTCCCAAGAGTCATAATCACAACAAACTGGATATCTGATGAAGGTCTCACAATAGAAGACTGGGAAGACAAAATCAGAGAATATGACCAAACTAACTAATCTTGTAAACTGACGTCCAAAAGACAAATTTGAGGAGAAATGGAGTCCTTATTTTTCATACCAGTCTGATCTGACCATGTAAAAACAAAATAACTTGAAGACTGAAACTCAATAATGTTTACGATATGACAAATGGACTAGTAAAAATGCCCAAAAGTAAATGACGATAAAGATTCTGAAACCTTTAAAGTCTCTCTAATAAATAGAAAATGTTATATTGGGATCCGTTATGTAATACATACTTAATATAATGATGGGTAGATTTCTTCTTCTTTGATGTAATCTTGTCAGTTTTCTATTACTTCTTTTGCTTTTTACTGGTTTGTTTAATATGTGTTGAAAAACAATACAACATTTAGAAAAAATAATCTGTTTTGCAAAATTTTGCAAAATCTTGCAGTTTTTAGCAGTAAATTATTCCCATGTTTCTGAAGATACTCCTTTTCCAAACAATGTGTGTGTGTGTGTATAGATATAGATATAAAGACATATAGATATATAGATATATAGATATATTTATATAGAAGCCTAGGACAGCCAAGCTACACAACACTGTGCCAATAGTATCAGTCGAGATGTATGCAACCTTGTACGCTTTTATTTTATTGTGTTGTATTTCTGACTGGCATAATGTGCCCTTGTAGTCATTTCTACATCTATCCTTTCCTTTTACTATAGATACAAAAATTTAAAAGTATATGCAAGGGTTCTGGTGTGGCTGTGATGTCACAAGTACTAGCCAATACATACTGATCACATCCAGATGTTCAAAAGGACCATGCTTGAATCTCATAGAACTTTTCCCCAGAGGTCTCCCCAGGATAGAAAAAATATGTTTGCTTTGGATGGGATGAAGGCACCTTCAAACTACGCCCCCCCCCCCCCGGCACACACACTTACATACAACTCCCCCACCCACCTACCCCTTTGACCTTACAAAATCTTATATGCATGTGGTTATTTTTGTTTTGACATTTGTAATCGAGGTCTAAAGATAGAATTGTTTTGCCGGACAATAGGATGGCCACTTTAAGAAGAGATGATCTTTGCCGTATAGATTTTGAAAGGGTAATGAATGAAGATGATCTGTCATGTTTTGAAGGTAAATCGCTGATGCTCTTTCTGAAGTGACACAGTGTTTCATTCATTCCTCATTAGCCTGCTTGGTATTTCCCTTTGAACCTAACCTCTCCCGAAAATGCAGCCCTGCCGAGTTGAGCGCCGAGTCGCAAGGGGCAAGGGATCTGTTGTGATATTAATTAGAAGGGAGTTGTTTCAGAGGCACATTGTCTGCCATTGTGGATGCTGGCGATCAATGAGATCTCCGGGAAGAGGGAGACATCTTGGTGTTCTGAAACAGCTGCATACATAAGAACATAAGAACTAGCCTGCTGGATCAGACCAGAGTCCATCTAGTCCAGCTCTCTGCTACTTGCAGTGGCCCGACAGGTGCCTTTGGGAGCTCACAGGCAGGAGGTGAAAGCAATGGCCTTCTGCTGCTGCTGCTGCTCCTGAGCACCTGGTCTGCTAAGGCCTTTGAAATCTCAGATCAAGGAGGATCAAGATTGGGAGCCAGAGATCGACTTCTCCTCCATCAATCTGTCCAAGCCCTTTTTAAAGCTGTCCAGGTTAGTGGCCGTCACCACCTCCTGTGGCAGCATATTCCAAACACCAATCACACGTTGCGTGAAGAAGTGTCTCCTTTTATTAGTCCTAATTCACCAACCTTCTCTGCAATACATAAGAAGCAAGGATGAAAAGGAGGGCAGGGGGGCAGCGGGCTGGGAATTGTCTTCCTTCCCCGTTGACCACAGATGTTAAGCTACAAAAATCAAAGTGATAAAAGCCTTCTCAATTCTCAGCGGTTACCCCCCAAAACCAGTGGGGAAAATGGCCTTGGTGGGTCGTAACAGAGCTGATTTAAATTGCCTGGGGGGTCTTTGGTTCACAGGGGGCACCGCATGATCTGGGATGGTGCAAACCTAAAGTGGTTGTGAACAGCTCTGAGCACAAGAAGGCATGAGGAGGGGGTGAGCAAAACGGCAGCTTGACTTGGCTTAGCAAGAATCTTGTGTAAAGCAGCAGCGGCGTACTGGTTAAGAGCAGGTGTACTCTAATCGGAAGGAACCGGGTTTGATTGAGCTTGAGCAGTGGAGGCTTATCTGGGGAACCAGATTAGCTTCTGCACTCCAACACACGCCAGCTGCGTGACCTCGGGCTAGAGAACATAAGAACATAAGAACAAGCCAGCTGGATCAGACCAGAGTCCATCTAGTCCAGCTCTCTGCTACTCGCAGTGGCCCACCAGGTGCCTTTGGGAGTTCACATGTAGGATGTGAAAGCAATGGTGGCTCTTCATGCTGCTGCTCCCGAGCACCTGGACTGTTAAGGCATTTGCAATCTCAGATCAAAGAGGATCAAGATTGGTAGCCATAAATCGACTTCTCCTCCATCAATCTGTCCAAGCCCCTTTTAAAGCTATCCAGGTTAGTGGCCATCACCACCTCCTGTGGCAGCATATTCCAAACACCAATCACACGCTGCGTGAAGAAGTGTTTCCTTTTATTAGTTCTAATTCTTCCCCCCAGCATTTTCAATGAATGCCCCCTGGTTCTAGTATTGTGAGAAAGAGAGAAAAATTTCTCTCTGTCAACATTTTCTACCCCATGCATAATTTTATAGACTTCAATCATATCCCCCCTCAGACGCCTCCTCTCCAAACTAAAGAGTCCTAAACGCTGCAGCCTCTCCTCATAGGGAAGGTGCTCCAGTCCCCTAATCATCCCTCAAGGTTGCCCTTCTCTGCACTTTTTTTCTATCTCTTCATTATCCTTTTGTGAGATGTGGCTGTAATTCAGAACTGAACACAGTACCTCCAAGTGCGGTCGTGATTCACTGCTTTATATAAGGGCATGACAATCTTTGCAGTTTTATTATCAACTCCTTTCCTAATTATCCCCAGCATAGAGTTTGCCTTTTTCACAGCTGCCATACATTGAGTTGACATTCCCATGGAACTATCAACTAAGACGCCCAAATCCCTTTCCTGGTCTGTGACTGATAGCACTGACCCCTGTAGCGTGTATGTGAAGTTTGGATTTTTTGCCCCTATGGGCTAGTCACAGTTCTTCAGAGCTCTCTCATCCCCACCTACCTCACAGGGTGTTTGTTGTGAGGAGGGAAGGGAAAGGAGATTGTAAGCGCCTTTTAGTCTCTTTACAGGAAAGAAAAGGGGGATATAAATCCAAGTCTCCTTCTTCTTAAATTAAAAAAAATGCGGGGAAAATCCACTGTAGATAAAACTGCCTTGGGGTACGTTCTGCATGTGTAACCTCTATCTGTGGGTTCTGTGGGGCAGAACTTGGAATGAGTTTGCAACAACAAATTTTAAAAACAAAATGGTTTACATTCTTAACACGTAACATTAAACATCAACATTTAACATCACACTTCAAGGTCCTGTTCAGGTTGCATTTTCAAGTCCTTATATTTACAGTCTACTGATACTGCCAAGTCCATTTCTTCTTTGCAAGTGGGTTGGCTCCTGAAGACTCCAAGGGCTTGGTGAACAGGATTCAACATGATGAAGGTTTCCAGGAGAACTCTCACCCATTACAAACATTAAAAAACCCTGAAACAATAAACTCCAACATTTACAACATAGCAAAAATAAACAACTACCTTCCCAGTAGTTCCCAACAACATTGCAGTTACCTTAACAAGGTGTTAAGGGCTTATACAAACCAAGGTCCGAGTCTGGTAGCCTTGTCTCCTCCAAACTACATGAGCTCTGCAGCCTCTTGCTGCTTTGAGTCTCCACCCCTTACTGGGTCAAACCATTCTGAGCATGGGGGGTTACACATGCATAAATAGTTTGGGAGGGACAGGAAACTTTGTGGGGAACAATGCCACAGAGTCCACACCGCAAAGCATCCATTTCTCCCAGGTGAACTGATCTCCGTAACCGAGTGATAAACTGAAATTCCAGATGATCCTGAGATCCCGCAAGGAAGCTGCCATTCCTAAGAGAAGGAGAGGTTGTTCTGTAGAATCCCACCCCAGTCAACTGTAACCATAATTCTGACTTGGGTCACCAGCAAGAGAGTCAGCATGGTGTAGTGGTTAAGAGCAGGTGGGTTCTAATCTGAAGAAACAGGTTTGATTCCCCACTCCTCCACCTGAGTGGCGGAGGCTTATCTGGTGAACCAGATGTGTTTCCGCACTTCTACATTCCTGCTGGGTGACCTTGGGCTAGTCACAGTTCTCTCAGAACTTTCTCAGCCCCACCTACCTCACAAGGTGTCTATTATGGGGAGAGGAAGGGAAAGGAGCTTGTGAGCCACCCTGAGTCTTCTTCCAGGAGGGAAAGATGGGGTATAAATCCAAACTCTTCTTCCTCTTCTTCTCCAATCAATCCCATAATGACATGCCCCATGAAAAAGAAAATGAGATTGGAATGGAGGAAGAATAGTGTCCTCATGTCCATAAGCCCAAATTCCCAGAAAGGTGAATGGCATTTCAGAACTATTCTTACCCCGATTGCAGACCTGAACTTTTTAATAAAGTCATGCAAGGTGGTTAGAGTTTAAAAACATTAAGTGACAATTATCCACTTGGGTTTTTTGAGGCTCGCCTCAAGAATGTAAAATACTTGACCAATCATATCTTGGCGATTTAATGGAGAGCGATGATAATTTAGTCGGCCGGCCTGTCATGTAATGGGACACAGTAAATTCACTTGAGAAAGAGAGACCAAAGGCACGGTATAGGCTACAGAAGGGGCCTTAAGGATGTCAAATTTATGGCTTTCTGTAACGCTGAAGACGTTTGTTAACTCATTCTCCGTTCTGAAGCCTTAATCCTCAAGACTGAACCGAACCCACACTCATAAATTTCCTGTAGCAAACAAAGAGGCGAGTGGCTAGACATGAAATATAGATTTAATAAATATTCTCCCAATATGGAGACTCGGCTCTTGGGCACGAAGACACGGTTCAGACATAATGGGGTGCTTTGGTTTTGTTTAATCGATGCTTAGCTTGGGACACCAGGATTTGACTCACAGGCTGTCCTTCAGAGTCTGGTTTGCTCGGCAAAGGTCAGTTGGATGCCCTTTGCTCTTTCTGCTAGTACTGCCATAGAGGTAGGAAGGCCAGCCTCCAGTTGGACCTGGGGAACCCCTCGAATTATAGACCATTAATATGAGTTCCCCTGGAGAAAATGGATGTTTTGGAAGATTGGCTCTGTGACATTATACACCACTGAGGTCTCTGTCTTGCCCAGGCTCTATCTCAAATCTCTAGGAGTTTCCTAACCTGACCCCCCATCCCCCGCCATTGGTCAGGTGCAGAGGTGGGATCCAGCAGGTTCTCACAGGTTCCCGAGAGTAGGTTCCTAATTATTGGTGTGTGCCGAGAGGGGGTTACTAATTGGTGATTTTGCCACATGATTTTTGCCTTAGTTGCGTCCCTCCTCTCAGCAGTAGTGCGCAGGACTTGAAGCCAGTCTAGCAGGAGGTGCACCGGCGTGTGTGGCAGCCTGCGCCTGTGTGCATTCGTTTCCCGCCCAAGGACCGGCGCAGTGGCTGCGTCCTTGCCACAGCCCTGCCCAGGAATGCCCTGCCCCCGGAATGACCACGCCCCCGTCATGCCCCGCCCAGCCCCATTGGCGCTACGCCACTGTTTGAATCCCACCACCATGGGAACCTGTTACTAAAATTTTTGGATCCAACACTGGTCAGTTGGGACTGGGCAAATCTACCTTTGAAACCAGGCTGGTAGCTCAGCCAGCATTTTGCTCTGGACCGCTCTAGGAACGGATGTCAGCATCAGTTCATCTTGTGAAACGTCATGTCCCTAAGACAAACTGTAAATCATCACTAAAGACCATGGCTGCGAAAATGACTTTAGCTAAAATCTGGAAAACTTTGAAGATTCCGTATAAAATATGGAAGTACGCTGAATTAGATAAATTAACTAAGATGTTGAAAGAAAGCCCATTTGGAAAAAATGTAAAAGAACATGGGCTCCCTGGTTAGAATTTTTGAAAGAACAATGTGGCTTGGATTTATTCTCACCAGGTTTAAGTTTTAGAATGAAGCATGGATATTGATATTTTCTTTAGATGATACTGTTTCAGGGTTTTTTTTTGTTTTATCTTCTTTGTTGTACAAATGACAGACAGACAGACGAGGACAACGATAGATAGATAGATAGATAGATAGATAGATAGATAGATAGATAGATAGATAGATAGATAGATAGATAGATAGATAGATAGATAGATAGATAGATAGATAGATAGATAGATAGATAGATAGATGATAGATAGATAGATAGATAGATAGATAGATAGATAGATAGATAGATAGATAGATAGATAGATAGATAGATAGATAGATAGATAGATAGATAGATAGATAGATAGATAGATAGATAGATAGATAGATAGATAGATAGATAGATAGATAGATAGATAGATAGATAGATAGATAGATAGATAGATAGATAGAAAGAAATTCTAGGTCATTATTGATGGCAACATATCCGCATAGTGTTAATTAAGTATGATTTTTTTAAATGTGTGCTTCACTTATCTGTATGAATTTCCTTTGGAAATGTAATAGTGACTTCATATTTTACAAAAAATTAAAAAAAAACCCTAAAGATCACACTTTTAGATCCTGAATCAAACCCAGTAAAACCCAGCTGCAGAGTGCAGGTGCGGAAGGGGCCTGCGTGAAGCTTTGCTGCCGCTTTGTCAAGACCAACTCTAAAGTCTCCCTTACTGGTTCTCTTGCTCTCTTTCCAGAAATCAGAAAACGAATCTTCTCTCTCTAATGCTGCTCAATTCCTCCCCCTCCATTATTGGCCCCTGAGCTGACTTGGCTGCCGGAATTTATGCGCCCTGTCAAACATTTACAGTCCCCCTTCCCTTTAATTGATAAATTACGCCAGTTGCTTGGGCTGATGAATTAAACCTGGGAACCTCTTTGGGAATGTGGACTTGAGGGTACAATTCTATGGCCATCTAAGATTACTTGACTCCTGGTTACTTATCCAATGTGGCTACTACGAGAAGGGGGACTCCCAATTGTAAACATTGAGAGAGCCCACAAACCGCAGGAGGCATTCTCTACAACTGAAGGGGAAATCACAGTACACTCATAAAATTAGAAAGATTATGACATTCAAATGAATATGAATCCCTTGATTAACAAGAAAATCCTAGAGGACGTGGGGTTCTTTAGTTTTGGGGGGAGCTTGGGAACAGGAGTTTGGAAGTTTACCTGGTAGAGATGATGTAGATGCAGAAGACTTTTTCTCCCTCTCTGTTAACGGTAAGAGAGCCAGTGTACCGTAGTGGTTAAGAGTAGGTGGACTCTAAACTGGAGAACCGGGCTGGATTCCCCAGTCCTCCACATGAGCAGCAGACTCTAATCTGGTGAACTGGGTTTGTTTCCCCACTCCTACGCATGAAGCTTGCTGGGTGAAGTTGAGCCAGTCACAATTCTCTCCGAACTCTGTCAGTCCCACCTGTCTCACAAGGTGACAGTTGTGAGGAGAGGAAGAGAAAGTGATCATAACCAATTTGAGAATTCTGAAAGATAGAGAAAAGCGGGGTATAAACACTAACTTTCCTTCTTCTAAAACTTTGCTTCACCCAAGGGGTTTCTTTGTATCCTGAGTTGATTGGGGAAAAGGTAGAAGAAGAAGAAGAAGAAGAAGAAGAAGAAGAAGAAGAAGAAGAAGAAGAAGAAGAAGAAGAAGAAGAAGAAGAAGAAGAAGAAGAAGAAGAAGAAGCAGCAGCAGCAGCAGCAGCAGCAGCAGCAGCAGCAGCAGCAGCAGCAGCAGCATTTGGATTTATATCCCCCTTTCTCTCCTGCAGGAGACTCAAAGGGGCTGACAATCTCCTTGCCCTTCCCCCCTCACAACAAACACCCTGTTAGGTAGGTGGGGCTGAGAGAGCTCCGAGAAGCTGTAACTAGCCCAAGGTCACCCAGCTGTCATGTGTGGGAGTGTACAGGCTAATTTGAATCCCCCAGATAAGCCTCCACAGCTCAGGTGGCAGAGCTGGGAATCAAACCCGGTTCCTCCAGATTAGATACACGAGCTCTTAACCTCCTACGCCACTGCAACAAGCCACACATCCAGAGGATTTTTTAAAAATCTGATCAAAGATGAGGGGTTGACAATGAGGGGCATTTAATAAAATAATCACAAAGTATAATAAGAATAAAGTCAACACATCATTATGATCAGTACAAATCTGGGAACCACCTGGGAATCACCATCTGAGAAGCAGAGAAAACGGATCACATTATCTTTTTTTTTCATTTTTAAAAGTTTATTTATTCAAAAGATAAAAGGTTGGTTATACTCATCTCCATCAGTATATACCACAATACAATTTTCCATTTCCATCTTGATAGATATTACATATCTTTTTTTAGTTTAATTATCAGAGCATAGAAATCAAGAACTTTTAAGCTCATATAATTCTCATCCCAATTTATTTTAACAAACATATCTTAACGTTTCTACACTTACTGCTGCTAACATATCTTAACTACTGTCTTTACTAGTATCTTAGGATATCTTAACTGCTGTTCTTAACTAACTTAGTGTACAACTGGAGAAATCGAGACATCGTTATTTTTGTTGATATATTTGATCCACAGTTCCCAATTCTGCTTCTATAGCTCTTTCCGCACATGCAGAATAATGCAGTTTCAAACTGCTTTCAGTGCTCTGAAGCTGTGCGAAATTGCAAAATCCACTTGCAAACAGTTGTGAAAGTGGTTTGAAAATGCACTATTTTGCGTGTGCGGAAGGGGCCTATGTATCATAAGGCAAATTCCTTATTTGATGAGCCATTATATTATCTTGACCTGTGTCAGTTAAATGGCAACAGCTGTGATGGAAAATGGGGTGGGGGCAGACGCCGTGAACCCCCTGCCTTGACTGACAACAGATGGGAGTCTTTTGATAGAACAACTAAGATAGCAATTGACAGGTGGTAGGTTCAGAACTGACAAAACAATATATATATATATATATATTTTAAAAAATATGATGCTGGTTTTTACTATGTCCAACCACTCATCCATCAAGGTTCAAGCTCCTCGGAGCCACACCCCTTAGCCATGCCCCCAAGTGCGGATGGGGCACACCCCCAAGCCCCGCCTCCCCGCCTCCGTACAGGCCAGCTTTTTCCCTTCCCAGGGCCTGGTGTCCCCCATGTGACCAAAAGTCATGCGCCTGGGAACATGGGTGATTCCGTGTCCCTCTAGCAATGGTGGGCTCCAAAAATTTTAGTAACAGGTTCCCATGGTGGTGGGATTCAAACAGTGGTGTAGCACCAATGGGGCTGGGTGCGGCATGATGGGGACGTGGCCAGGCATTCCGGGGGCGGGGCATTAATAATTTCTCTGTTGCTGTAAAAAAATCTTACTGTAAAAAAAAGTTCCTAATTTCCAGCTGGTATCTTTCTGTCCATAATTTAAACTCATTATAGCAAGTCCTATCGTCTACTGCCAACAGAAACAACTACTTCTCCTCTAATTGACTGCCTGTCAAATGCTTCATACTTTCAAATACTTAATTTTGTTTCTAGGAATCAAAAGAAGGCTACTTTCCTTAAACAAGGAACTTTACCATATTTCTAAAACATGTTTTTAAAACAGCCCAACAGGGAGAATGATCCCATTTTCTACCTTTGCTAACCAGCCACATAGGAAACAACAGGACTTTAGATTTTTGGACCTAATGGAAATTCTAACGGAAAAGCAGACCCAATTAGCAACCCCCTCTCGGCACACACAAATAATTAGTAACCCACTCTCGGGAACTGGTGAGAACCTGCTGGATCCCACCTCTGCCCTATAGGCCAGGTGTCTGCAACTTGTGGCTCTCCAGATGTTCATAGACTACAAATACCATCAGCCCCTGCCAGCATGGCCGCAGAGGCTGATGGGAATTGTAGTCCATGAACATCTGGAGAGCCGCAGGTTGCAGACCCCTGCTATACCTGGACCTGGAGCCATCACCATGCAAAGCAAGTTCTCTACAACTGGGTCATGGTTCCCTAGAACAACTTGAAATCGTCTCACGGAATTTGCTACCACAATACCACAACCTATGGACATTTGTAGGGTTTTCAAGACAAGAGACGTTCGGAGGTGGTTTGCCATCTCCAGCCTCTGAGAAGGAAGCCTGGTATTCCTGGGGGACCTCCCATCCAAATATCAACTATGGCCAAACCTGCTCAATTTCTGAGGTATTTTGAGATCAGGCTACACTGGGCTATCCAGATCAGGGCCAAAACATAATATAACATAATATAATATAATAACATAATGTCACATATTATGAGATCCAGCGTGGTATAATGGTTAAGAGCAGGTGGATTCTAATCTGGAGAACCAAGTTTGATTCTGCACTCCTCCACCTGAGTGGCAAAGGCTTATCTGGTGAACCAGATGTGTTTCCACACACCTACATTCCTTCTGGGTGACCTTGGGCTAGTCACAGTTCTTCAGAACTCTCTCTCAGCCCCACCTACTTCACAAGGTCTCTCTTGTAGGGAGAGGAAGAGAAAGGAGCTTGTAAGCCACTTTGTGTCTCCTGACTAACCTGGATAGCTTTAAAAGGGGCTTGAACAGATTTATGGAGGAGAAGTCGATCTATGGCTACCAATCTTGATCCTCCTTGATCTGAGGTTGCAAATGCCTTAGCAGACCAGGTGCTCAGGAGCAGCAGCAGCAGCAGAAGGCCATTGCTTTCACATCCTGCATGTGAGCTCCCAAAGGCACCTGGTGGGCCACTGCGAGTAGCAGAGAGCTAGACTAGATGGACTCTGGTCTGATCCAGCTGGCTTGTTCTTATGACAGGAGAGAAAGGTGGGGTATAAATCCAAACTCTTCTTTTCTTCTTCTAATATAAAAACATACAAATAGCACAGTGGTAGGATCCAAAAATTTTAGTAACAGGTTCCCATGGTGGTGGGATTCAAACTGTGGTGTAGTGCCAATGAGGCTGGGCGGGGCACGACGGGGGTGTGGCAAGACATTCCAGGGGTGGGGCATTCCTGGGTGGGGCTGTGACAAGGACAAAGCCACCGCGCCAGTCCTTAGGCAGGAAACGAATGCACGCAGGTGCAGGCTGCCATGCACGCCAGTGCACCTCCTGCTAGACTGCTTCAAGTTCTGCGCACTACTGCTGAGAGGAGGGGCATAACTAAGGCAAAAATCATGTGGCAAAATCACCAATTAGTAACCCCCTCTCAGCACACACAAATATTTAGTAACCTACTCTCGGGAACCTGTGAGAACCTGCTGGATCCCACCTCTGAAATAGCAGCATATGAACACATCAAAATTTTAAGCAGGGTTTGTGTGTGTGAGAGAGAGAGACACAGAGTTTCTTTGTATAGGTACTTATTTTCTAGAGCACATGGGCCAGATAGAAAATGAAATCCCCAGCTTTCCCCCCTTGAAATCTGCTAGAATTTGCATTGGGAAATCGATCATAAATAGCCATAGCATATTTATCTTCTGAGAGCTAATTTCAGAGGGCTGGGATCATTTCTTATCGGGGGGTCCTCTCTAACATGGCAGGGCTGAAGGCAGTTTTGATCTGAGTAAGTTAGGTTAATAATGAAAAAAATATTAAAGATGAACAGTACTTTTTCTTTTGTTAAAAAACGTCTCAAAGAGGCCCCCGCACTATGGGTTGGGTAGCAAGCAAATTTATTTAAATGTAATCAATTATTTAGTTGATTAATTAGTTAAAAGGCAGGTGATAAATCAAGAAAATGTCATAACTGATTTGACTAAGTGAAAAGACCATTGAAAAAACCCTAGACTTCAAAAAAAGGCCAATCTGAGTCTAAAGGGAAGGTATAGACACCTGTTTTCACCCACTGAAACCTGACTCAAAGATAACATTTTCACCCCAAGGTCAGAGGTGGGATCCAGCAGGTTCTCACAGGTTCCCGAGAGTAGGTTACTAATTATTTGTGTGTGCCGAGAGGGGGTTACTAATTGGTGATTTTGCCCCGTGATTTTTGCCTTAGTTACGCCCCTCTTCTCAGCAGTAGTGCGCAGAACCTGAAGCAGTCTAGCAGGAGGTGCACCGGCGTGCGTGGCAGCCTGCACCTGCATGCATTCGTTTCCCGCCCAAGGACTGACGCAGCGGCTGCGTCCTTGCCACAGCCCCGCCCAGGAATGTCCAGTCATGCCCCTGGAATGCCCCGCCCAGCCCCATTGGCGCTACGCCACTGTTTGAATCCCACCACCATGGGAACCTGTTACTAAAATTTTTGCATCCCACCACTGCCCAAGGTGTGCATCCATACCTATTTATATATGGCTGATGCATTGTTTAAACTGGTCTGCCATGCAAAGCAACGACAGAAATACAATTAAAATACCAGTACAACTCCGGCCCTCTGCCATGCAAACCAACATATATAAAGGGGTCTCCAGTGTAGTGCCCACCGACATCATTGTTCACCTTTCCTAGAACCCCCCAAGTGTTTTTAGAAAGTGGATGGGGCTCTTTCCCAGCAAGATGTTGGGATGCCATTCCTACGCGGGGAGGGAGTGGACCAGAGGTGGGATCCAGCAGGTTCTCACCAGTTCCCGAGATTGGGCTACTAATTATTTGTGTGTGCCAAGAGGGGGTTATTAATTGGGTCTGCTTTTCTGTTAGAAATTCCATTAGGTCCAAAAATCATAAAGTCCTGTTGTTTCCTATGTGGCTGGTTAGCGAAGGTAGAAAATGGGATACCTAGGACTTGCTATAATGAGTTTAAATTATGGACAGAAAGATACCAGCTAGAAATTAGGAACTTTTTTTTTACAGTAAGAGTTTTTTACAGTAACAGAGAAATTATTAATGCCCCGCCCCCGGAATGCCCAGCCACGCCCCTGTCGTGCCCCACCTAGCCCCATTGGTGCTACGCCACTGTTTGAATCCCACCACCATGGGAACCTGTTACTAAAATTTTTGGATCCCACCACTGGAGTGGACTGTACTCGTGCTTTGCTCTGCTTTTGGCTTTGCAGGTGTTTATCATATCTGTGCCCTTGAGTCTGTGTGGTGAGAATGGGCTGGACTTTTCTGTACCTGGATAACAAAAACTTTGTAACATTCATAATATAAATCTTAAATACCTATGGGAACACCATTTGTTTTTTGAATATATAAAACATACTGGGCTGTAAATTAGCTTGCTTGGATTGAATAAGTTCTTTGTGAGTAAGGGATATTTATTGATCTCTGAAGATGATCCAATGGGATTGAAATGTGTCAGGGCTTTTGTGTGCTAAATTTTAGGATATTTTAATGCGACCCTTGTGCTTATTGGTGATATATTTTGTGAAACTGTGATATTTTACATGTTATTTGATATGGATATGGATACACACACACACACACTAGCGGGCCCAGCCACACGTTGCTGTGGCAATTGTCCTTCTCATCACAGTCCGCAACCCACACAGATGTCCATGCAGGACCACTCCAGTTTGGGGTGGTCAAATGGAATCCCTCTTTCCCTTTTCAATTCACATTGTTATATGGTGGTGGTTTTTTAGTATATGGTAACCCTTTCCATTCCACAATGGAACTGTCCAGAGTGTGAATCCTGCTGTCCATGAGGCTGGTGGACACGCACAGTCCTGGCTTGGGTAAGGCAGAACTGGGGCAAGGAGGCTATCCCAGTCAGGCAGCAGAGGCAGAGCGGTGAGGCGCTCAGATCGAGGCCAGCTCCCTGGGTTCTTAAAGGGCCATGTGCAAAAGAAGCGGAGCCGGTAGTGTTGGTTCGCCCCAACCCGTGGATTTTCTTAGAAGAAAAAGGCAAACTCCAGCTCGCTTTTAGTAAAAGAGAGCTGTGGCGAATATGGGTGAGGAAGTGGGTAAATGGTGGTTGGATGTGAGGGAGGGCAGAGTGAGGTGTGTGAGGATGAGCTGGAGTGTATTGTGTGGTAGCAGTGGGTGAGGCACAGAGAGTGAAAGTTACCTGTGTGTGAGGGGGGGAACCCCACCTGACGTCTCACACGGCAAAGTGTGTATGTGTTTCACTTCCATATTACCTACCAGTGTTACCTATTTACTGTTTTCACTGCTCATCTCTGCCCATCTGCACGAACATCCTAAGCCCTCATACCAAGCTCTCAGGCCACAGACAGACAGGCTGCACGAACATTCTAAGGGTTACAGTTAAACACAGCCTGCTTCATGGCCTGGTGCGCCAGGAAAAAGACGTTTTACCTGGCTCAGGTATGGACTTTCGGCAATTTGAAGGTCCGAGTACCTGCCCGCAACAGGGAGGAACGTCCTGTGAAAATTTGGGGGCGATCCGTCCAGCAGCTTCTGAGGGAGACCATCAGGGACATACCTATCTATGGTATGACAAAGAATATATATATTCTATTTAGATTTTTATGTATAGCTTTTTTACTATTAAGAGCAAAGTACAGTGCAATGAAATGCATGTTTACTATATTTTATACCGCCGGGGGAGGGCAGTATAAAAATGCAATAATAAATAAATAAATAAATAAAATAATAGATATTGATTAGACTTCCCAGCCTCTTTGGCCCCCAACTCTTCCACTGAGCCAGATCTCCAACCATCTCTACCTGGACAGCTCTCAACTACCTTGCCTACTTCTGCAACTGTTTCTCAGAAGAAGGGGGATGAAATCTTCCCGTTGACATTTGGGACCGTCGCCGCCCAGTGTCTTCCCTTCTCATTTGCACGGCTGAAAACCCCAAAGCGAGAAGTTGATTGTCGAACGCCACCCCGCCGTTCTCCCTCAAATCTTTTCTAATTGCTTCTGGCTGGACGAGGAAAATCAAGTGTTACAAATGGAGAGAAATTTAACTCGGTTCCAATCACGATGCGAAATTGAGTTTTACGTCCGGGAGTGAATCATTGGAGCCTTGCAAAGATATTAAAATGAATCGATATGAGTGGAATAGGTGTGCTCGCACACCCGACCGGGGGTCTCATGTTGGGATACTCAGCCAGATCAGACAACCTGTGATTCTTACCCTCTGCTGCATGAAAAGTGAAACAAAAGTTTACCCAAATTAGGGATGTGACTTTCTTTCTGATTATTTATCAGCCGCAAACAGGTGAGTTGTGTCTACAGTTCTGGTTTCGTACGTTCGTTTTCTTTTTTAATAATAACAAACACTTGCTGGCACTTATGGTATGGCAATTTGTACAGTAAATTAGGTTTAATTTCCCCTGAATGCCACTGAGTTTCTCGGAGGGATGCAAGCGACACGAGGCACGCTGGCAAAATAGAGCAGGAGGAGAAATGAGAGGAACGGGGCACTCACCTGTGACCTGTCATTCTATTCATTTCGTAGAACAAAGCATGGGGTAAATCCCTTGGAGAAACGATGCTGGTTTAATCCAAACCTGACGCGCTCTGATGGAAAATCCACGGAGCATTTGGTTGAGGCAGCGACGGCGAGATATCAAAATAGGGCCCTGCCCTCCGTTTCCTCCCTCCCTCTGCTAGGGTCCTGTTTATGGTAAATTGAATAATAAGGAACTCATTTGTTAATTAGCATGAAAACTTGCGGGAGTTCTTTGTGGCATATTTTAGATCTAGATGATATTTTTGTACTTGTGGTTTAAAGTAGTAATGTTTGTTCTATTGTAAATCTCTCTGGGACTTCCAGAGAAGGGCAATGAACAAATTGAACTTCCAACCACCCCTTGAATCGGACGAGGGGGTGGCACTAGCTAGATCAGAGGCTGTGGGAACCAATGGGATTTAGATACAGGGCGGTGGGCACTGCCACATTATGGTCTGAATTGACCACAAAATGGGAGAAAGTGAAGTCATGAATAATAAAGTATCTGCACCAGAAAGCTTAAAGTACCTGTGCACTGTATATTATAAATCAATAAAGTGTTTAAATTCACAAATGCCGTCTCTCAGTTCTTCAATTGGAATATACAACAAACCAAAAAAAAGGCTGTACGCTTCTCGTTCAACAAACGCAATACGACCACAAATCAAAGAATCTCATACAACACTTCATAGCTGCTCAGAAACAAATATTTAGCTGTGAGGCTCTAACCATGTCCAAACCCAAGTTTTAAAGGGACCGTGCTCTACAGCAGTTGTGGCGAACCTATGGCACTCCAGATGTTCATGTACAATTCCCATCACCCCCTGCCAGCTGATGGGAATTGTAGTCCATAAACATCTGGAGTGCCATAGGTTTGCCACCATGGCTCTAGAGGACAGGTGTCAAACTCGTGGCCCTCCAGATGTTATGGACTACAGTTCCCATCATCCCCTGCCAGCATCATGCTGGCAAGGGATGATGGGAACTGTAGTCCATAACGTCTGGAGGGCCATGAGTTTGACACCTGTGCTCTAGAGTGACTCATGGATTACTAAGCGATGAACTTCGGGCTGTTTAAACTGGATAAGGCATGAATTCATAAAGATACTTGTGTAAGGCCTGATAATCTGTGTGTGTGTGTATGTTTACACACATAGCATTATTAGGCCTTACAATAAGGTATCTGCACCAGAAAGCATGTGTGTGTGTGCGTCTATGTGTACCCACACACACACACACAAACACACATGCTTTCTGGTGCAGATACCTTACTGTAAGGCCTAATAATCTTTGGCCTAATAAACACACACACACACACACACACACACACACACACACACACACACACACGCTTTCTGGTGCAGATATCTTACTTCAACCTATTTGAGGTTTGCAGACCTGTTTATGCCTCTTTCTCTTCAGTCTCTGCACAAAGTGAAATGAATGAAGAGCATGCTGTTTCTTTCAGTCAGCAGTGCCATCCCAGATGCCTTTGCGTCCCTTTCCCTTTCCCATTTCCCCTCTTATTCCTTCATCCCCCACTCCCCTCCCGTCCTCCCCCTTCCCCTCCCCGCCGTTCTAGCCCTCTCCCTCCCCCCCATATCCCTCTCGGCGGAGCGCCTTTTTCCGCAGCTGGCAGACCACTGCACCACTGTGCAAAATGCAGCTTGTTTGCTTTGGCATTATCAGTACAACCCTCCGCGGTAGTTTAAAAAAGAAATTATGTCAGTTATAAAAAATTTAGACTAGGAAAATAACAACCGTACCTCACTCAGGACGGTCACTTATTCTTCCTCTCCCACCCTTTGAAATAATGATGGTTGTAAAGTCTTCGCAGAAAAGTACCAAATCTCACACAAATTGTTAAGGAGGGGAAAGGGAAGGTGGACAGAGGGGGGGGGATGCCACCCCGCCCTTCCTTCCTAACTTATCATTTCCCCCATAATTACTGAGAACCTGCTATTAGACTTCAAGGGCAATAAGCATCCTTACTGTGTCTAGCTATTGGCCCCAAACTGGTCTTTTTCACCCTAGGAGCAATCTGGAAAAAAAAAGGATTTCTCTGGACACCCGAAGTCTATAATTGCTAGAATAGCTCACACCCTCCATGTAGCCGAGGCAGGGGGCATCTATGTGATGATTATCTATCTATCTCTTCCCCGTTCCCCGTCCACATCCCATTTTCCACATAGGCATTGAGGGATCACAGTTGGCACATAAACCCTCAAGGGTTGGAAGTATATGGAAGGAAATACAAATTCATTAAAGATCATGAAGAATAGATGAAGAAGAAGAAGAAGAAGAAGAAGAAGAAGAAGAAGAAGAAGAAGAAGAAGAAGAAGAAGAAGAAGAAGAAGAAGAAGAAGAAGAAGAAGAAGAAGAAGAAGGAGGAGGAGGAGGAGGAGGAGGAGGAGGAGAGGGAAAAGGAGGAGGAGGAGGAGGAGGAGGAGGAGAAGAAGAAGAGGAGGAGGAGGAGGAGGAGGAGGAGGAGGAGGAGGAGGAGAAGGAGGAGGAGGAGGAGGAGGAGGAGAAGGAGGAGGAGGAGGAGGAGTTTGGATTTATATCCCCCTTTCTCTCCTGCAGGAGACTCAAAGGGGCTGACAATCTCCTTGCCCTTCCCCCCTCACAACAAACACCCTGTGAGGTAGGTGGGGCTGAGAGAGCTCTGAGAAGCTGTGACTAGCCCAAGGTCACCCAGCTGGCGTGTGTGGTAGTGCACAGGCTAATCTGAATTCCCCAGATAAGCCTCCACAGCTCAGGCGGCAGAGCTGGGAATCAAACCCGGTTCCTCCAGATTAGATACACGAGCTCTTAACCTCCTACGCCACTGCAGCTGAAAACAAACTGGGATGGAGCGGCGAGGGCCAAATGAGGCAAGGGTGTTGCTGGCACCAAAAGGCCAAGTTTCCTCCCCTGTTGGTAGTAAGAACTTGCCCAATGGCACTTTGTATTGGCTCACAGGGTTGCCAACCATCAGTTGGGAAATTGCCAATTGCCACAGGGTTGCCAACCATCAGTTGGGAACTCTCGGAGAGTTCCGCAGGGCCTGTAAGACCGAGTTGTTCCACCGGGCCTTTGGGGAAGCCAACCGCTGATGGTGTGCGCCCTTTCTGTCCCTCCCTTTTAACATTCTGGGAGCTGGTGACATCTGGATTGACCGTTCCCCTCTCTGAGAGGGTTTTACTGTTAGTTTTAATGCTGGACGCCAAGTGATCTATGTGGAATGCTGTAATTTTATGTTTTAATGATGTTAACCATATTAATTTTATTGCTATTGCTGTTTATGTAACATTATTTTGTTGTTCACCGCCCAGAGCCCTCAGGGGATGGGGCGGCATATCAATATGATAATAAATAAATAAATAAAAATAAAAATACTTGGAGCGTAGCCTGAAGAGAGTGGAGTTTGGGAAGGAGAGGGATTTCAACTGGATATAATGCCATAGAGTCCACCTCCCAGAGAGGCCATTTTCTCCAAGTGCCCTGTTACCTGGAGATTAACTGTAATAGCAGGAGATCGCCAGCTACCATCTGGAGCCTGGAAACTCCCTGGCCAACTCTGAGTTGGAAAACTCCTAGAGATTAGGGGTGTCAGGCATCTCCTCCACTGGTCACCGGGCTGTTTCTGCACAGCACAATTATCCCGGGTTACAATCAGTTTCTTATAATCTGGATCTGTTTTATCCCAGTCTCTCCCTTCGCATGGCTGCCGTTTCTGTGAAGACCAGGAGGGAATACTCCATTTTTTTCCGTCTGAGCCCAGGTCTTTGGAATTTACACCACTAGCGTATCCGAGCATACCCGGTGTCCCACGTTCTGATTGGCTGTTGTTTTTGAGTGACAGCTTGAATGAATGTCAGACAGGGAAACCGGGGTGGGGGGGGTGGCAGGGCGGGGAGATCAGATGGCTGGGCAGAAAAAAATGAACTGATCCTGCTCCCGTGGTGTTTGCACGGTAGTGGGCTCACCCTGGGATTTTTGAAAAGGATAACCAAATTGGCGATTTTTGAAAATCCCAGGATAAGGGAAATATCGCAGGGCAAACCCACTTTAAAACTTGGAACCATGTGAACTTCTGGGCCAGACTGGGATACATATTTCCCTTGCTCAACCCAAGATATTTGGACCATGTAGAAATGACCCAGGTGAGGTGAGGTAGGGCTTCCAGATCCAGGCTGTGAAACTCCAGGAGATTTGGGGATGGATCCAGAGAAAGATAGTGATCTCTGTGGGGCACAGTGATCTATGTGGGGCATAGTACCACAGAGTCCATCCTCCCAAGCATCCCTTTTCTCCAGGTGGGGTGTTCTCTGTAGTCTAGAAGCGAGCTGTAATTCTGGAGGGTTCCCAGAACCCACCTGGCAGCCTTAGTCCGGTGTATTCCATCCTGACGTCAAGATCAACTACCACATTTTTGCAAGTTTATAATCACAAAATTATGGACACACAATGTGCAATCCCAACACTGCCTTAAACTCCCTGAATTAGGTTCTGTGCCATTTGGCCTATGCCTACCATTTTAGGCATACCTTGGAAGTACACAAAGTTAAGACTGAGCTGTTTCCTCCTTTGGTTACTAGCAGTTGGCTTAGCTCAGTGGACAAGTCTCTCCTTTTATGGTTCTCATTCTGTGGACTACTAAAATTAGCATCGGCCGCGGCAGATACTTAATTGGCCCTGTTGGTAGCTGCTGTAACTAGGCCCCTGGTTTCTCCTGTTCACCTTTTCCCCTCTTGCACTTCCCCTGAGTTTAGAAGATACACCCAGTCTGGGATGGCAGAGTGCACTGAACCTTTGCTTAGCCTCTGAAATGGCTCCCGGTTGACGATATAACCCAGTCAGTTCCCCCATAGTGGTACCAATGAGGCTATTATAAGATATGATGTCTTATTACGAAACTCCAGGGTGGGTTTACAGCCCCATTAACTGGTCATGCCCTGCTTGAGGGGGACTCGGATGTTCTTCGAGCAATTCTTTCTAAGTGGATTAGACGACGCCCCCCCCCCCGCAAGTGAGATTGTTATTCCAAATGTGCCTCTTTAATCTTTTCCACACAAATCCCCCCAAAATTTTTGAAAACATTTTCAATCCTCCCCCCCTTTAAGAACATCAGAACAAGCCTGCTGGATCAGACCAGAGTCCATCTAGTCCAGCACTCTGCTACTCGCAGTGGCCCACCAGGTGCCTTTGGGAGCTCACATGCCTTCTGCTGCTGCTGCTCCTGAGCACCTGGTCTGCTAAGGCATTTGCAACCTCAGATCAAGGAGGATCAAGATTGGTAGCCAGAGATCGACTTCTCCTCCATAAATCTGTCCAAGCCCTTTTTAAAGCTATCCAGGTTAGTGCCACCTCCTGTGGCAGCATATTCCAAACACCAATCACACGTTGCATGAAGAAGTGTTTCCTTTTATTAGTCCTAATTCTTCCCCCCAGCATTTTCAATGAATGCCCCCCTGGTTCTAGTATTGTGAGAAAGAGAGAAAAATTTCTCTCTGTCAACATTTTCTACCCCATGCATAATTTTATGGACTTCAATCATATCCCCCCTCAGACGTCTCCTCTCCAAACTAAAGAGTCCCAAACGCTGCAGCCTCTCCTCATAAGGAAGGTGCATTATGTTTGTCCACATTCATCCCCTCAAAATGATTCCAGTCTGCCATTTTGTGATTTCTCTCTCTCTCTCTCTCTCTCTCTCTCTCTCTCTCTCTCTCTCTCTCTCTCTCTCTCTCTCTCTCTCTCTCTCTCTCTCTCTCTCCACTTAGGCAGAAAAAAATGAAATGCACAGATATAGGATGGGTGACACCTGGCTTGACAACACTACACGAGAAAGGGATCTGGGAATCAGAGACCATAAACTAAACATGTGTCAGCAGTGTGATGCAGTGATCAAGAAAGCCTATGTTGGGCTGTATTTAGGAGTATAGAGTCAAGATTGAGGGAAGTAATTGTACCTCTCTATTCTGCATTAGTTCGACCTCACCTGGAATTTTGTGTACAGTTCTGGGCACTGCAATTCAAGAAGGATACTGACAAGCTGGAATGGGTCCAGATGAAGGCAACAAAAATGGCCAAAGTTCTGGAGTCCATGCCCTACAAAGAGAGACATTTTGAAAAAAAAATGTCAACTAAAGAATAATTTTACAAGGACATTCATTTCAAGCATTTGGAGACTGCAAATAAAATGTTTTGAGAGCCTAAGGGGGTAAAAACAATACAGAATTCCTTGGAGGAAAGGTTTTATTTTATTTAGAAATGTTTTTAAAAGTTTGTGCAGCAAAGATTATGTCCAATTTTTTGAGCTTCCTGCCTGTCACCTGTCCGTCCCCTAAGAGAGCCATTCAAACCCAGGGTTGTAATAAAATAAATTACAAATTTATTCAAGGGTTAAAAATAATAAATATGCACACGCAAGCGCACAGATTTAAGAAGCCCAAGGAAAAGAGGGTTGAGAGATAGCGGGAATAGGTTAAGGAACTGGGAGGGTTCAGGTAATCCATTGGTCCACTGGAGGATACCTTTAAAAGGGGGAGGGTAGGCCAATCCACAGCTGTTATCCACAGTTGCTAAAGAGAACCGCTATGTTCATAGGCAGTGTACCAGAGGCACAGCTTCAAGGGGACAGGGGGTTCGATGCACCGGGCACGCGCCACTGAAGGGGTGTGTCGAGGGCATTCCAGGGGTGGGGCCAGGTGTTCCAGGGGCAGGGCATTCTGGGGGTGGGTGGGGGCGTTCTGGGGCAGGGTGGGGCGGGGCAGGAGAGTTCTGAGGCAGGACGGGGCGGGGCGGGAGTGTTCTGGGGCGGGACGGGGCGGAGGACACACCAGTGCACCGGGTGCTCCCCCCTTGATACACCTCTGCAGTGTACCTTTGAATGCTATTGCAGGGCAGGAGAGGAGACCAGAGGAGGGGTTTTTTACAGGTTTAGGGGTGCTAGTCTCTAGGAATTACAGCTCAACTCCAGACTTCAGAGGTAAGTTCCCCTGGAGAATATGGATGCTTTGGAGGGCTGATTCTAGGGCATTGCATCCCAAAGAGGTCCCTGTCTTCCCCAGGCTCCATCCCCCAACGTCCAGGGGTTACCCAACCAGGGTCTGGCAAACCTAAACAGCCTATCTGATCGGAATCTGCGTAATTGGTGCAAAGAAAAAAAACATATAATTTTTGTAAATTGTAAATGAGCATATATTAACTATTGAAACAAATATCACAACCCCCAACAATATAGATATGTGATCCAATACAACTTAATTAAATGAATAGCAGCTAATCAATGTCAACTAATCAGCTAACTAGCCCATTTGGGTTAGTCACAACTTTTCGGAGCTCTCTCAGTCCCACCCACCTCACAGGGTGTTTGTTGTGAGGGGGGAAGGGCAAGGAGATTGTAAGCCCCTTTGAGTCTCCTACAGGAGAGAAAGGGGGATATAAATCCAAACTCCTCCTCCTCCTCCTCCTCCTCCTCCTCCTCCTCCTCCTCCTCCTCTTCTTCTAAATCAATCAATCAATCAATCAATCAATCAATCAATAAATAAATACATAGAAACATATTTTAAACTTATGAAATGCAGTCAGACATCCAACAGGTGAGTGTAATGTACAGCCTTGATATCTAACTCCATTCATAGAGTAATCTGTTTTGTCCTGAAGTAATTAAATGTTTTTGTCTTTTACCATGGAGGAGGACTCAAGAACGTATCTTCATGAAATGCAGTCAGAAGTCCAACAGGTGAGTACTCCACTGGTGGCCAGGGGAGATCCCAAAGCTCGATTTTTCAGCAAGGGTTGAAGCAAGTTTTCAGATCTCCCTGGAGTGCTTCTTATATCCTAATTTCAGTTTTGATTCCCCCTTGTGGTCCACAAACCTGCCGCCGCCGATTATCATGTCAGTTTCTCTTCCCTTGCACTGATGTTTCTTCCCTTAAAATTTAACCATTTTAGACACTAGTTGCTTATACATATCATATCAATGGTGAATGGTGTATAACTGGCACGGCATGGTTTTGAAACGGTCCAGCAGGCATGGAAATGGCATCAGTGAAAAGGAAGAATCCACAGAAGCTGTGAAGATGGGCCATCTCATAAGATGCGAGGGATGAATTGCAGTTCAGAGTTTCCAGCCGGAGGCGCAGAACTTCACCACCTGACTTTTGTTTCCGGCTTAAAGAAAAGACGTAAGATTTGATCTAGAGATTTTCAGTGCTTGCAGGAGATTTGTGATCAGGAAGGTTATTTTGGCCTGAGCAGACAAAAAGGGGGATTAAAAAAGGAAAGGAAAGGAAAGGAAAGGAAAGGAAAGGAAAGGAAAGGACCCCCCCCCCCCCCCACCCCCCCCCCCCCCCACCCCCCCCCCCCCCCACCCCCCCCCCCCCCCACCCCCCCCCCCCCCCACCCCCCCCCCCCCCCACCCCCCCCCCCCCCCACCCCCCCCCCCCCCCACCCCCCCCCCCCCCCACCCCCCCCCCCCCCCACCCCCCCCCCCCCCCACCCCCCCCCCCCCCCACCCCCCCCCCCCCCCACCCCCCCCCCCCCCCACCCCCCCCCCCCCCCACCCCCCCCCCCCCCCACCCCCCCCCCCCCCCACCCCCCCCCCCCCCCACCCCCCCCCCCCCCCACCCCCCCCCCCCCCCACCCCCCCCCCCCCCCACCCCCCCCCCCCCCCACCCCCCCCCCCCCCCACCCCCCCCCCCCCCCACCCCCCCCCCCCCCCACCCCCCCCCCCCCCCACCCCCCCCCCCCCCCACCCCCCCCCCCCCCCACCCCCCCCCCCCCCCACCCCCCCCCCCCCCCACCCCCCCCCCCCCCCACCCCCCCCCCCCCCCACCCCCCCCCCCCCCCACCCCCCCCCCCCCCCACCCCCCCCCCCCCCCACCCCCCCCCCCCCCCACCCCCCCCCCCCCCCACCCCCCCCCCCCCCCACCCCCCCCCCCCCCCACCCCCCCCCCCCCCCACCCCCCCCCCCCCCCACCCCCCCCCCCCCCCACCCCCCCCCCCCCCCACCCCCCCCCCCCCCCACCCCCCCCCCCCCCCACCCCCCCCCCCCCCCACCCCCCCCCCCCCCCACCCCCCCCCCCCCCCACCCCCCCCCCCCCCCACCCCCCCCCCCCCCCACCCCCCCCCCCCCCCACCCCCCCCCCCCCCCACCCCCCCCCCCCCCCACCCCCCCCCCCCCCCACCCCCCCCCCCCCCCACCCCCCCCCCCCCCCACCCCCCCCCCCCCCCACCCCCCCCCCCCCCCACCCCCCCCCCCCCCCACCCCCCCCCCCCCCCACCCCCCCCCCCCCCCACCCCCCCCCCCCCCCACCCCCCCCCCCCCCCACCCCCCCCCCCCCCCACCCCCCCCCCCCCCCACCCCCCCCCCCCCCCACCCCCCCCCCCCCCCACCCCCCCCCCCCCCCACCCCCCCCCCCCCCCACCCCCCCCCCCCCCCACCCCCCCCCCCCCCCACCCCCCCCCCCCCCCACCCCCCCCCCCCCCCACCCCCCCCCCCCCCCACCCCCCCCCCCCCCCACCCCCCCCCCCCCCCACCCCCCCCCCCCCCCACCCCCCCCCCCCCCCACCCCCCCCCCCCCCCACCCCCCCCCCCCCCCACCCCCCCCCCCCCCCACCCCCCCCCCCCCCCACCCCCCCCCCCCCCCACCCCCCCCCCCCCCCACCCCCCCCCCCCCCCACCCCCCCCCCCCCCCACCCCCCCCCCCCCCCACCCCCCCCCCCCCCCACCCCCCCCCCCCCCCACCCCCCCCCCCCCCCACCCCCCCCCCCCCCCACCCCCCCCCCCCCCCACCCCCCCCCCCCCCCACCCCCCCCCCCCCCCACCCCCCCCCCCCCCCACCCCCCCCCCCCCCCACCCCCCCCCCCCCCCACCCCCCCCCCCCCCCACCCCCCCCCCCCCCCACCCCCCCCCCCCCCCACCCCCCCCCCCCCCCACCCCCCCCCCCCCCCACCCCCCCCCCCCCCCACCCCCCCCCCCCCCCACCCCCCCCCCCCCCCACCCCCCCCCCCCCCCACCCCCCCCCCCCCCCACCCCCCCCCCCCCCCACCCCCCCCCCCCCCCACCCCCCCCCCCCCCCACCCCCCCCCCCCCCCACCCCCCCCCCCCCCCACCCCCCCCCCCCCCCACCCCCCCCCCCCCCCACCCCCCCCCCCCCCCACCCCCCCCCCCCCCCACCCCCCCCCCCCCCCACCCCCCCCCCCCCCCACCCCCCCCCCCCCCCACCCCCCCCCCCCCCCACCCCCCCCCCCCCCCACCCCCCCCCCCCCCCACCCCCCCCCCCCCCCACCCCCCCCCCCCCCCACCCCCCCCCCCCCCCACCCCCCCCCCCCCCCACCCCCCCCCCCCCCCACCCCCCCCCCCCCCCACCCCCCCCCCCCCCCACCCCCCCCCCCCCCCACCCCCCCCCCCCCCCACCCCCCCCCCCCCCCACCCCCCCCCCCCCCCACCCCCCCCCCCCCCCACCCCCCCCCCCCCCCACCCCCCCCCCCCCCCACCCCCCCCCCCCCCCACCCCCCCCCCCCCCCACCCCCCCCCCCCCCCACCCCCCCCCCCCCCCACCCCCCCCCCCCCCCACCCCCCCCCCCCCCCACCCCCCCCCCCCCCCACCCCCCCCCCCCCCCACCCCCCCCCCCCCCCACCCCCCCCCCCCCCCACCCCCCCCCCCCCCCACCCCCCCCCCCCCCCACCCCCCCCCCCCCCCACCCCCCCCCCCCCCCACCCCCCCCCCCCCCCACCCCCCCCCCCCCCCACCCCCCCCCCCCCCCACCCCCCCCCCCCCCCACCCCCCCCCCCCCCCACCCCCCCCCCCCCCCACCCCCCCCCCCCCCCACCCCCCCCCCCCCCCACCCCCCCCCCCCCCCACCCCCCCCCCCCCCCACCCCCCCCCCCCCCCACCCCCCCCCCCCCCCACCCCCCCCCCCCCCCACCCCCCCCCCCCCCCACCCCCCCCCCCCCCCACCCCCCCCCCCCCCCACCCCCCCCCCCCCCCACCCCCCCCCCCCCCCACCCCCCCCCCCCCCCACCCCCCCCCCCCCCCACCCCCCCCCCCCCCCACCCCCCCCCCCCCCCACCCCCCCCCCCCCCCACCCCCCCCCCCCCCCACCCCCCCCCCCCCCCACCCCCCCCCCCCCCCACCCCCCCCCCCCCCCACCCCCCCCCCCCCCCACCCCCCCCCCCCCCCACCCCCCCCCCCCCCCACCCCCCCCCCCCCCCACCCCCCCCCCCCCCCACCCCCCCCCCCCCCCACCCCCCCCCCCCCCCACCCCCCCCCCCCCCCACCCCCCCCCCCCCCCACCCCCCCCCCCCCCCACCCCCCCCCCCCCCCACCCCCCCCCCCCCCCACCCCCCCCCCCCCCCACCCCCCCCCCCCCCCACCCCCCCCCCCCCCCACCCCCCCCCCCCCCCACCCCCCCCCCCCCCCACCCCCCCCCCCCCCCACCCCCCCCCCCCCCCACCCCCCCCCCCCCCCACCCCCCCCCCCCCCCACCCCCCCCCCCCCCCACCCCCCCCCCCCCCCACCCCCCCCCCCCCCCACCCCCCCCCCCCCCCACCCCCCCCCCCCCCCACCCCCCCCCCCCCCCACCCCCCCCCCCCCCCACCCCCCCCCCCCCCCACCCCCCCCCCCCCCCACCCCCCCCCCCCCCCACCCCCCCCCCCCCCCACCCCCCCCCCCCCCCACCCCCCCCCCCCCCCACCCCCCCCCCCCCCCACCCCCCCCCCCCCCCACCCCCCCCCCCCCCCACCCCCCCCCCCCCCCACCCCCCCCCCCCCCCACCCCCCCCCCCCCCCACCCCCCCCCCCCCCCACCCCCCCCCCCCCCCACCCCCCCCCCCCCCCACCCCCCCCCCCCCCCACCCCCCCCCCCCCCCACCCCCCCCCCCCCCCACCCCCCCCCCCCCCCACCCCCCCCCCCCCCCACCCCCCCCCCCCCCCACCCCCCCCCCCCCCCACCCCCCCCCCCCCCCACCCCCCCCCCCCCCCACCCCCCCCCCCCCCCACCCCCCCCCCCCCCCACCCCCCCCCCCCCCCACCCCCCCCCCCCCCCACCCCCCCCCCCCCCCACCCCCCCCCCCCCCCACCCCCCCCCCCCCCCACCCCCCCCCCCCCCCACCCCCCCCCCCCCCCACCCCCCCCCCCCCCCACCCCCCCCCCCCCCCACCCCCCCCCCCCCCCACCCCCCCCCCCCCCCACCCCCCCCCCCCCCCACCCCCCCCCCCCCCCACCCCCCCCCCCCCCCACCCCCCCCCCCCCCCACCCCCCCCCCCCCCCACCCCCCCCCCCCCCCACCCCCCCCCCCCCCCACCCCCCCCCCCCCCCACCCCCCCCCCCCCCCACCCCCCCCCCCCCCCACCCCCCCCCCCCCCCACCCCCCCCCCCCCCCACCCCCCCCCCCCCCCACCCCCCCCCCCCCCCACCCCCCCCCCCCCCCACCCCCCCCCCCCCCCACCCCCCCCCCCCCCCACCCCCCCCCCCCCCCACCCCCCCCCCCCCCCACCCCCCCCCCCCCCCACCCCCCCCCCCCCCCACCCCCCCCCCCCCCCACCCCCCCCCCCCCCCACCCCCCCCCCCCCCCACCCCCCCCCCCCCCCACCCCCCCCCCCCCCCACCCCCCCCCCCCCCCACCCCCCCCCCCCCCCACCCCCCCCCCCCCCCACCCCCCCCCCCCCCCACCCCCCCCCCCCCCCACCCCCCCCCCCCCCCACCCCCCCCCCCCCCCACCCCCCCCCCCCCCCACCCCCCCCCCCCCCCACCCCCCCCCCCCCCCACCCCCCCCCCCCCCCACCCCCCCCCCCCCCCACCCCCCCCCCCCCCCACCCCCCCCCCCCCCCACCCCCCCCCCCCCCCACCCCCCCCCCCCCCCACCCCCCCCCCCCCCCACCCCCCCCCCCCCCCACCCCCCCCCCCCCCCACCCCCCCCCCCCCCCACCCCCCCCCCCCCCCACCCCCCCCCCCCCCCACCCCCCCCCCCCCCCACCCCCCCCCCCCCCCACCCCCCCCCCCCCCCACCCCCCCCCCCCCCCACCCCCCCCCCCCCCCACCCCCCCCCCCCCCCACCCCCCCCCCCCCCCACCCCCCCCCCCCCCCACCCCCCCCCCCCCCCACCCCCCCCCCCCCCCACCCCCCCCCCCCCCCACCCCCCCCCCCCCCCACCCCCCCCCCCCCCCACCCCCCCCCCCCCCCACCCCCCCCCCCCCCCACCCCCCCCCCCCCCCACCCCCCCCCCCCCCCACCCCCCCCCCCCCCCACCCCCCCCCCCCCCCACCCCCCCCCCCCCCCACCCCCCCCCCCCCCCACCCCCCCCCCCCCCCACCCCCCCCCCCCCCCACCCCCCCCCCCCCCCACCCCCCCCCCCCCCCACCCCCCCCCCCCCCCACCCCCCCCCCCCCCCACCCCCCCCCCCCCCCACCCCCCCCCCCCCCCACCCCCCCCCCCCCCCACCCCCCCCCCCCCCCACCCCCCCCCCCCCCCACCCCCCCCCCCCCCCACCCCCCCCCCCCCCCACCCCCCCCCCCCCCCACCCCCCCCCCCCCCCACCCCCCCCCCCCCCCACCCCCCCCCCCCCCCACCCCCCCCCCCCCCCACCCCCCCCCCCCCCCACCCCCCCCCCCCCCCACCCCCCCCCCCCCCCACCCCCCCCCCCCCCCACCCCCCCCCCCCCCCACCCCCCCCCCCCCCCACCCCCCCCCCCCCCCACCCCCCCCCCCCCCCACCCCCCCCCCCCCCCACCCCCCCCCCCCCCCACCCCCCCCCCCCCCCACCCCCCCCCCCCCCCACCCCCCCCCCCCCCCACCCCCCCCCCCCCCCACCCCCCCCCCCCCCCACCCCCCCCCCCCCCCACCCCCCCCCCCCCCCACCCCCCCCCCCCCCCACCCCCCCCCCCCCCCACCCCCCCCCCCCCCCACCCCCCCCCCCCCCCACCCCCCCCCCCCCCCACCCCCCCCCCCCCCCACCCCCCCCCCCCCCCACCCCCCCCCCCCCCCACCCCCCCCCCCCCCCACCCCCCCCCCCCCCCACCCCCCCCCCCCCCCACCCCCCCCCCCCCCCACCCCCCCCCCCCCCCACCCCCCCCCCCCCCCACCCCCCCCCCCCCCCACCCCCCCCCCCCCCCACCCCCCCCCCCCCCCACCCCCCCCCCCCCCCACCCCCCCCCCCCCCCACCCCCCCCCCCCCCCACCCCCCCCCCCCCCCACCCCCCCCCCCCCCCACCCCCCCCCCCCCCCACCCCCCCCCCCCCCCACCCCCCCCCCCCCCCACCCCCCCCCCCCCCCACCCCCCCCCCCCCCCACCCCCCCCCCCCCCCACCCCCCCCCCCCCCCACCCCCCCCCCCCCCCACCCCCCCCCCCCCCCACCCCCCCCCCCCCCCACCCCCCCCCCCCCCCACCCCCCCCCCCCCCCACCCCCCCCCCCCCCCACCCCCCCCCCCCCCCACCCCCCCCCCCCCCCACCCCCCCCCCCCCCCACCCCCCCCCCCCCCCACCCCCCCCCCCCCCCACCCCCCCCCCCCCCCACCCCCCCCCCCCCCCACCCCCCCCCCCCCCCACCCCCCCCCCCCCCCACCCCCCCCCCCCCCCACCCCCCCCCCCCCCCACCCCCCCCCCCCCCCACCCCCCCCCCCCCCCACCCCCCCCCCCCCCCACCCCCCCCCCCCCCCACCCCCCCCCCCCCCCACCCCCCCCCCCCCCCACCCCCCCCCCCCCCCACCCCCCCCCCCCCCCACCCCCCCCCCCCCCCACCCCCCCCCCCCCCCACCCCCCCCCCCCCCCACCCCCCCCCCCCCCCACCCCCCCCCCCCCCCACCCCCCCCCCCCCCCACCCCCCCCCCCCCCCACCCCCCCCCCCCCCCACCCCCCCCCCCCCCCACCCCCCCCCCCCCCCACCCCCCCCCCCCCCCACCCCCCCCCCCCCCCACCCCCCCCCCCCCCCACCCCCCCCCCCCCCCACCCCCCCCCCCCCCCACCCCCCCCCCCCCCCACCCCCCCCCCCCCCCACCCCCCCCCCCCCCCACCCCCCCCCCCCCCCACCCCCCCCCCCCCCCACCCCCCCCCCCCCCCACCCCCCCCCCCCCCCACCCCCCCCCCCCCCCACCCCCCCCCCCCCCCACCCCCCCCCCCCCCCACCCCCCCCCCCCCCCACCCCCCCCCCCCCCCACCCCCCCCCCCCCCCACCCCCCCCCCCCCCCACCCCCCCCCCCCCCCACCCCCCCCCCCCCCCACCCCCCCCCCCCCCCACCCCCCCCCCCCCCCACCCCCCCCCCCCCCCACCCCCCCCCCCCCCCACCCCCCCCCCCCCCCACCCCCCCCCCCCCCCACCCCCCCCCCCCCCCACCCCCCCCCCCCCCCACCCCCCCCCCCCCCCACCCCCCCCCCCCCCCACCCCCCCCCCCCCCCACCCCCCCCCCCCCCCACCCCCCCCCCCCCCCACCCCCCCCCCCCCCCACCCCCCCCCCCCCCCACCCCCCCCCCCCCCCACCCCCCCCCCCCCCCACCCCCCCCCCCCCCCACCCCCCCCCCCCCCCACCCCCCCCCCCCCCCACCCCCCCCCCCCCCCACCCCCCCCCCCCCCCACCCCCCCCCCCCCCCACCCCCCCCCCCCCCCACCCCCCCCCCCCCCCACCCCCCCCCCCCCCCACCCCCCCCCCCCCCCACCCCCCCCCCCCCCCACCCCCCCCCCCCCCCACCCCCCCCCCCCCCCACCCCCCCCCCCCCCCACCCCCCCCCCCCCCCACCCCCCCCCCCCCCCACCCCCCCCCCCCCCCACCCCCCCCCCCCCCCACCCCCCCCCCCCCCCACCCCCCCCCCCCCCCACCCCCCCCCCCCCCCACCCCCCCCCCCCCCCACCCCCCCCCCCCCCCACCCCCCCCCCCCCCCACCCCCCCCCCCCCCCACCCCCCCCCCCCCCCACCCCCCCCCCCCCCCACCCCCCCCCCCCCCCACCCCCCCCCCCCCCCACCCCCCCCCCCCCCCACCCCCCCCCCCCCCCACCCCCCCCCCCCCCCACCCCCCCCCCCCCCCACCCCCCCCCCCCCCCACCCCCCCCCCCCCCCACCCCCCCCCCCCCCCACCCCCCCCCCCCCCCACCCCCCCCCCCCCCCACCCCCCCCCCCCCCCACCCCCCCCCCCCCCCACCCCCCCCCCCCCCCACCCCCCCCCCCCCCCACCCCCCCCCCCCCCCACCCCCCCCCCCCCCCACCCCCCCCCCCCCCCACCCCCCCCCCCCCCCACCCCCCCCCCCCCCCACCCCCCCCCCCCCCCACCCCCCCCCCCCCCCACCCCCCCCCCCCCCCACCCCCCCCCCCCCCCACCCCCCCCCCCCCCCACCCCCCCCCCCCCCCACCCCCCCCCCCCCCCACCCCCCCCCCCCCCCACCCCCCCCCCCCCCCACCCCCCCCCCCCCCCACCCCCCCCCCCCCCCACCCCCCCCCCCCCCCACCCCCCCCCCCCCCCACCCCCCCCCCCCCCCACCCCCCCCCCCCCCCACCCCCCCCCCCCCCCACCCCCCCCCCCCCCCACCCCCCCCCCCCCCCACCCCCCCCCCCCCCCACCCCCCCCCCCCCCCACCCCCCCCCCCCCCCACCCCCCCCCCCCCCCACCCCCCCCCCCCCCCACCCCCCCCCCCCCCCACCCCCCCCCCCCCCCACCCCCCCCCCCCCCCACCCCCCCCCCCCCCCACCCCCCCCCCCCCCCACCCCCCCCCCCCCCCACCCCCCCCCCCCCCCACCCCCCCCCCCCCCCACCCCCCCCCCCCCCCACCCCCCCCCCCCCCCACCCCCCCCCCCCCCCACCCCCCCCCCCCCCCACCCCCCCCCCCCCCCACCCCCCCCCCCCCCCACCCCCCCCCCCCCCCACCCCCCCCCCCCCCCACCCCCCCCCCCCCCCACCCCCCCCCCCCCCCACCCCCCCCCCCCCCCACCCCCCCCCCCCCCCACCCCCCCCCCCCCCCACCCCCCCCCCCCCCCACCCCCCCCCCCCCCCACCCCCCCCCCCCCCCACCCCCCCCCCCCCCCACCCCCCCCCCCCCCCACCCCCCCCCCCCCCCACCCCCCCCCCCCCCCACCCCCCCCCCCCCCCACCCCCCCCCCCCCCCACCCCCCCCCCCCCCCACCCCCCCCCCCCCCCACCCCCCCCCCCCCCCACCCCCCCCCCCCCCCACCCCCCCCCCCCCCCACCCCCCCCCCCCCCCACCCCCCCCCCCCCCCACCCCCCCCCCCCCCCACCCCCCCCCCCCCCCACCCCCCCCCCCCCCCACCCCCCCCCCCCCCCACCCCCCCCCCCCCCCACCCCCCCCCCCCCCCACCCCCCCCCCCCCCCACCCCCCCCCCCCCCCACCCCCCCCCCCCCCCACCCCCCCCCCCCCCCACCCCCCCCCCCCCCCACCCCCCCCCCCCCCCACCCCCCCCCCCCCCCACCCCCCCCCCCCCCCACCCCCCCCCCCCCCCACCCCCCCCCCCCCCCACCCCCCCCCCCCCCCACCCCCCCCCCCCCCCACCCCCCCCCCCCCCCACCCCCCCCCCCCCCCACCCCCCCCCCCCCCCACCCCCCCCCCCCCCCACCCCCCCCCCCCCCCACCCCCCCCCCCCCCCACCCCCCCCCCCCCCCACCCCCCCCCCCCCCCACCCCCCCCCCCCCCCACCCCCCCCCCCCCCCACCCCCCCCCCCCCCCACCCCCCCCCCCCCCCACCCCCCCCCCCCCCCACCCCCCCCCCCCCCCACCCCCCCCCCCCCCCACCCCCCCCCCCCCCCACCCCCCCCCCCCCCCACCCCCCCCCCCCCCCACCCCCCCCCCCCCCCACCCCCCCCCCCCCCCACCCCCCCCCCCCCCCACCCCCCCCCCCCCCCACCCCCCCCCCCCCCCACCCCCCCCCCCCCCCACCCCCCCCCCCCCCCACCCCCCCCCCCCCCCACCCCCCCCCCCCCCCACCCCCCCCCCCCCCCACCCCCCCCCCCCCCCACCCCCCCCCCCCCCCACCCCCCCCCCCCCCCACCCCCCCCCCCCCCCACCCCCCCCCCCCCCCACCCCCCCCCCCCCCCACCCCCCCCCCCCCCCACCCCCCCCCCCCCCCACCCCCCCCCCCCCCCACCCCCCCCCCCCCCCACCCCCCCCCCCCCCCACCCCCCCCCCCCCCCACCCCCCCCCCCCCCCACCCCCCCCCCCCCCCACCCCCCCCCCCCCCCACCCCCCCCCCCCCCCACCCCCCCCCCCCCCCACCCCCCCCCCCCCCCACCCCCCCCCCCCCCCACCCCCCCCCCCCCCCACCCCCCCCCCCCCCCACCCCCCCCCCCCCCCACCCCCCCCCCCCCCCACCCCCCCCCCCCCCCACCCCCCCCCCCCCCCACCCCCCCCCCCCCCCACCCCCCCCCCCCCCCACCCCCCCCCCCCCCCACCCCCCCCCCCCCCCACCCCCCCCCCCCCCCACCCCCCCCCCCCCCCACCCCCCCCCCCCCCCACCCCCCCCCCCCCCCACCCCCCCCCCCCCCCACCCCCCCCCCCCCCCACCCCCCCCCCCCCCCACCCCCCCCCCCCCCCACCCCCCCCCCCCCCCACCCCCCCCCCCCCCCACCCCCCCCCCCCCCCACCCCCCCCCCCCCCCACCCCCCCCCCCCCCCACCCCCCCCCCCCCCCACCCCCCCCCCCCCCCACCCCCCCCCCCCCCCACCCCCCCCCCCCCCCACCCCCCCCCCCCCCCACCCCCCCCCCCCCCCACCCCCCCCCCCCCCCACCCCCCCCCCCCCCCACCCCCCCCCCCCCCCACCCCCCCCCCCCCCCACCCCCCCCCCCCCCCACCCCCCCCCCCCCCCACCCCCCCCCCCCCCCACCCCCCCCCCCCCCCACCCCCCCCCCCCCCCACCCCCCCCCCCCCCCACCCCCCCCCCCCCCCACCCCCCCCCCCCCCCACCCCCCCCCCCCCCCACCCCCCCCCCCCCCCACCCCCCCCCCCCCCCACCCCCCCCCCCCCCCACCCCCCCCCCCCCCCACCCCCCCCCCCCCCCACCCCCCCCCCCCCCCACCCCCCCCCCCCCCCACCCCCCCCCCCCCCCACCCCCCCCCCCCCCCACCCCCCCCCCCCCCCACCCCCCCCCCCCCCCACCCCCCCCCCCCCCCACCCCCCCCCCCCCCCACCCCCCCCCCCCCCCACCCCCCCCCCCCCCCACCCCCCCCCCCCCCCACCCCCCCCCCCCCCCACCCCCCCCCCCCCCCACCCCCCCCCCCCCCCACCCCCCCCCCCCCCCACCCCCCCCCCCCCCCACCCCCCCCCCCCCCCACCCCCCCCCCCCCCCACCCCCCCCCCCCCCCACCCCCCCCCCCCCCCACCCCCCCCCCCCCCCACCCCCCCCCCCCCCCACCCCCCCCCCCCCCCACCCCCCCCCCCCCCCACCCCCCCCCCCCCCCACCCCCCCCCCCCCCCACCCCCCCCCCCCCCCACCCCCCCCCCCCCCCACCCCCCCCCCCCCCCACCCCCCCCCCCCCCCACCCCCCCCCCCCCCCACCCCCCCCCCCCCCCACCCCCCCCCCCCCCCACCCCCCCCCCCCCCCACCCCCCCCCCCCCCCACCCCCCCCCCCCCCCACCCCCCCCCCCCCCCACCCCCCCCCCCCCCCACCCCCCCCCCCCCCCACCCCCCCCCCCCCCCACCCCCCCCCCCCCCCACCCCCCCCCCCCCCCACCCCCCCCCCCCCCCACCCCCCCCCCCCCCCACCCCCCCCCCCCCCCACCCCCCCCCCCCCCCACCCCCCCCCCCCCCCACCCCCCCCCCCCCCCACCCCCCCCCCCCCCCACCCCCCCCCCCCCCCACCCCCCCCCCCCCCCACCCCCCCCCCCCCCCACCCCCCCCCCCCCCCACCCCCCCCCCCCCCCACCCCCCCCCCCCCCCACCCCCCCCCCCCCCCACCCCCCCCCCCCCCCACCCCCCCCCCCCCCCACCCCCCCCCCCCCCCACCCCCCCCCCCCCCCACCCCCCCCCCCCCCCACCCCCCCCCCCCCCCACCCCCCCCCCCCCCCACCCCCCCCCCCCCCCACCCCCCCCCCCCCCCACCCCCCCCCCCCCCCACCCCCCCCCCCCCCCACCCCCCCCCCCCCCCACCCCCCCCCCCCCCCACCCCCCCCCCCCCCCACCCCCCCCCCCCCCCACCCCCCCCCCCCCCCACCCCCCCCCCCCCCCACCCCCCCCCCCCCCCACCCCCCCCCCCCCCCACCCCCCCCCCCCCCCACCCCCCCCCCCCCCCACCCCCCCCCCCCCCCACCCCCCCCCCCCCCCACCCCCCCCCCCCCCCACCCCCCCCCCCCCCCACCCCCCCCCCCCCCCACCCCCCCCCCCCCCCACCCCCCCCCCCCCCCACCCCCCCCCCCCCCCACCCCCCCCCCCCCCCACCCCCCCCCCCCCCCACCCCCCCCCCCCCCCACCCCCCCCCCCCCCCACCCCCCCCCCCCCCCACCCCCCCCCCCCCCCACCCCCCCCCCCCCCCACCCCCCCCCCCCCCCACCCCCCCCCCCCCCCACCCCCCCCCCCCCCCACCCCCCCCCCCCCCCACCCCCCCCCCCCCCCACCCCCCCCCCCCCCCACCCCCCCCCCCCCCCACCCCCCCCCCCCCCCACCCCCCCCCCCCCCCACCCCCCCCCCCCCCCACCCCCCCCCCCCCCCACCCCCCCCCCCCCCCACCCCCCCCCCCCCCCACCCCCCCCCCCCCCCACCCCCCCCCCCCCCCACCCCCCCCCCCCCCCACCCCCCCCCCCCCCCACCCCCCCCCCCCCCCACCCCCCCCCCCCCCCACCCCCCCCCCCCCCCACCCCCCCCCCCCCCCACCCCCCCCCCCCCCCACCCCCCCCCCCCCCCACCCCCCCCCCCCCCCACCCCCCCCCCCCCCCACCCCCCCCCCCCCCCACCCCCCCCCCCCCCCACCCCCCCCCCCCCCCACCCCCCCCCCCCCCCACCCCCCCCCCCCCCCACCCCCCCCCCCCCCCACCCCCCCCCCCCCCCACCCCCCCCCCCCCCCACCCCCCCCCCCCCCCACCCCCCCCCCCCCCCACCCCCCCCCCCCCCCACCCCCCCCCCCCCCCACCCCCCCCCCCCCCCACCCCCCCCCCCCCCCACCCCCCCCCCCCCCCACCCCCCCCCCCCCCCACCCCCCCCCCCCCCCACCCCCCCCCCCCCCCACCCCCCCCCCCCCCCACCCCCCCCCCCCCCCACCCCCCCCCCCCCCCACCCCCCCCCCCCCCCACCCCCCCCCCCCCCCACCCCCCCCCCCCCCCACCCCCCCCCCCCCCCACCCCCCCCCCCCCCCACCCCCCCCCCCCCCCACCCCCCCCCCCCCCCACCCCCCCCCCCCCCCACCCCCCCCCCCCCCCACCCCCCCCCCCCCCCACCCCCCCCCCCCCCCACCCCCCCCCCCCCCCACCCCCCCCCCCCCCCACCCCCCCCCCCCCCCACCCCCCCCCCCCCCCACCCCCCCCCCCCCCCACCCCCCCCCCCCCCCACCCCCCCCCCCCCCCACCCCCCCCCCCCCCCACCCCCCCCCCCCCCCACCCCCCCCCCCCCCCACCCCCCCCCCCCCCCACCCCCCCCCCCCCCCACCCCCCCCCCCCCCCACCCCCCCCCCCCCCCACCCCCCCCCCCCCCCACCCCCCCCCCCCCCCACCCCCCCCCCCCCCCACCCCCCCCCCCCCCCACCCCCCCCCCCCCCCACCCCCCCCCCCCCCCACCCCCCCCCCCCCCCACCCCCCCCCCCCCCCACCCCCCCCCCCCCCCACCCCCCCCCCCCCCCACCCCCCCCCCCCCCCACCCCCCCCCCCCCCCACCCCCCCCCCCCCCCACCCCCCCCCCCCCCCACCCCCCCCCCCCCCCACCCCCCCCCCCCCCCACCCCCCCCCCCCCCCACCCCCCCCCCCCCCCACCCCCCCCCCCCCCCACCCCCCCCCCCCCCCACCCCCCCCCCCCCCCACCCCCCCCCCCCCCCACCCCCCCCCCCCCCCACCCCCCCCCCCCCCCACCCCCCCCCCCCCCCACCCCCCCCCCCCCCCACCCCCCCCCCCCCCCACCCCCCCCCCCCCCCACCCCCCCCCCCCCCCACCCCCCCCCCCCCCCACCCCCCCCCCCCCCCACCCCCCCCCCCCCCCACCCCCCCCCCCCCCCACCCCCCCCCCCCCCCACCCCCCCCCCCCCCCACCCCCCCCCCCCCCCACCCCCCCCCCCCCCCACCCCCCCCCCCCCCCACCCCCCCCCCCCCCCACCCCCCCCCCCCCCCACCCCCCCCCCCCCCCACCCCCCCCCCCCCCCACCCCCCCCCCCCCCCACCCCCCCCCCCCCCCACCCCCCCCCCCCCCCACCCCCCCCCCCCCCCACCCCCCCCCCCCCCCACCCCCCCCCCCCCCCACCCCCCCCCCCCCCCACCCCCCCCCCCCCCCACCCCCCCCCCCCCCCACCCCCCCCCCCCCCCACCCCCCCCCCCCCCCACCCCCCCCCCCCCCCACCCCCCCCCCCCCCCACCCCCCCCCCCCCCCACCCCCCCCCCCCCCCACCCCCCCCCCCCCCCACCCCCCCCCCCCCCCACCCCCCCCCCCCCCCACCCCCCCCCCCCCCCACCCCCCCCCCCCCCCACCCCCCCCCCCCCCCACCCCCCCCCCCCCCCACCCCCCCCCCCCCCCACCCCCCCCCCCCCCCACCCCCCCCCCCCCCCACCCCCCCCCCCCCCCACCCCCCCCCCCCCCCACCCCCCCCCCCCCCCACCCCCCCCCCCCCCCACCCCCCCCCCCCCCCACCCCCCCCCCCCCCCACCCCCCCCCCCCCCCACCCCCCCCCCCCCCCACCCCCCCCCCCCCCCACCCCCCCCCCCCCCCACCCCCCCCCCCCCCCACCCCCCCCCCCCCCCACCCCCCCCCCCCCCCACCCCCCCCCCCCCCCACCCCCCCCCCCCCCCACCCCCCCCCCCCCCCACCCCCCCCCCCCCCCACCCCCCCCCCCCCCCACCCCCCCCCCCCCCCACCCCCCCCCCCCCCCACCCCCCCCCCCCCCCACCCCCCCCCCCCCCCACCCCCCCCCCCCCCCACCCCCCCCCCCCCCCACCCCCCCCCCCCCCCACCCCCCCCCCCCCCCACCCCCCCCCCCCCCCACCCCCCCCCCCCCCCACCCCCCCCCCCCCCCACCCCCCCCCCCCCCCACCCCCCCCCCCCCCCACCCCCCCCCCCCCCCACCCCCCCCCCCCCCCACCCCCCCCCCCCCCCACCCCCCCCCCCCCCCACCCCCCCCCCCCCCCACCCCCCCCCCCCCCCACCCCCCCCCCCCCCCACCCCCCCCCCCCCCCACCCCCCCCCCCCCCCACCCCCCCCCCCCCCCACCCCCCCCCCCCCCCACCCCCCCCCCCCCCCACCCCCCCCCCCCCCCACCCCCCCCCCCCCCCACCCCCCCCCCCCCCCACCCCCCCCCCCCCCCACCCCCCCCCCCCCCCACCCCCCCCCCCCCCCACCCCCCCCCCCCCCCACCCCCCCCCCCCCCCACCCCCCCCCCCCCCCACCCCCCCCCCCCCCCACCCCCCCCCCCCCCCACCCCCCCCCCCCCCCACCCCCCCCCCCCCCCACCCCCCCCCCCCCCCACCCCCCCCCCCCCCCACCCCCCCCCCCCCCCACCCCCCCCCCCCCCCACCCCCCCCCCCCCCCACCCCCCCCCCCCCCCACCCCCCCCCCCCCCCACCCCCCCCCCCCCCCACCCCCCCCCCCCCCCACCCCCCCCCCCCCCCACCCCCCCCCCCCCCCACCCCCCCCCCCCCCCACCCCCCCCCCCCCCCACCCCCCCCCCCCCCCACCCCCCCCCCCCCCCACCCCCCCCCCCCCCCACCCCCCCCCCCCCCCACCCCCCCCCCCCCCCACCCCCCCCCCCCCCCACCCCCCCCCCCCCCCACCCCCCCCCCCCCCCACCCCCCCCCCCCCCCACCCCCCCCCCCCCCCACCCCCCCCCCCCCCCACCCCCCCCCCCCCCCACCCCCCCCCCCCCCCACCCCCCCCCCCCCCCACCCCCCCCCCCCCCCACCCCCCCCCCCCCCCACCCCCCCCCCCCCCCACCCCCCCCCCCCCCCACCCCCCCCCCCCCCCACCCCCCCCCCCCCCCACCCCCCCCCCCCCCCACCCCCCCCCCCCCCCACCCCCCCCCCCCCCCACCCCCCCCCCCCCCCACCCCCCCCCCCCCCCACCCCCCCCCCCCCCCACCCCCCCCCCCCCCCACCCCCCCCCCCCCCCACCCCCCCCCCCCCCCACCCCCCCCCCCCCCCACCCCCCCCCCCCCCCACCCCCCCCCCCCCCCACCCCCCCCCCCCCCCACCCCCCCCCCCCCCCACCCCCCCCCCCCCCCACCCCCCCCCCCCCCCACCCCCCCCCCCCCCCACCCCCCCCCCCCCCCACCCCCCCCCCCCCCCACCCCCCCCCCCCCCCACCCCCCCCCCCCCCCACCCCCCCCCCCCCCCACCCCCCCCCCCCCCCACCCCCCCCCCCCCCCACCCCCCCCCCCCCCCACCCCCCCCCCCCCCCACCCCCCCCCCCCCCCACCCCCCCCCCCCCCCACCCCCCCCCCCCCCCACCCCCCCCCCCCCCCACCCCCCCCCCCCCCCACCCCCCCCCCCCCCCACCCCCCCCCCCCCCCACCCCCCCCCCCCCCCACCCCCCCCCCCCCCCACCCCCCCCCCCCCCCACCCCCCCCCCCCCCCACCCCCCCCCCCCCCCACCCCCCCCCCCCCCCACCCCCCCCCCCCCCCACCCCCCCCCCCCCCCACCCCCCCCCCCCCCCACCCCCCCCCCCCCCCACCCCCCCCCCCCCCCACCCCCCCCCCCCCCCACCCCCCCCCCCCCCCACCCCCCCCCCCCCCCACCCCCCCCCCCCCCCACCCCCCCCCCCCCCCACCCCCCCCCCCCCCCACCCCCCCCCCCCCCCACCCCCCCCCCCCCCCACCCCCCCCCCCCCCCACCCCCCCCCCCCCCCACCCCCCCCCCCCCCCACCCCCCCCCCCCCCCACCCCCCCCCCCCCCCACCCCCCCCCCCCCCCACCCCCCCCCCCCCCCACCCCCCCCCCCCCCCACCCCCCCCCCCCCCCACCCCCCCCCCCCCCCACCCCCCCCCCCCCCCACCCCCCCCCCCCCCCACCCCCCCCCCCCCCCACCCCCCCCCCCCCCCACCCCCCCCCCCCCCCACCCCCCCCCCCCCCCACCCCCCCCCCCCCCCACCCCCCCCCCCCCCCACCCCCCCCCCCCCCCACCCCCCCCCCCCCCCACCCCCCCCCCCCCCCACCCCCCCCCCCCCCCACCCCCCCCCCCCCCCACCCCCCCCCCCCCCCACCCCCCCCCCCCCCCACCCCCCCCCCCCCCCACCCCCCCCCCCCCCCACCCCCCCCCCCCCCCACCCCCCCCCCCCCCCACCCCCCCCCCCCCCCACCCCCCCCCCCCCCCACCCCCCCCCCCCCCCACCCCCCCCCCCCCCCACCCCCCCCCCCCCCCACCCCCCCCCCCCCCCACCCCCCCCCCCCCCCACCCCCCCCCCCCCCCACCCCCCCCCCCCCCCACCCCCCCCCCCCCCCACCCCCCCCCCCCCCCACCCCCCCCCCCCCCCACCCCCCCCCCCCCCCACCCCCCCCCCCCCCCACCCCCCCCCCCCCCCACCCCCCCCCCCCCCCACCCCCCCCCCCCCCCACCCCCCCCCCCCCCCACCCCCCCCCCCCCCCACCCCCCCCCCCCCCCACCCCCCCCCCCCCCCACCCCCCCCCCCCCCCACCCCCCCCCCCCCCCACCCCCCCCCCCCCCCACCCCCCCCCCCCCCCACCCCCCCCCCCCCCCACCCCCCCCCCCCCCCACCCCCCCCCCCCCCCACCCCCCCCCCCCCCCACCCCCCCCCCCCCCCACCCCCCCCCCCCCCCACCCCCCCCCCCCCCCACCCCCCCCCCCCCCCACCCCCCCCCCCCCCCACCCCCCCCCCCCCCCACCCCCCCCCCCCCCCACCCCCCCCCCCCCCCACCCCCCCCCCCCCCCACCCCCCCCCCCCCCCACCCCCCCCCCCCCCCACCCCCCCCCCCCCCCACCCCCCCCCCCCCCCACCCCCCCCCCCCCCCACCCCCCCCCCCCCCCACCCCCCCCCCCCCCCACCCCCCCCCCCCCCCACCCCCCCCCCCCCCCACCCCCCCCCCCCCCCACCCCCCCCCCCCCCCACCCCCCCCCCCCCCCACCCCCCCCCCCCCCCACCCCCCCCCCCCCCCACCCCCCCCCCCCCCCACCCCCCCCCCCCCCCACCCCCCCCCCCCCCCACCCCCCCCCCCCCCCACCCCCCCCCCCCCCCACCCCCCCCCCCCCCCACCCCCCCCCCCCCCCACCCCCCCCCCCCCCCACCCCCCCCCCCCCCCACCCCCCCCCCCCCCCACCCCCCCCCCCCCCCACCCCCCCCCCCCCCCACCCCCCCCCCCCCCCACCCCCCCCCCCCCCCACCCCCCCCCCCCCCCACCCCCCCCCCCCCCCACCCCCCCCCCCCCCCACCCCCCCCCCCCCCCACCCCCCCCCCCCCCCACCCCCCCCCCCCCCCACCCCCCCCCCCCCCCACCCCCCCCCCCCCCCACCCCCCCCCCCCCCCACCCCCCCCCCCCCCCACCCCCCCCCCCCCCCACCCCCCCCCCCCCCCACCCCCCCCCCCCCCCACCCCCCCCCCCCCCCACCCCCCCCCCCCCCCACCCCCCCCCCCCCCCACCCCCCCCCCCCCCCACCCCCCCCCCCCCCCACCCCCCCCCCCCCCCACCCCCCCCCCCCCCCACCCCCCCCCCCCCCCACCCCCCCCCCCCCCCACCCCCCCCCCCCCCCACCCCCCCCCCCCCCCACCCCCCCCCCCCCCCACCCCCCCCCCCCCCCACCCCCCCCCCCCCCCACCCCCCCCCCCCCCCACCCCCCCCCCCCCCCACCCCCCCCCCCCCCCACCCCCCCCCCCCCCCACCCCCCCCCCCCCCCACCCCCCCCCCCCCCCACCCCCCCCCCCCCCCACCCCCCCCCCCCCCCACCCCCCCCCCCCCCCACCCCCCCCCCCCCCCACCCCCCCCCCCCCCCACCCCCCCCCCCCCCCACCCCCCCCCCCCCCCACCCCCCCCCCCCCCCACCCCCCCCCCCCCCCACCCCCCCCCCCCCCCACCCCCCCCCCCCCCCACCCCCCCCCCCCCCCACCCCCCCCCCCCCCCACCCCCCCCCCCCCCCACCCCCCCCCCCCCCCACCCCCCCCCCCCCCCACCCCCCCCCCCCCCCACCCCCCCCCCCCCCCACCCCCCCCCCCCCCCACCCCCCCCCCCCCCCACCCCCCCCCCCCCCCACCCCCCCCCCCCCCCACCCCCCCCCCCCCCCACCCCCCCCCCCCCCCACCCCCCCCCCCCCCCACCCCCCCCCCCCCCCACCCCCCCCCCCCCCCACCCCCCCCCCCCCCCACCCCCCCCCCCCCCCACCCCCCCCCCCCCCCACCCCCCCCCCCCCCCACCCCCCCCCCCCCCCACCCCCCCCCCCCCCCACCCCCCCCCCCCCCCACCCCCCCCCCCCCCCACCCCCCCCCCCCCCCACCCCCCCCCCCCCCCACCCCCCCCCCCCCCCACCCCCCCCCCCCCCCACCCCCCCCCCCCCCCACCCCCCCCCCCCCCCACCCCCCCCCCCCCCCACCCCCCCCCCCCCCCACCCCCCCCCCCCCCCACCCCCCCCCCCCCCCACCCCCCCCCCCCCCCACCCCCCCCCCCCCCCACCCCCCCCCCCCCCCACCCCCCCCCCCCCCCACCCCCCCCCCCCCCCACCCCCCCCCCCCCCCACCCCCCCCCCCCCCCACCCCCCCCCCCCCCCACCCCCCCCCCCCCCCACCCCCCCCCCCCCCCACCCCCCCCCCCCCCCACCCCCCCCCCCCCCCACCCCCCCCCCCCCCCACCCCCCCCCCCCCCCACCCCCCCCCCCCCCCACCCCCCCCCCCCCCCACCCCCCCCCCCCCCCACCCCCCCCCCCCCCCACCCCCCCCCCCCCCCACCCCCCCCCCCCCCCACCCCCCCCCCCCCCCACCCCCCCCCCCCCCCACCCCCCCCCCCCCCCACCCCCCCCCCCCCCCACCCCCCCCCCCCCCCACCCCCCCCCCCCCCCACCCCCCCCCCCCCCCACCCCCCCCCCCCCCCACCCCCCCCCCCCCCCACCCCCCCCCCCCCCCACCCCCCCCCCCCCCCACCCCCCCCCCCCCCCACCCCCCCCCCCCCCCACCCCCCCCCCCCCCCACCCCCCCCCCCCCCCACCCCCCCCCCCCCCCACCCCCCCCCCCCCCCACCCCCCCCCCCCCCCACCCCCCCCCCCCCCCAAAGAAGAAGAAGAAGAAGAAGAAGAAGAAGAAGAAGAAGAAGAAGAAGAAGAAGAAGAAGAAGAAGAAGAAGAAGAAGAAGAAGAAGAAGAAGAAGCAGCAGCAGAAAGGGGAGGAGGCAGAGGAAGAGTTTGGATTTATATCCCACCTTGCTTACAAATTCATAAGAACATAAGAACATAAGAACAAGCCAGCTGGATCAGACCAGAGTCCATCTAGTCCAGCACTCTGCTACTCACAGTGGCCCACCAGGTGCCTTTGGGAGCTCACGTGCAGGATGTGAAAGCAATGGCCTTCTGCTGCTGCTGCTGCTCCTGAGCACTTGGTCTGCTAAGGCATTTGCAACCTCAGATCAAGGAGGATCAAGATTGGTAGCCTTTCCCTTCCTCTCCCCACAGCAGTCACCTTAAGTGAAGCAGGTGGGGCTGAGAAGTTCGGAAGAACTGTGATTTGCCCAAGGTCACCCAGCAGGAATGTAGGAGTGGGGAAACACATCTGGTTCACCAGATAAGCCTCCGCAACTCTGGTGGAGGAATGGGAAATCAAACCTGGTTCTCCAGATTAGAATCCACCTGCTGTTAACCACTACACCACGCCGGCCTAGGGAAGACAGGGGCCTCATTGGCTACAATGCACTAGAGTCCACTCCCTGAAGCAGTCATTTTCTCCTGGAGAACTGATCTCTGTAGTCTAGAGACGTATGAGCTGTAACTCATAGTCCCAAAGGACCTTCTTCCCTTCCATTCACCCATGTGACTGTTCCTCTGGCCCATTCTCCAGCATGGTGTAGTGGGTAAGAGCAGGTGCACTCTAATCTGGAGAACTGGGTTTGATTCCCTGCTCTGCCACTTGAGCTGTAGAGGCTTATCTGGGGAACCAGATTAGCTTGTGCACTCCACCACATGCCAGCTGTGTCCTCCTCTTTACTATGCTGTCCAGCATCTACACTGCTCTCAATCCTTTCTCTCTTGGGCCCCTTCCGCACACACACAATAATGCAAATTCAATCCACTTTCACAGTTGTTTGAAAGTGGACTTTGCTATTCCGCACAGTGAAATCCAGCTTCAAAGTGCATTGAAAGTGGATTGATAGTGCATTATTCTGCATGCGCAGAAGGGGCTTGGGGTTACCTGAATTGGTCTGGTCCGTTCCTTTAATTAATTGGGGAAATTAGCTGGAAAATGACCAGCAACGTAAGGGGCAGTGAATACAGAGTGAATACAGCGGTCAGTCCATCAGTGAATACAGATGTTGGTCCTCAACTGAGCATGACCCTAACTCTTAAGCTTCATAAGAGCTATTGTATCTTGTGCAATCCAGCCACAAAAAGCAGCATTCGGCATCAAGGAAACCCAGGAGTTCGATACTAGTCCAGCAAAGGACCATTCTGTTTCTTCTGCATTGGATGGGCTGAGTGGCCCAAATATCACCCAAGAACACAATTCTCACAATACTAGAACCAGGGGGCAATGGGGCAATACTAGAACCAGGGGCACAAGGCCATTGAAAATGCTGGGGAGAAGACTTAGTACTAATAAAAGGAAACACTTCTTCACGCAACATGTGATTGGTGTTTGGAATATGCTGGCTCAGGAGGTGGTGATGGCCACTCACCTGGATAGCTTTAAAAGGGGCTTGGACAGATTTATGGAGGAGAAGTCGATCTATGGCTACCAATCTTGATCCTTCTTGATCTGAGGTTGCAAATGCCTTAGCAGACCAGGTGCTCCGGAGCAGCAGCAGCAGCAGAAGGCCATTGCTTTCACCTCCTGCAGGTGAGCTCCCAAAGGCACCCGGTGGGCCACTGCGAGTAGCAGAGTGCTGGACTAGATGGACTCTGGTCTGATCCAGCTGGCTAGTTCTTATGTTCTTATGTTCTTAACACGTCTCTGTGCTCTGGGAAATCCAAACTGAATTTACTAGTATCTTATAAACATATTGTATTCTAAATAAAAAATGCTTCGACAGTGTTGCTGAACCGGGGGAAAGGAAATCAGTGCGAGGTGGGGGCCTCACCAATCACCGTGTTTATGTCTTTTTGATATGCAGCCAGAACTACTCCCAAATGGTGGCTCAGAGCTTTCCAAAATATGAGTTGCAACTATGCCAAGGAAGACGGCTGAAAGGGGGAAAGCAGGTCGCAAATCCTTGAGTGCTATAAGCCTGGGGATTCTAGGCGAGATATAAAGTTGCACTGGGAGTTGGGTATAGGTTTGAAGTTGGAATTCTTCATATATGTATAATATGTATGTAGGTACATATATATATATGTGTGTGTGTGTGTGTGTGTGTGTGTGTGTGTATAGTTTTATATTATATATAATGAAATATATTCTATTGCTATGTATTAAATGAAGTGGGAATTCTTCATATATGTGTATAATTTTATATTCTATATAATAAAATATATTATATTGTTATATATTAAATAGAATTCAATGTATTATATTATATATGTAACGAAATATAGTAAATCTGTAATAAATCATATTATGAAATGTATTTATTTATTTATTGGTCTCATAGACTGCCCTCCCCCGGAGGGCTCCGGGCGGTGAACAACTATGGTATAAAATACAACTTTAAAACACAGTATAATATCATCTAATATAAAATATTAATTATAAATATAAATAATATACGATATTATGACATATTCGTTATATAAGATAAATATTTGTTTATAAATAAATTATATTACATTATAAAATAATTAATATTCCATAAAGATATTATTTTGAATAAAATGGAAATATATTAATATAATTAATATGGGAATAATTCCATATTAAGTGCAATAAACATTTATTGTGAGGGGGGAAGGGCAAGGAGATTGTAAGCCCCTTTGAGTCTCCTGCAGGAGAGAAAGGGGGATATAAATCCAAACTCCTCCTCCTCCTCCTCCTCCTCTTCTTCTTCCTCTTCTTCCTCTTCTTCCTCTTCTTCCTCTTCTTCTTCTTCTTCAATTGCTGGAATTTTCTGCACTGGTGGGGTTTTTTTGTCCCTCTTTCCTTGTAGGTTACTGGTGCTCACCAATGTAAGTGTGTGTTGATTAAATTATTGCGGAAAATGGAAACTTGATGCAGTTGTGCTGCGATTTTATCAATGGCTTAGTGCATGGGTATGCATGCATGCGTAAGCGTGCAGAAGTTTGAAATAAAAGTATAGAAATGACAAACCTAAGGCCCCTTCAGGACATTCAGAATAATGATCTGTCAGTCCACTTTCACAATTGTTTGCAAGTGGATTTTGCTATTCCACACAGTAAAATCCAGCTGCACAGTGCATTGAAAGTGGATCGAAAATGTATTGTCGAAGGTTTTCACCGGTTGGAATCACTAGGGTGCTGTGTGGTTTCCGGGCTGTATGGCCGTGTTCTAGTAGCATTTTCTCCTGACATTTCGCCTGCATCTGTGGCTGGCATCTTCAGAGGATCTGATGGTAGTAAAGCAAGTGGAGCATATATACCTGTGGTATGTCCAGGGTGGGAGAAAGAACCATTTGCCTCTTGACAAGTGTAAACTGCTGCTATTGATTTTATTGGATTTGACTGGATTTGAAATGTACTATTCGATTTGTCTGCTTCTGCACCTTTTGCTATTTATTGTTTGTTTTTGTTGGTTTGTACACCGCTCAGAGCCCTTTGGGTGTAGAGCGGTTTATCAAATCAAATCAAATCAAATCAAATCAAATCAAATCAAATCAAATCAAATCAAATCAAATCAAATCAAATCAAATCAAATCAAATCAAATCAATACCTACCTACCTACCTACCTACCTACCTACCTACCTACCTACCTACCTACCTACCTACCTACCTACCTACCTACCTACCTACCTACCTACCTACCTGCATGCATGCATGCATGCATGCATACATACATACATACATACATACATACATACATACATACATACATACATACATACATTTATTCAATTTCTATACCGCCCGATCCCCAAAGGGCTCCGGGCGGTGAACAACATAATATATAAACAATAAAAAGGAGCAAATCCGGTAAAATACAAACATAGGCTCCATCAATAAAACATCTTAAAATACATAAAAACAGCGGCTAACAATTAGCAAATTAAACAAGAGGCGTCCAGGCTCAATTTAAAAACCCACCCCAAGAAGGGGGGGACGGCAGGCCCCTCAATATGAGGAGCTCTGTTGTACCAGTGCCAAAGCAGGAGCAGTGGGGGGGCACCATACATACATACATACATAAAGGGTGCAATTAGCAATCTTGATGTGCATGTGTTGGGTGGGATCCACCCATTTAGCATGTGAGTAACCATGAAAATAACATAATCAATTAGTGAGGGCATCAGCATTGTAGTAGCCTGGCCTTTTGATCACTTTGATTGCTTCCTGCCTGGAGACATCCTTTGTCTGGGTGCTGTTCATTAGTCACTGTCTTGATGCTAGTATTTTTTAGTACTGGTAGCCAAATTTTGTTCATTTTCATGGTTTCTTCCTTTCTGTTGAAATTGTCCATGTGCTTGTGGGTTTCGATGTGTAGTCTGACAGAGTGGTTGTCAGAGTGGTCCAGAATTTCTGTGTTTTGAATGTGTTTGTGGATTGAAAATGCATTATTCTGCATATACAAAAAGGGCCTAAGAATGACAGGGGTTCTAATTTTGTAATTTGGAACCCACCAATTCAGGGAAAAATTGAGAGAACGGACCAAAGCCGAGCAGATCTTTAGTGGCAACTCGGAAACCCTGCTGGGAGGCCTTACCCACTTCCCAAAAACATGGTTGGCAGGGGCTGTGGCAATTCCAAGTACCATGTTGGGGCAGTGGTGGGATCCAAAAATTTTAGTAACAGGTTCCCATGGTGGTGGGATTCAAACAGTGGCGTAGCACCAATGGAGATGGGCGGGGCATGACGGGGGCATGGCCGGGCATTCCGGGGGCAGGGCATTAATAATTTTTCTGTTACTGTAAAAAAACTCTTACTGTAAAAAAAAAGTTCCTAATTTCCAGCTGGTATCTTTCTGTCCATAATTTAAACTCATTATAGCAAGTCCTATCGTCTACTGCCAACAGAAACAACGACTTCTCCTCTAATTGACTGCCTGTCAAATACTTAATACTTTCAAATACTTAATTTTGTTTCTAGAAATCAAAAGAAGGATACTTTCCTTAAACAAGGAACTTGACCATATTTCTAAAACACGTTTTTAAAACAGCCCAACAGGGAGAATGATCCCGTTTTCTACCTTCGCTAACCAGCCACATAGGAAACAACCGGACTTTATGATTTTTGGACCTAATGGAATTTCTAATGGAAAAGCAGACCCGATGAGTAACCCCCTCTCGGCACACACAAATAATTAGTAACCCACTCTCGGGAACTGGTGAGAACCTGCTGGATCCCACCTCTGTGTTGGGTACTCCTGTTCTAGTCTGCTGTGTCTCTCCAAGAAGTTCTTTCGCTCCTCTGAACTATTCTGCAGTCAAACTACATTGAACAAGGTAAATAGCTGTTTTCCCTGCCGTGTCTCTTTGGTGTACCATGTATCACTTCTAGCATTTCCTTGTTGCAATGAATGTGTTCCTGTCTTCCACATACGGTACACAAAATAATTCATTTGTTTCCCCTTCCCGGGTCAGGAAATATCATTTTTATTCATGCCACTGGGCCACTGGTGACTCCATATTTCCTTCCCCCTAGAGGCATCTAAATCGCCTCCAAGTAGGCGATAGCGCTCTAATTAGCAAATGCATTGTATTGCAACGCCATGTGTATACAGAAATTAATGGGAATTTGGACTGAAGGAGTCGAGTCCTTCAGTTAAGTGGGGGAGAAAAAATACTGTATAATTAATATCGAAGTCAATAACAGTGCACAAACCGGGCTCCTTATCCTTGAAATTTCAGCGACTGGAGAAATTAGCCTTCTGTTTTCTTGCTGACTTTTTTCTTTCTTTTTTAATTATAACTTGCCAAGGCACGAGATAATACCCTTTAATCTCTTTTAATAACTACGCTATCCTAGATGTCTCCGTGAATCCCCTTTGCACAGTATCCACAAATCCGGGAATGAATTGCTCTTAAGATTGACTGACTGGCTGATCTCTCAAAGGTTTGCTGGTTTTCTCATCCCGGACTCGCTCAGTCTTTCAGCTCCAAAGGTTCCAGATAAGGTGTGGAGAGTGGCGGACAATAGAAAAGATCTTATAACGTGGGCCATCTGTAGACTGTGTGTTCACACCAAAGGACTCAGGAATGAGGCATGCATGGGCTAACACCATCTGTTGAGCAGGGATCTGTGCTCCTCAGGATTTATGACCATGTTCTTCTAGTTACAGTTGAAGAGATACAGGTAGGGAAATTTCAGGTTGGGAAATACCTGTAGATTGGAGGATGAAGCTCCGAGAGGGGGTGGACCTCAGTGGGGCATAATGTCACAGAGCCAATTTTCTCCAGAAAAAAATTGATTTCTGTGATCTTGAGATCAGGAGATCTGGATACCTCTGATCAGTAGATTTCCACGGCCCACCTGGAGATGAGGGGGGGAAAAAAAAGAAAAATCTGCACCGATAAGGCTGGGAGTACCAAAGTACTTCATATTAAAAACTCATAAACATAAAATTTTATCAATCACTTCCAACAAATATTATTATTATTATTATTATTATTATTATTATTATTATTATTATTATTATTATTATTGTTGTTGTTGTTGTTGTTAAGGCTTGATAAGCAGCCCATGGACCTGCGCAGTGGCTGTGTCCTTGCCACAGCCCCGCCCAAGAATGCCCTGCCCCCGGAATGTCTGGCCATGCCCCCATTGTGCCCCGCCCAGCCCCATTGGCGCTATGCCACAGTTTGAATCCCACCACCATGGGAACCTGTTACTAAAATTTTTGGATCCCACCACTGCATGCATGCATGCATACATACATACATACATACATACATACATACATACATACATACATACATACATACATACATACATACATACATACATAAAAACAATCCAGCATGGGAGCACATAAAACAAAACCAGAGTGCACATGCCGCATCTGAACGAGGACCGGAGATGATTTAAGAGAAAAAGGAAGGTCTGGCTGGCTTGACTGAGAAGGTCCAGCAGAACCGCTCTGTTTTACAGGCGCTGCAGAATTGTGACAAGCTTCGCAGGGCCTGGATGTCACCGGAAGAGCATTTCACCAGGCTGGCATCCTTAATTTTCTCCAGGGGATCTGATCTCTGTAGACTGGCGATGAGTGTAATTCCAGCGGACCACCGGGTCCTACATGGATGATGGTGTCCCTAATGCAAGCACTGAGTTCGATCCCCAACATTTCCAGTTAAGGAAAAAAATCCTCACTGGCTAGTGAGTCTGTCAGTAGCCACAATGCTTTCTTATTTTCACGTGTCTGTTATGGACAAAGGAGCTCCAAGATTGTTCTGTTCATGAGGCGGCGTCTCCTCCTAATGCTTCTCGATGTGATTCTGGCTATCTCCATCCAATAGAGATACTTATCTATGCTGTACTGATGGTATCTCTGAATGTCATTACTTGCAGTGTTTCATTAGAGGAGGGACTGGCACATTTGTGTGTGTTTGTTTGTGTGTTTGTATGTTTGTGTGTTTGTGTATTCCACATTATGTGTGCCTGGGCTCATCCTAGAAAATCACATGAATGTACAAAGCTGCCTTATCATAAGAACATAAGAACTAACCCGCTGGATCAGACCAGAGTCCATCTAGTCCAGCACTCTGCTACTTGCAGTGGCCCACCAGGTTCCTTTGGGAGCTCACGTGCAGGAGGTGAAAGCAATGGCCTTCTGCTGCTGCTGCTCCTGAGCACCTGGTCTGCGAAGGCATTTGCAATCTGAGATCAAGGAGGATCAAGATTGGTAGCCATAGATCGACTTCTCCTCTATAAATCTGTCCAAGCCCTTTTTAAAGCTATCCAGGTTAGTGGCCATCACCACCTCCTGTGGCAGCAAATGCCAAACACCAATCACACGTTGCATGAAAAAGTGTTTCCTTTTATGAGTCCTAATTCTTCCCCCAGGCATTTTCAATGAATGCCCCCTGGTTCTAGTATTGTGAGAAAGAGAGAAAAATTTCTCTCTGTCAACATTTTCTACCCTGTGCATAATTTTATAGACTTCAATCATATCCCCCCTCAGAATATCCTGTGTCAGAATATTGGTCTATCCAGGGCATTATTGCCTGACTAAAGTTGACAACTGTAGGTTGGGAAATCCTAAGAGGTTTGGGGTAGGGAGCCAGGGTAGGATGGGTCCAGGAAAGGAAAGGGTGTAACGCCATAGAGACCACTGTCCAGAGGAACTGATCTTGGTCATCTGAAGAGGAGCAGCAATTCCAGAGGGGAACAAAGCAACTGAGAACGTCCTCTACCTCTGCTCCATTTTCTCACAGCAACTACCCTGTGAGGTGTGTTAGGATGAGAGACTGCAACTGGCCCAGATACCCAGCAAAAGTCCATGACACAATGACGATTCCAACATGGATCTTCCCTAGGGTTGGCCATCCAGTATTAGGAGATACCTGGATGTTTAGGGGAAGAAGTTTGGGTTTATATCCTCACTTTCTCTCCTAGAGGACACTCAAAGGGGCTTACAAACCCCTTTCCCTTCCCCCCTCACAACAAACACCCTGTGAGGTAGGTGGGGAACTCCGAAGAACTGTGACTAGCCCAAGGTCATCCAGCTGGCGTGTGTTGGAGTGTACAGGTTGATCTGAATTCCCCCGATAAGCCTCCACAGCTCAGGCGGCAGAGCGGAGAATCAAACCCGGTTCATCCAGAGAAGAAGAACAACAACAACAACAAGAAGAAGAACAACAACAACAAGAACAAGAAGAACAAGAACAAGAACAAGAACAAGAACAAGAACAACAATAGCAGCAACAACAGCAGCAGCAGCAGCAAAAAGGAGGAGAGTTAGATTTATACCCCCATTTTCTCTACCTCAGAAAATCTCAGAGCTGTTTACGATCACCTTCCCTCTTTCTCCTCTCAACAAACACCTTGTGTAGTAGAAGAAGAAGAGTTTGGATTTATATCCCCCCTTTCTCTCCTGCAGGAGACTCAAAGGGGCTTACAATCTCCTTGCCCTTCCCCCCTCATAACAAACACCCTGTGAGGTAGGTGGGGCTGAGAGAGCTCCGAAAAGCTGTGACTAGTCCAAGGTCACCCAGCTGGCATGTGTGGGAGTGCACAGGCTAGTCTGAATTCCCCAGATAAGCCTCCACAACCCCCGAAGGGCTCCTCCAGAGCCCTTCGGGGGTTGGGCGGTATATAAATCTGAAAATAAATAAATAAATAAACTCAAGCGGCAGAGCAGAGAATCAAACACGGTTCCTCCAGATGAGAGTGCACCTGCTCTTAGCCACTACGCTACTGCTGCACTACCTTGCGTAGTAGGCGGGGCTGAGCGATTTCAAAGAGAACTGTGACTATAACAAGGTCACCCACCAGGCTTCATGTAGAGAAACAGGGGGACAAACCTGGTTCACCAGATAAGCCTCCACAGCTCAAGCAGCAGAGCAGGGAATCAAACCCGGTTCTCCAGATTAGAGTCCACTGCTCTTAGCCACTACGCCACTCTCTGTCCACTATACCACGCTGACTCTCTTCTGAGCAGGCTCCTTAAGCATGGTTGCATGTTTGGAAGAAAGTGGGTATTTTCCTAGTGAACTTCCACAATTTTCGCTGGCATTCACCCAGATTTTCAATCTCATTCTCATTTATCCAAAGTTCAGGGTGTCACTCACAGCAAAACAAACCCACACAAATACACATGCGCTCATTCGCACATCAAAGTGGACTCCATAAATGGAGGTTCTTACGGAGTAATGCTTGAGTGCTTTATTATTAATTAACAAACAGTAACATGGTATCTCTGTTTGCTTTCTCTCTAGGACTTTCACAATCAAATGAGCTCCTTACCAACTTCAGTTTTTTAATTTCATGGTCTAAATTGGGGGTTTCACGCTAGTTAGCAATAAATAAACAAAGGCTTTTTCCCCCCAGAATGATTGAAATGGAGTTTCTGAAGGGAAGAGCAATAAATAATTAGATGGCTCTATTGCTAATTATTATTAGAACTTGCAGCGAAATTACACTGCGGGTCTCTGGAAGTTCAAAGTTACAAAGTCAAAGCATTGTCACATGAAGACTGGCGGGCGGATTGCAGTCCGGTTGCTGGTCCTCAACCACCAGCCAATGTTTCGGTTTCAAGTGGGGCCAGATGTGTGAGGCACAAAATCCAGTGGATTTTCTCCTAGAATCATACAGTTAGAAGAGACCCCCCCCCAGGGCCATCAAGTCCAACCCCCTCCCCTTCCTTGCATGCCACCCCTCCCTCCCCTCCCCTCCCCTCCGCTAGGTTGGGTGGACCAGGTCCAGATGCCGGGCCACCTCCCCTCCCCTTTCCTCCCCTCACTTGCATGCCACCCCTCCCTCCCCTCTCCTCCCTTACTTCCCTTCCCTTGCATGCCACCCCTCCCTCCCCTCTCCTCCCTTACTTCCCTTCCTTTGCATGCCACCCCTCTCCCCTCTCCTCCCTCACTTCCCTTCCCTTGCATGCCACCCCTCTCTCCCCTCTCTCCCCTCCCCTCTCCTCCCTTACTTCCCTTCCCTTGCATGCCACCCCTCCCTCCCCTCTCCTCCCTTACTTCCCTTCCCTTGCATGCCACCCCTCCCTCCCCTCTCCTCCCTTACTTCCCTTCCCTTGCATGCCACCCCTCTCTCCCCTCTCTCCCCCCCCTTCCTTCCCCCCCCTTCCCTTGCATGCCACACTCCTCCTCCCTCTCCTACTCCTCTTTTACTCTTCCCTTTGCATGCCACCTCTCTCCTCCCTCTCTCCCTTTTACTTCCCTTCCCTTGCATGCCACCCCTCCCTTCCTCCCCTCCCCTTTTAAGTAATCAAATTGTGAACACACAATCAAAGCACTCCTGACAGATGGCCATCCTCTCTTTAAAGACCTCCAAAGAGGGAGACCCCCCCCCACTCCGAGGTAATGAATGGGATCAGAGCAAGAAATTGGCAGGCGCACCACAAACAGGAAGTGTTTCCTCTCTCGGGGCACCACAAACAGGAAGTGCATCAGGACAAGATTTGTTGCTCTGACACCCTTCTGGTCCCACCATGCACCTCTGTGCTGGTGAGTAATTGACCTTTGAGTGTGACTTGAAAACTCCATTTTCTCACTGTTGATCTGCTATCTTTGATACTTTTGGAGTGTTTTTATAGGTCATTTTCTCCCCCTACAAGAGTATTACAAACTTGTTTCTATCTATCTATCTATCTATCTATCTATCTATCTATCTATCTATCTATCTATCTATCTATCTATCTATCTATCTATCTATCTATCTATCTATCTATCTATCTATCTATCTATCTATCTATCTATCTATCTATCTATCTATCTATCTATCTATCTATCTATCTATCTATCTATCTATCTATCTATCTATCTATCTATCTATCTATCTATCATGTTCGACACTCATGATAAGCCTTGTGAGCTGATCGGGGACAGGTCAAGATTGCACTGAGCAACTCAAACAGCTCCCAGACCCATTTGGAGCTCACTGTTGATCGAGGGATCAATTGGAAGTCTGGTTTTGATCCCACCTACTTCGCAGACTAGTCGCAAAAGACAGAGGAAGAACCATTTGATCTCTTTGTCAGACTAGGCAAGAACAGATGCAGTGCTTCTAATGTCTGCATTACTCATTGCAAACTACCCAGAGAGCTTTGACTACAGACAGTGTAAAATGAAAACAAATAACAACAATAAATAGCAATAATTATAACAATCCCCTCCTTGGATACCAGTGACTCTGTAAGCTTTGACTTCAGAGTTCTAATCCAGACTCCATCTAGCTTTGTAATTTGATGGTCAGGCACGTGATAGCCATTTCAAAGAATCTCTATGTACCATATATCCTTTCTGACTTCCCAGCTGGACCTGGGTTTGCAGGAGGGGGGTTCCACAAACATGCCTGAAGCACGTGACCCCTTACCACTTGGCCTGCCCTATAATCTGTGAACCATGCAGACATTTTCCCAAGGCCTGGGGTAGGAAGGTTAACGACATATGACAAAGTGTAACTGCTGGAGCCATAACTAACCCTTCCTGCCATTTTTTTCCTAATAGACTTTGGAATACCCTGATTGCTCGGTTCACCTCTTGAACGCAAAGAGTGGCCGCTCCGGGGCAAAAATGTGTCAAAAAGAAATGACAACTTGATTTAGCTGAGCTGGCCTGACAGAGACACCACAGTGATTTGTTACCTCCTGCCCTTGTTGAGCAAACAGCCGAGCCTCGCCACTCAGCCCTTTGGAGGCGAGTCGCTTGAGATAGTTCTCTGGTGTCCCAACGAGTGGAGAAAACACTGACAACCACAATTAACCCTGACTCCATTAGCTTCCTGCTGCTTTCCTTACAGCAAATCCTAAAGACCGCTGGGTTTGTTTGTAGGGTCACCCCCACGTAAATAAGGAACTCGTTGGGATGAGGATTGCAAGGAAACGACATGGTCCCTGAACAGAAAGATTCCGATTTTCCACTGCAGCCAATGGCTAAGGCAAAAAAGAATGCACGTCCTGTTAATTTGAAAAGAAATCTTAGGCTGATTCCGCATGGGCCAAAAACAGTGGTGTGAAAACGGTGTGGAAACAGTATAAACCCTTTTACACCTATCCCAAGCTAGAGACCCTATGATTGATTATACTGAATCAGATAAAGTAGTTACGCTTTTAAATTGTCAGGATTTTCATTGTTGCCTTCTAGTGGCAAAGTTTTTGTCAGAAGTTTGTAAACTGAATGTATGACAAACGCGAAGTTTTTTACTATTCACTTTTAACTGGAACTGTATTTTTTTAACTGGAACTATATTTTAACCAGAACTATATTTTAACTGGAACTATCGTGTATATGCCGATAAAGGCTTATGGAATTGGAACCCTTTTACACAGTTTTAAACCCTTTTACACCGTTTTCACACCGTTTTCACAGTGCTGTTTTTGGCCCGTGCGGAATCAGCCTTAGATTTTCATGTGTGTGTCTACAGAAGAGAAAAAGAGTTTGGATTTACACCCTGCCTTTCTCTCCTGTCAGGAGATTCAAGGTGGGTTACAAACTCCTTTCCCTTCCTCTCCCCACAACCAGTGGTGTAGCGCCAAGGAGGCAGGGTGGGGCGCAATGTACCAGGCGAGTGCTGATGCAGGGGCATGGCATGGCATTCTAGGGGTGCTCCGGGGTGAGGCAGGGGCAGGGGTGTGGCAGGGGCACAGGACACAGGCATGCCTGCCCTGGGTGTAGTTCCCCCTCACAACTGTGACTAGCCAAAGGTCACTCAGCAGGCTTCATGTGAAGGAGCAGGGAACCAAATCCGATTCACCAGACCAAACCCTGTTCTCCAGATAGTGTCCAGCTGCTCTGTGAAGGAGCAGCAGTGGCGTAGGAGCAGGGGCGTAACGAGGCAGCCCTGGGCAAACTGTAGCCCTGGGCAAAACCTGAGTTGGATGCCCCCCCCCCATGGGCGGTCACTCCAATTTTTTTTTGCACCAGGACATTGGTGCCTGCAGGGGGTGCCTTTTTAGACATATCAGCACCATAATTTCAGCATATCATCAGGAGACTGTCCTTATGCTACTCCCCAAGTTTGGTGAGGTTTGGTTCAAGGAGTCCAAAGTTATGGACTCCCAAAGAGGGTGCCACATCCCCCATTGTTCCAAATGGGAGCTATTAGGCGATGGGGGCTACAGTTTTGAGGGTCCATAACTTTGGCCCCCCTGAACCAAACTGCACCAAACCTGGGAGGTATCATCAGGGAAGTCTCCCGATGAGACCCTGAAAGTTTTGAGACTGTGCCTTCAGAAATGTGCCCCCCCAATCCTGCAACCCCCATGGACAGCAATACAGAAAACTCAATGCAGAACAAAGATTCTTGGGCAAATTTCTGGGATGTTCCTGCAGGTGGCACATTTTTGGATGTAGAAGCACCAAAATTTCAGGGTATCATCTGGAAACTGTCCTTATGGTACCCCCAAATTTTGGTGCAGTTTGGTTTAGGGGGTCCAAAGTTATGGACCCTCAAAGGGGGTGCCTCATCCCCCATTCTTTGCTAAGGAGATGGAGGCTACCCTTTGAGGGTCCATAACTTTGGGCCCCCTGAACCAAACTGCACCAAACTTGGGGGGTGCCATCATCTCCAGATGATACCCTGAAATTTTGCGAAAAAAGCTGATATGAATTCCAAAAGAGAAATGCACCCCTGCAGGAACATCCTAGAAATTTGCCCAAGCTAATTCTTCTGTTCGGGTAAGTTTAGGCTTCTTTCTGTATTGCCTGTCCTTGTGGGGTTGCAGGCTGAGGGAAGCATCTCTGAAGGCACAGTCTCAAAACCTTCAGGGTCTCTAATACTCAGGAGATTCTGCCCTGATGATACCCCCCCAAGTTTGGTGGTTTGGTTCAGGGGGGCAAAAGTGCGCTATGGACCTCTTCAAAACTGTAGTCTTCCCCATCTCCTATTAGCTCCCATTTGGAAAAAATGGGGGATGGAGGCACCCCTTTGGGAGTCCATAACTTTGCAGAAGCTCCCTTGAAACCAAACCTCACCAACCTTAGGGGAGTAGCTTATCAGAGACAGTCTCCCCTGATGATACACTTCGAAATTTTGGTGCCGCTTAACTAAAACATGTGCTGCCCCTGCAGGCCAAAAATCGGAGAGCCACTAAAATACCCTAAAACGAACCTGCAGCATCTTTGATGCCCCCCACAAGCGGTGATGCCCTGGGCAGCTGCCCACCTTGCCCAATGGACATTGCGCCAGTGCGTAGGAGGTTGGTATTAAGAGCTTCCGTGGTATCAATCTGGAGGAACTCCGGGTTTGATTCCTCGCAGCTCTGTCACTTCTCGCCCGAGCTGTGGGAGAGCTTATCTGGGGAATCTGCCAGGATTAGCCTGTGCACTCCCACACATGCCGCAGCTAGGGTGACTCCTTGGGCTAGTCACAGCTTCTCGGAGACTCCCTCAGCTCCCACCTACCTCACAGGGTGTTTGTTGTGAGGGGGGAAGGGCAAGGAGATTATAAAGCCCTTTGAGTCTCCTGCAGGAGAGAAAGGGGGGATATAAATCCAAACTCCTCCTCCTCCTCCTCCTCCTCCTCCTCCTCCTCCTCCTCCTCCTCTTCTTCTTCTTCTTCTTCTTCTTCTTCTTCTTCTTCTTCTTCTTCTTCTTCTTCTTCTTCTTCTTCTTCTTCTTCTTCTTCTTCTTCTTCTTCTTTTTTCTTCTTCTTTTTCTTCTTCTTCTTCTTCTTCTTCTTCACCAGTGCTGTCTCAATTTGTTGCAAGTGTATGCGCGTGTGTGTGTGGGGGGGGGGTTCTTCCTCAGGTAAAACCTCGCAGAAATCTCAAAAGGAGCCCCGAAGTCCTCTTTGAGAGTGTTTTTAAAAGCGTTTTCGCAGTGGTCTCCTCTTGGGGAATTTTGTTCTCGGGGCTTCTGAGATGTGGCATTGCGGAGAAGAGTGCAGGTGACGTTAATTCATGTGTTTATGTAAAAGGTAAGTGAAAATCGAAGGGCGTGACGAGGCCAGGCCGCGCTTGGATACCCAGCGGCATGCAAAAATAATTTAGCTGGTCCGTCGACCATCGCAAGCTGGTCTTATTCACTGAGTGTTGACAGTTGACAGTCATTCGACGTGATTTTCTGCGTGGAGCTGCAGTGGGAACTATCCCATTTCATTACACTCCTCGTGGTGAGTCACTCGCCAGAAAGGTGAGCCTATTTTATCAGGGAGAGGCGCCCGTGGAGCAGAGTCGCTCTTGCAGCGCCCGGATAGCCAACGAGGGGTTCGAGGTTGGGTGATTCGCGTCTGACTCTCTGCTCAGTTGAACACAGCTCTTTGGAGTTCTTTTAAACGTCTTTTGAATCCTACAGAAAAAAAAGATATATACGGTCATTCTTCACTACTCAGGAATTAAGCTGGGATTTCAAAACATCAGTTGAAACATCCATTATTTTTCCAATGTTACTAAAAAAGTACAGAAGATAATTGCTCTATTGCTTCTTCACCAGCAACAGATATTCAGAGATAAATTTGCTGACCGTACCATTAGCTGGAGAGGGTCCGTCAGTGGCATATCTAGGGAGAGAAAGAGGGGGGCATATGACCCGGGTGCCGTTTGTTTGGATCACATAAGGGGTGCATTTTGGCCACCCACCCCTTCCCCCTATAGCAGTGATGGCAAACCTTTTCGAGACCGAGTGCCCAAATTGCAACCCAAAACCTGCTTATTTATCACGAAGTGTCAACATGGCAATTTAACCTGAATACTGAGCTTTTCGTTTAGAAAAAACAGTTGGCTCCGAGACATGCATTACTCGGGAGTAAGCTTGGTGGTAGTCCGTGGCTTGGCTTTGAAGCAACCATGCAACACTTCCAACGGGTGAATCACGACCCTAGGAGGGTTTACTCAGAAGCAGGCCCCATTGCCAGCAACCGAGCTTACTCCCAGGTAAAGGTGATCACAGCTTTTCTTTAGTTCTTCTGAGATGAAAATCAGTGCGAATGTTTAACAGCTTTAACAGGTTACCTGCCATCAAATGCTTCCCCAAAACTAGGTCTTAGGTTGAATGCTAATAATTTAGCCCAGTGGCCCAGGCCAGCCTAGATGTGTGTTGTGGGGGGGGGCACTCTGTTTGCGCATGCCCACAGAGAGGGCTCTGAGTGCCACCTCTGGCACCCGTGCCATAGGTTCGCCACCACTGCCCTATAGACCAGGTCAATGCACCCTTCCTGGCCCACCCCCGGTGTGTTGTCAGTCTTAGCACCATTCACACAGAGGAAACTAAGGTGAATTTTAAAGGACTGATGCCCTTAAAATTCACCTTACTTTCCTCCATTGAAGCAGCATCGAGGCAACTACACATTAAGGGCAGAAACAAGGTCAGAAAGGAGCACACTTGGTTTAAAGCTTGGCGCACTGGCCTAGGCCCAGTTGGTTTGTAGGTATTTTGTGGAGGGAAGGGTGTGTGGCAGGGAGGCAGGAGAATTTGGCTGAGGGGCATGGCAGGGGGAGGGGGGAGTTCAGCTGGATGTGGCGTGGATTTGTAAAGGTTCACCACTGGGGCCAGCATGGTGTAGTGCAGGGGTCTTCAAACTGCGGCCTTCCAGATGTTCATAGACTACAATTCCCATGCGCCCTACCACTTGGCCATGCTGGCAGGGGCTGATGGGAACTGTAGTCCATGAACATCTGGAGGGCCATAGTTTGAAGACCCCTGGTGTAGTGGTTAAGAGAAGTGGACACTAATCTGAAGATCCAGTTTGTTTCCCCACTTCTCCGCGTGAAGGTTGCTGGGTTAACTTGGGCCAGTCACAGTTCTCTCAGAACTCTCTAAGTCCACATGGGTGCAGACAACAGCAAACCGTCTCTGAATGACTCCTGCTTTGAAAACCTAATGGGGTCATCATAAGTCAAGTGCGACTTGTTGGCAATTGCAGCTTGGTGACGCACATCCTGAGCTGGAGGCCCCCACAACTTGAAACTCTTCTATTATTTCACAAGATTTGCCTAAGTGTTTGTATTCTGTAGTCCTGTGGCTGGTAGAGTGGCCAGTTTCCCAGTCTGCCCCACAGATCAGTCAATCAATCCTTATTACAGCCATAGACCAATTAAAAGATAAGCTATATTAAAACAATAGAAGAAGAAGAAGAAGAAGAAGAAGAAGAAGAAGAAGAAGAAGAAGAAGAAGAAGAAGAAGGAGAAGGAGAAGAAGAAGAAGAAGAAGAAGAGGAGGAGGAGGAGGAGGAGGAGGAGGAGGAGGAGGAGTTTGGATTCCCTGCTCTGCCGCCCAAGCTGTGGAGGCTTATCTGGGGAATTCAGATTAGCCTGTGCACTCCCACACACGCCAGCTGGGTGACCTTGGGCTAGTCACAGCTTCTCGGAGCTCTCTCAGCCCCACCTACCTCACAGGGTGTTTGTTGTGAGGGGGGAAGGGAAAGGAGATTGTAAGCCCCTTTGAGTCTCCTGCAGGAGAGAAAGGGGGGATAGAAATCCAAACTCTTCTCTTCTAATGGGAGAGGCAAATGATCTGCCCAGGCCTTGTCCACATAAGCCATATAGGAGAGGAGGAGGAGGAGAAGGAGGAGGAGGAAGAGGAGCTGTGTTTGGATTCATACCCCACTTTTCTCAACCATAAGGGGACAGTATTCAAAACTGGATCACAATTTGTTTGCACCAAGTTCATTCCCGCATTACTTTCCCCATTCCTCCTCTTTATTACAGAATTGTGAAAAACTCAATAGAATAAGACCTAAAAATAAGCTTTTGGATCCAGACTGAAGGGGTTGCTGCTCCGATGACCAGCAAGTGCCTCAGAATGACGAAATCCCAGCTTCGCGTGTTCCAAACAGCCACAAAAGCGAAGGTTCTGGTAGCCAGATATCAAGAAATATCCCAGGGCGTCGAAATAGCTACAGAGTGGAAACACAGAGGTCAGGAATTTATCCTGGCCTTCTCAACCGCCGGTAATTCTACAGGGGGCTGAAAATGTAGACGTTAGATTTCTGTTCGAGATCCCCCAGCCCTGGCCGGGCTCCACGCTGCTAGTTAGCAGCAAAAGGAGGAAAAGGAAATGACAGTCTTGCCTTTTTTGACACTTCAGTTTCCGTTCCTTTAGCAGCTCCTTTCGGTTTCTTGCTACAGCCGCTGGTGCGTGACATCAGCAACATCTAGGGAAAGTCAGAGGTTGCAGGAAATAAAGTCACCAAAATATGGCCACATGGAAAGCTGAACGAAATGATAGAAGAAGAAGAGAAGAAGAGTTTGGATTTATATCCCCCCTTTCTCTCCTGCAGGAGACTCAAAGAGGCTGACAATCTCCTTGCCCTTCCCCCCTCACAACAAACACCCTGTGAGGTGGGTGGGGCTGAGAGAGCTCCAAGAAGCTGTGACTAGCCCAAGGTCACCCAGCTGGCGTGTGTGGGAGTGCACAGGCTAATCTGAATTCCCCAGAGAAGCCTCCACAGCTCAGGCGGCAGAACGGGAATCAAACCCGGTTCCTCCAGATTAGATACACGAGCTCTTAACCTCCTATGCCACTGCTGATAGGTGTGTGAAAGTCCCCCAGAGTGGCCGTCATTGACCTCATCTTTCTCGGGTTGCGTGTGGAGTTGTGGTTAAGGATCGTGGACTGTGTTCTGAAGAATTGGGTTGATTCCCCTCTCCTCCCCAGGAGCAGAGGACTCTTATCTGGTGAACTAGGTCGGTTTCCCTGTGCCTCCACAATGGAAACTGCAGGGTGACTTTGGGCTAGTCACGGACTTTCTGAACTCTCAGCTCCGCCTCCCTCACAGGGTGTCTGTTGTGGGAAGAGGCAGGGAAGGAGTTTCGAAGCTTATCTATCTATCTATCTATCTATCTATCTATCTATCTATCTATCTATCTATCTATCTATCTATCTATCTATCTATCTATCTATCTATCTATCTATCTATCTATCTATCTATCTATCTATCTATCTATCTATCTATCTATCTATCTATCTATCTATCTATCTATCTATCTATCTATCTATCTATCTATCTATACTTTAGACTTTTATACCACCACATCTCCTAAGGGCTCCGGGCGGTGCACAGCATACAATAAAATACAGTCATAAGACAATCATAAAATAGCTAAAACCTAAAAAACCAGCGGGAGACTAACTATAATACTAATTATAAGTGTAAGTGGCGTCCGATGACCTATTATTAAATCCTCTCCCAAAGGGAAGAACGGTGAGTCCCACTGGATAATACAAGGCCCAGATGTAAGAGCCAAGGAAGGGGGGGCACCATCAGTGGCCGGTCCCTCCAAAGGCCCGGTGGAACAGCTTCGTCTTACAGGCCCTGCGGAATTCACCGAGCTGGAGGAAGAGCGTTCCACCAGGCCGGGGCCAGAGCCGTAAAGGACCTGGCCTGTGTGGAGGCCAGCCGCATCATCGAGGGGCCAGGGACCACAGGGATCACAGTTCGGAAAGGTCTCAGTGGCACCCAGGAACACCACATTTGGGACCCTGGTATACTGTCTGAGGCCTTCCCCTGTTGTTGTCTCCTGGCACTGATCTTCAGAAGTTCTACATTCTGCTTAGAATCATAGGTTGTTTCAGCAGAGTCAAGCCAGAACTGTGTGGTATTCTCCTTAGCTTGCAAATTAGGAAGAGGTTTCTGCTCTTAGATTCCCACAGGGTTTAAGCATGTGCTCAAAATATCATTCAGTTGTTACCAAGAGATACAGGGAGTGGAGTAAGTGGTTTCTGGTCAACGGAGCTCATGCAATCCAGCACTGTAATAAACAAAGGCACACAAGCTCCGCCCCACAAGACTAAACCAACCCGCAAAAAATATCAGAGCGAGGATCAGGTTGTTCCACTGTAAAGCAGAGAACACCCAAAGTTGCAATGATTTTTATCTGCTCTGTACACTGCAGGGCCGAGCCCTTTCCACCTTGGCCTTTATTTGTTCAGCTCATCGGCGGCCACGCAGCTAAGTTCCCTCCGCGCGATCCCAGTTACGCATCCTCCCGCGGCCGCCACACAAACCCTGCCCTTATTAGTCTATAGATTTGCTATCATTGAAGAAATGTCAGCAGACATTTGGACTTGACCTTAAGAGGTGAACCCTCGCAAAGCACCAATTAAAAAGTCAAATTAATCCCAAACAAATTTGTGCAATACGGAAAATAACATCGTGACGTCATCAGGCAACCAGTGAAGAAAAACAAAGATCGCTGAAGATTGCCGGCCATGCTGAAGCTTTGACCCCACAGTTCTGCTTGGCCAAGAGAAGCCAGTGTGGGGCAGCAGTTGGAAAGTTGTTTTGGATCTGGAAGGTTGGGGTGAACATAAGAACATGAGAACTAGCCTGCTGGATCAGACCAGAGTCCCTCAAGCACTGATAGGCAACAACCAGCTAAAGACTTGGCAGCTGTAATATTAAACAAAATTTAACAACAACAACAACAGCAACAACAACAATAATAATAATAAGACACCAGACATCACCGTGATCGAGGACAAGAAAGTGACCATCATCGACATAGCAGTCCCCAGTGACTGCAGGGTCATTGAAAAAGAACCTGAGAAGGTCACTAGATTCCGCGATTTGAAAATCGAGCTTCAGCGTCTATGGCACAAACCAGCTGAGGTCGTCCCAGTGGTAATCGGCACGCTGGGCGCCATCCCAAAAACACTAGCGCAGCACTTGAAACATCTTCGAATTGACAAAATTAACATCTGTCAGATTCAGAAGGCAGCCCTGCTGGGATCCACACGAATACTACGCCGATACATTACAACTTCCTAGGCCTCTGGGTGAGGCTCGAATTGTAATGAAGGCCAACAACCAGCTAAAGATCTGGCAGCTGTGAAATCTACAATAACAACAACAATAATAATAACTAGCAGGCCCAGACATGCTTCGCTGTGGCTTTAGAGGGGGGGGGGGTTGGGACAGAGGAGAAAGGGGAGAGCCGAACCAGGGTTTTTCCGTGGCTTGGCTGGGGACACTCCTCCCTGGTCTCCCGGGGTCGGCAGCAGGGGGTTTCTTGGCGTGAATGCGCATGCCGCAGCAAAGGCGGGCAAGCCACACACCCCGGAACGGCAGGCCCTCATTGGCCCAGCAGAGGTCTGGGGAAATGGGCAGTTTATGGGGCTCAGGTGTGACCTGGAACCCCGGCGAAGGGCACATTACCTGCCCACCACAGGAAGGGACGTCGTGTGAAAATTTGGGGGCGATCAGTCCAGCCGTTTCCACGCTAGACCGTCACCAACAAACGGATGGTTAGCTTTATATATATATAGATAACAACAACAACAACAACAACAACAACAATAACAATAATAATAAGTCATCCCAAAAACACTAGGGCAGCACTTAAAACATCTTCGAATTGACAAAATTAACATCTGTCAGATTCAGAAGGCAGCCCTGCTGGGATCCGCACGAATACTATGCCGATACATTACAACTTCCTAGGCCTCTGGGTGAGGCTCGAATTGTAATGAAGGCCAACAACCAGCTAAAGATCTGGCAGCTGTGAAATCTACAACAATAATAGTAACTTGAATTGTAATGAAAGGCAACCGCCAGCTAAAGAACTAACACTGTGATATTAAACAAAATTAAATAACAACAATAATAATTCAATCTAGGATTCAATCTAGGTATGCAAAACACACCTTCTCTTTTTGTTCAACCGCCCTCCCTGATTTGCTGAAACAAAAGGAAAAGGGAAAAAAACACAGAATATTCTTCCAATTTTTAAAATGGAAGTACGAAAGTGGCAATTGTTTGTTTCGCTTCCAGAATGATTCGCTGCGACCCTCCCTGAAGATTGATCAACGAGAGAAGCTACCTTGAATACTTTTTTTTAGAAAAGAAAAGAACACAGAACATGAAATTCATAAAAAGGTTCTTTCAAGCAGCCCTCGATTCCACTGCCTGCAGCACTTAAGTTCTGGCTCATCTGAGCCTATAACGTGGCCCCGTGAGACGTAACGATGTGACCTTTTTGGGAAGAGAGGCCCTTCCTGGCCGGCTCGCAGCTCCATCACTTATGCATTATAGACTTTCTACTCAATTGCAGCGTAATCTCATAGGAATTTATTATGCATCCTTTGTAGAGAAGCGTATGTACCCTCTGCAGAGAACATCAAAAGGTGGTTAATAGAGATGTTAAATTATTATTGGTTGAAAGCAGCCCAATGCCCTTAAGTAATCAGGCGCTCCTGTTCCCCTGCGGACTTCATATACCGTATATAATATATACAATTAATAGCGCACATACATCAATCTCTAAGCACTTCTCAACAAAGTCCACTTGGATCTTCAAGGAACTGATGTATAAAACATGTGGAGGCAAGCGGAAAAAATATGTTACGCTGGGGCGAATTACAAATACTGACAAAGAGCTGCTGGGTAGAGGAGGAAGAGCGTATTCTTCAGAGCCAGCAACTAGAGCCAGCAACCATTAAGAGTAAAAAAGACCTCCCCTGATGGGGTGGGCCACTGCGAGTAGCAGAGAGCTGGTGGGCCACTGCGAGTAGCAGAGAGCTGGACTAGATGGACTCTGGTCTGATCCAGCTGGCTTGTTCTTATGTTCTTATGTTCTTAGGGCTGCCAATTTCCAGGTGATACCCAGAGCTCTCCAGGAATTATAACTCAACTCCAGTCTCCAGAGATCAGTTTCCTTGGAGAAAATAGCAGAGCAGAAGAAGAAGAAGAAGAAGAAGAAGAAGAAGAAGAAGAAGAAGAAGAAGAAGAAGAAGAAGAAGAAGAAGAAGAAGAAGAAGAAGAAGAAGAAGAAGAAGAAGAAGAAGAAGAAGAAGAAGAAGAAGAAGAAGAAGAAGAAGAAGAAAAGGGGAGGAGGAGGAAGAGTTTGGATTCACACCCCACCTTGCTTTCCTGTAAGGAGACCAAAGGTGGCTGACAAACTCCTTCCCTTCCTCTCCCCACAACAGACACCTTGTGAAGTAGGTGGGGCTGAGAGAGTTCCAAAGAACTGTGACTAGCCCAAGGTCACCCAGAAGGTATGTGTAGGAATGGCGAAAGAAACCTGGTCCACCAGATAAGGGGAAGAGTGGGGAATCAAACCCAGTTCTCCAGGTTAGAGTCTACCTGGTCTTAAGATAAGAGTCCACCACTCAAGTGGAGGAGTGGGGTATCAAACACATTCTCCAGATTAGAGTTCACCTGCTCTTAACCACTACACCACACAGTCCACGCTTGGGAGGGTGAACTCTGTGACAGTGTACCCCACTGATGTCCCCCTTCCAAAACTCCTTCCCTTTTTAGGCTCCACCCCCAACATCTTCAGGAAGTTTCCAACCCAGAGTAAGCAAAATTACCCTCATCTCACTCTCCTCAGGTGGAGACCCCCTGCTGGTAACTATACAAAATGCCCCTGGGAACATTCTTTGCTTCACGAGACAGGGAGCTGCCCATTTTCTGCTCGCTCTGGATTGGGAAATTCCTAGAAATCTGGGGGAAGAGGCCACGGAAGGTGGGGTTTGAGGAGTGACCTCATCAGGGTCACTGAGTCCACCCTTCAAAGCTGCCATTTTCTCCAGTAGAACGGATCTCAATTTTCTAGCAATGGTCGATTCTGCACTTGCGTTATCGACCTAAGTTCGCACTGCGTTCGACCTAAGTGCTCCGCACAACCACTGGGATCGACATGGTTTTGTACCAGCTTCGCCCCGTATAACAGTCAAATTTCCGACTCTAGTTGGGAACTACTACTTTTTCAGGGAACCACGCTCGAACTCAGCTCGATTCCAGTAAAGTGAGGAATCTCTGGTGCCAGGAGTCCCCCATTCAGCCAATCACAGCGGAGTGTTTCAGGCATGCGTACAGCTGGCCAATCAAAAAACGCCACCTTCGTCCCTCCATTCCTGGGGCAGTTTTTTTTATAACGTGAGTAGGGATAGATGGAACATGGCCGTAGAACAGTAGCCAATCGGAACGGAGCGGCGAAGAGGCACAGGATGATTCCACCCTCCGAGCTGGGATCAAGCTGGTTGCAGTGGGGAACAACAATGGCTTCGACCTAGGTTAGTACCCTTTTCAGGGAACTGGGTCGAACCTATTTTACTCGTGTGCGGAATCGCCCAATGACTCGGTATTCCAGGAAAGCTTTAGGCCTCACCTGGCCACTGATAGGGGATGGGAAAGAGGTAGAGATGTCAGATCAAGGTTGGGAGACCCGTGGAGATGTTGGGATTAAGCCTGGAGAGAATAGGGACCTCGGTAGGTACAGAGCATTAGAATCCACCCTGCAAATCATCCATTTTTTTACAGGGGAACTAATCTCTGTCTCCTGGAGATCACCTGCAATCCCCGCAGATCACCAGCTACCACCTGGAGATTGGCAACTTTACCTTAGAGGACTACACTGGCTGCTGGTTGAGTTTCGGTCATTTTCAAAGTATTGGTATTGATCTTTAAGACCTAGAGCAGCAATGGACCTGCGTATCTGTGGAACTTCCTGGGGATCCCCGGCCCGAGGGACATACAGCTGGCTTCAACGAGAGCCAGGGCTTTCTATGGCCTGTTGACACAAACTGCCTGATGATGTCAGGGCCCTGCAGGAACGATGTCAATTCCACAGGGCCTGAAAGAAAGGGCTGCTCCACCAGTCCTTTCCCAACTAGCCAGCTGGATTGTCTGAATGTAATAACAGTGGTGGCGAACTTATGGCACTCCAGATGTTATGGACTACAAATCCCATCAGCCCCTGCCAGCATGGGCAATTGGCCGTGCTGGCAGGGGCTGATGGGAATTGTAGTCCATAACATCTGGAGTGCCATAGGTTCGCCACCATGGTAATATAACATCTCTTCGGTCTCCGTGGGGGTGGGGGGGAGGGAAGGATGGATGGATGGATGGATGGATGGATGGATGGATGGATGGATGGATGGATGGATGGATGGATGGATGGATGGATGGATGGATGGATGGATGGATGGATGGATGGATGGATGGATGGATGGATGGATGGATGGATGGATGGATGGATGGATGGATGGATGGATGGATGGATGGATGGATGGATGGATGGATGGCGGGAAGGTCAAATTGATGTCATCAGTTATGGCCATCTTAGTGTTAATTTTAAAGTTTAAATAATTTTAAATTATTAAATTATTTTAAATGGTTAATTGTGCAATTTTAAATATGGATTTATATTTTTAATATTATGGAATGTTTAAATTATGTTGTGACCCGCCCAGAGCCCTTCGGGGATAGGGAGGGATATAAATCCTAAATGAATAAATAAAAAAATCTCCAGTGAACCTGATCTCTGTAGTCTGCAGATGAGTTTTAAGTTCAAACAATACCCAGGACCCACCTGGAGTAGTAGTAGTAGTAGTAGCGGTAGTAGTAGCGGTAGTAGTAGTGGTAGTAGTAGTGGTAGTAGTAGGGGTAATGGTAGTGGTAGTGGTAGTGGTAGTAGTAGCAGCAGCAGTAGTAGCAGCAGTAGTATGGATTTATATCGCCCTTTCTTTCCTTTCCCCCCCACAACAAACACCCTGTGAGGTGGGTGGGGATGAGAGAGCTCCTAAGAACTGTGACTAGCCCAAGGCCACCCAGCTGGCATGTGTTGGAGTGCACAAGCTAATCCAGTTCACCAGACAAGCCTCCACAGCTCACGTGGCAAAGCAGAGAACCAAATCTGGCTCTTCAGATTAGAGTGCACCTGCTCTTAACCACTACACCACGCTGGCTCTACTATACCACGCCGGAGGTTGAAATCCCAACAAGTAGGAACCAATATCTGCAGTTCGCTCCAGACCCCAGGAAGCCCAAGGATCTCCACATGATCGTCAGCTCGGAGATCGACGGGGGAATCGGAAGAGTCTGAGTCTTCCGAAGCTGGCAGGACAGCAGCCGTGTCTTTTAAAATTATGCTTCTGGGCCACTTTGTCCCGCTGATAGTTTAACAATGAAATCCCGCGCCCAGAGGGCCCTGACGCTGTTAAGACAGAAAACTGATGAAACGCAAAGTTCAGCGCGCCGAATGCCTTTCCCCCTCTCTTCCTCTCTCTACCCACCCCCCACCCCCGTAATATCGGCTAATGGGTGAAGAGATAAAACACATATGATGTGACATCGTCTTACCTCCAACGGTTCCTGCAGGAGCACTTGGCCTTTGCATAATGGGGCTGCCACTTGTGATAATAAGATTCCAAAAAGATGCTTTATTTATTTGTTTATTTATTGGAGGGTGTAATTGTTTAACTTAATTTACCAGCCGAGGTGCCGGGGGAACGTGGCGAGACGGCGGCGAGAAACCCATTTCCCTTTCCCTCCTTCCTGTCTTCCTCCCAGAAGGCCTTTATATGCTCCTTCGGGGAGAAAGTGCTTCGAATGTCAAGCGTGGTGGTAAATGGGAAGATTTCCCTCTGTGTGCGTCGGAGGGGGGGCTTTTTTTAGCACCGTGAAAACAGGACGAGACAGCTCCCCGGTTCAGGCACACGGCTACGAAGATCCAAATGGGGGTCTTGGGAGATAAGTGAAGCGGCGAGAGAGCGACCAGATAAAAGCAAAGCGTGGAGTGCTCTACTTTTGAGCTCTAAGGACTCAAGTGTTGTGCATCTTTGTAAAGAGCTCGGAGGATGAAGGACACAAAGTAATAGCCATGTGGGGTTGAGTTTACTCTTGAAATGCTCGTCGTTGCTTGACCTTGGCCGCTGAACGCAAAGAGGAATCAAAAAGTTAGCTGGCAGGACTTGTCACTTCTGTTGACCAAGCAAGCAAAAGACAGATCTGCTATTTATACCAAGCCAGGCAATCTGAATAGCTCCTTGGTGAGGACTTGGATGGGGCGTCCACCAAGGAAGTCCAGGTTTCTAATGCAGAGGAAGACAATGTCAGAACCACTTCTGTTGGTCTGTTGCTTTGAGCTGAAAGTCTCTGGCTAGCTTGACCTAAGTAGATCTTGGAAGCTAAGCAGTGTTGGTTCTGGTTAATACTTGGATAGGAGACCACCAATGAATTCCAAAGTTATTAAGAACATAAGAACATAAGAACAAGCCAGCTGGATCAGACCAGAGTCCATCTAGTCCAGCTCTCTTCTACTCGCAGTGGCCCAGCAGGTGCCTTTGGGAGCTCACATGCAGGATGTGAAAGCAATGGCCTTCTGCGGCTGTTGCTCCCGATCACCTGGTCTGTTAAGGCATTTGCAATCTCAGATCAAAGAGGATCAAGATTGGTAGCCATAAAAAGAGGATCAAGATTGGTAGCCATATTAAAGCAGAACCAATGAATTAGTGACCCAAGGAAAGGAAAGGAAGGTTTTCTGATATGCCAATGAATGCAGGAAGCAAAGATAGATCTAAGCCAGAGATTTGTTACATGGTGCCTCTTGGCATCATGGCGCCCCTGTTTCCCACTTGCTTCTGGATCAAAACACATATTTCCTGAAACATGAAGCCAATTCCTGGCCTCCATCAGGAGGGGCTTCAGAAAAACTTAGGAGAGCCAGCATGGTTTAGCAATTAACAACAGGTGGACTCTGGTCTGGAGAACCAGGTTTGAATCTCCATTCCTACACATGAAGCCTGCTAGGTGATCTTGGGCCAGTCACAGTTCTCTCTGAACTTTCCCGGTTCCACCTACCTCACAAAGTGTCTGTTGTGAGCAGAGGAAGGGAATGAGTTTGTAAGACACTTTGAAATTCTATATGGTTGAGAAAAGTGGGATTTAAATCTTCTTCTTCTCCTCCTCCTCCTCCTCCTCCTGCTCCTCCTCCTCCTCCTCCTCCTCCTCCTCCTCCTCCTTCTTCTTCTTCTTCTTCTTCTTCTTCTTCTTCTTCAGAACATAAGAACATAAGAACAAGCCAGCTGGATCAGACCAGAGTCCATCTAGTCCAGCTCTCTGCTACTCGCAGTGGCCCAGCAGGTGCCTTTGGGAGCTCACAGGCAGGAGGTGAAAGCAATGGCCATCTGCGGCTGTTGCTCCCGAGCACCTGGACTGTTAAGGCATTTGCAATCTCAGATCAAGGAGGATCAAGATTGGTAGCCATAAATCGACTTCTCCTCCATAAATCTGTCCAAGCCCCTTTTAAAGCTATCCACGTGAGTGGCCATCACCACCTCCTGTGGCAGCATATTCCAAACACCAATCACACGTTGCGTGAAGAAATGTTTCCTTTTATTAGTCCTAACTCTTCCCCTAGCATTTTCAATGAATGCCCCCTGGTTCTAGTATTTATTTATTTTATTTATCTTTTATTTTATTTGTTTATTTTTGGACTTTTATACCGCCCTATCCCCGAAGGGCTCTGGACATAACAATTGTAGTCCAAAGGTTCGCCACCACTGTCCTAGAAGAATACTTGGCTTCAAAATTCCTAACACTGCATGATTGTACTGCCACCATTTTCTGGTTGTGCCTACCACCCTAACTCCATATGGCCTAAATGCTTTCAATGTTGTGAATGGAGAGCTTCTAAAGGATCAGAAAGTATCTCCAAATTCAAGATTAGAGCAAAATGCCCTTTACCTGGATACTTCCAAGAGCAGGTGTGCACCACGCTGCTCCCAATGGCAACTTTGTTTCCCCCCCGCTGCCATTACAAATTGTGGCAAAATGTGCTGATGTTCCAGAGATGCCAATCCTTTCCATTTGCATTTGAACTCGCTGGGTTTTGTTGTGTTTTGAGTGTTCCAGCAACATATGCGGAGTGTCTTGAAACACAATTACTCCTGCATAATAAAAGTGTTCATTTGATGTTGTGACACGTACAGCAAGTGTGTTTAAGACAGTTTATGTTTTCATAAGTTGCAATGAGACTCAATTATGAATGTGTAATAAGGCTCTTGATTGTTACACTTATACTTTTCGGTATAATGAAGCCAGCAATTAGAATGTGGTGGTTCTGGGACTGAGAAAAATAAAAAGCCAGTATTTGCGTTGCTGACAAGAGATTCTCGACTATCAGGTTCCTGGGAGGGGGGTAACGAACTTGTTTACCAGAAAGTTCAATAATTCAAACGTATAATTAGATTTCTTAACAGAGTTTTGTTTTGTTGTTCCCACACACAACAATATCTTTGAGAGAAAAACAACTCGATTTAGATAAATGTGCTTCTAAATCAAGACAATTTTACCAGGCAAGACACATGTCCAAATTAATGTTAGACATAAACAGATCTGTTTTTTGGGGGGGGGGATGAGACAAAAATGTCATCTCTCCTGGCGGCACAGCACAAAGATTTGCATTAGGAATTGTTTGGAGCTTCTCTTCTTTGCTTTATTGAACCCCCAAATTCTGTTTCTCCTGTGAAAATCAAACTTGTGATCTTTTACTTGCATGCTGTTTCCTGTTACCTTTCACCACATTTTTTCCCTGTGAAATATATAGCAATTTCATGGGAGCCATTGTGGTGTAGTGGCAGAGTAGGTGGATTCTGAACCTGGCGAGCTCGCTCATTCCCTACTCAGCCACCATTTTGTGGAGTGCCATCCTGGTAAACCAGATGTGTTTCCTCACTCCTACATTCCTGCTGGGCGATTATTTCTTCTTCTTCTTCTTCTTCTTCTTCTTCTTCTTCTTCTTCTTCTTCTTCTTCTTCTTCTTCTTCTTCTTCTTCTTCTTCTTCTTCTTCTTCTTCTTCTTCTTCTTCTTCTTCTTCTTCTTCTTCTTCTTCTTCTTCTTCTTCTTCATTCCTGCTGGGTGATTCTTTCTTTCTTTCTTTCTTTCTTTCTTTCTTTCTTTCTTTCTTTCTTTCTTTCTTTCTTTCTTTCTTTCTTTCTTTCTTTCTTTCTTCCCCCCCCCCCCCACCCCCCCCCCCACCCCCCCCCCCACCCGCCCCCCCCCCCCCCCCCCCCCCCCCACCCCCCCACCACCACCCGCCCCCGCCGCCCCTCCCCCCCCCCCCCCCCCCCACCCACCCCCCCCCCCCCCCGCCCCGCCCCCCCCCCCCCCCCCCCCCCCCCCCCCCCCCCCCGCCCCCACAGACCCCCCCCCCCCCCCCCCCCCCCCCCCCCCACCCCCACCCCCCCCCCACCCCCCCCCCCCCCCACCGCCCCCCCCCCCCACACCCCCCCCCCCCCCACCCCCCCCCCCCCCCACCCCCCCCCCCCCCCACCCCCACCCCCCCCCCATTTCCCCCCCCCCCGACCCCCCCGCCCCCCCCACTCTCCCTCCCCCCCACCCCCCCCGCCCCCAACATGACAGAGGCTGATGGGAATTGTAGCTCCTGAACATCTGGAGAGCCGCAGGTTCCCTACCCCTGGTCTAGGTCAAGGAACATAATAGTACCATTTTATTATGTGTTGGTCAGACCTTACCTGGAATCATGTGTCCAGTTCTGGGCACCACACTTCAAGAAGGATATTGACAATCTGGAACAGGTTCAGAGATGGACAACAAGCATGGGAAAACGTCTGGAATCCATGCCCTACGAGGAGAGACTTAGGGAGCTGGGGATTTTTAGTCTGGAGAAGAGAAGGTTAAGAGGTGACATGAACATCATGCTTAAATATTTGAAGGGACCATGGTCCAAGAGAATGGAGGTCTCAGTGTGTGGGTTGATGACCTCCAGGTGGTAGATGGAGAACTGAAGGGAACTGAAGGCAGGGGTGTACCGCCCAGGGGAACATACGGGGTCAAATGTCCCTGGGCTGTGGCCATTTAGTCACATGGGGAGCTGAAAATTGCCCCCTCATACCCCTCCTCCTTCCCCCTGGATCCATACACTTTGAGATGACCTGGTGAAAAAAATAATTGTTTGGTTGTGGTGGGAGAGAGTGGCCACCCATACAGGGGGGAGGAGGACATTTTGCACCAGGATACATTTTCCCTAGATACACCTGACTGAAGGTGCTCAGAACATGGTGCTGTGGAGAAAGTTCAGGGAAACAGAGATCTGGGAGAAACATAGGCCATTTCCGCATGGCCAGGCTGGGGGTTGAGTCGGCATACATGATGCTGGCCAACCCTAAGGACCCGTTCCCACCGAGCGGTCCCGAGAGGCTGACAGAGGGAAGGCGGCACATGAGCACCGTGTCGCCCGATGGACGTATCTTCCCTGCGACCATCCAGCACATCACTGAGGCCAGGGGACATGCTCCCCTGCCCTGCACAACTGCTCCAGAGTCGCAGGGTGGGGGGGGGGCTGTCCCCAGGCCTCAGTGATGCGCCGGATGGTCACAGGGAAGGTAAGTTGATCGGGAAAGGGGGGAGGGATGGTGCCTTCCAGCCGCTGCCATTTGCACTCGGGGAGCGAGGTGGGAAAATGGCGGCTTTGCGCCACTGGGGAGGAGCGAGGGCAGCGCGGCTGCGAAGCAGCTGCACCCCCCACGCAAACAGCTCCCTAGGGACGGCGTTTTTGCTGTCCCTAGGGCGCTGTATATGGCCCGTGTGGAAAGCACCACCCAGAGCCCTTTGGGGATTGGGCGGTATAGAAATCCCATAAATGAATGAATGAATGAATGAATGAATGAATGAATGAATGAATGAATGAATGAATGAATGAATGAATGAATGAATGAATGAATGAATGAATGAAAGGCCATAGTGAATAGATTGCACAGCAACTGAGGACATTTTCAAAATGCTTCAACCAGAGAATTGTAAAAAGGGAATCCTTTAAAATGTTGGAGGAAACATTTCATTTCCTGCTTCGTTTTTTTAAAAGAAATGAGTGGTGCAGAAAAGCCCAACGTGTTACTTGTTGAAACAACCACAGACTCTCGAAAGATGATACCTTAAAAATCTGGTGGAACGTTAAGATGCTCGGATTCAATGCATGGAGAAATGATTGTTTACCTCCAGAGTTGAAGGGACCAGCTTGCAGCATGTTTGTTGTACTCATTTTCATTTTCATTTTCATTTTTAACCTTTAATGGCATATAAATTATTAGCATATTTCCATTTAAAAGAGAAAACTTTTAAAACATTTAAATACGGGGGTTTAAAATGCTTTCCAAGAATTTAGCCACTGCCAAGGTGATCGATGGATTACAGTCACTTAGCAGAAAGCGAGTGGTCTGGAACTTGAAGTGCTCAAGTCTTGGAAGAAGCAGAGGGTGAATTAAAATCATGCGCTGGTTGCCCCCCCCCCACACACACACACACACTAAGGCAGTGTTATTGGGCCTCCATGAATTGAAGAAGAAGAAGAAGAAGAAGAAGAAGAAGAAGAAGAAGAAGAAGAAGAAGAAGAAGAAGAAGAAGAAGAAGAAGAAGAAGAAGAAGAAGAAGAAGACAGCATTCCAGAAGAATTCCAGAAGAATATGAGTTATGGTTTCTATAGATCCACATCCGCAACGGCATAGTCTCTGATGTTTAGGGATCTGGAGGTATCTCCCTGAGGTTTCCGCTGATGGGAAAATATTGAGGCGTGCTAACATGAATGCACGACGTTGGTTAATGGATAACAGAGATGAGAGATATTTAGCTCTTGCTCTGTAACTTGGTTGTATTCCGAGGGAGCGAGGAGAGCATACAGCCGCCTTTGTTGGAAAGAAACGATGATGTTCCAGATCCCTCAGTCTTTCGCGGATCTGATTGAAAATATGCAGTTCACTCTCAGTCCCAACATTGTCCAAATCAAATCCTATGGTTCTGATTTTGTTCTCGATGACTTTGAACCAGTAGAATTGAAAGTTGTCTTTAAAAAGGTTTGAGTTTATATCACCTGCAAGTGATCTAAAATGTTGTACTCATGGAAGAGAAGGTGAAACAATTGCACTGGGTTAGCTTCTGGCAAATACTTCTGGAAAGTCTAGGTAGGAATCCCTTCCCGCATTGGTGCACCAACAACCCAGCCAAATCTTACCGAAGAGACCTTCAGGGCTGCTCTAAGTAACGCAATGCTCTGAGTAACTTAACCTTTGCATGCATGAAAAACATTCACAATTCGTTCCACTCCCGAAGCCCAGCAGACGATGATTGTTCTGCGCATAGTCTGGATGTGAGCGGTTTCAGCAAGGCTGCTTAAAGCGACATGCAATTTCCCGGGCCTTCCAGAGTCAAATGCGCCCATTAAAATACTAACTTTTAAATGTTGCCATTAGTCTAAAATAATTATAAAGCAATGCTCCTTCAGGCTTTCTTGGAGCCATGTGGCTCATGGTAATTTGGGCTGTTAGTCGTCCCGGGAAGACTGCGATTCGGCTCATTGTTCTCCAACCCCCACTCTCAGTATGTATATCTGTGTATTCGATACTTTTAGCATTTCTTCAAAGTAGGGATGTTAATTGAAAAATGTAACTCAGGAAATGTGGGACAGAGATATTGGCAAGCATGCTAATAGTCTGGTTGCCCCCCCCCCCCACACACACACTGAGGCAGTGTTATTGGGCCTCCATGAATTGAAGAAGAAGAAGAAGAGGAAGAAGAGTTTGGATTTATATCCCCCCTTTCTCTCCTGTAGGAGACTCAAAGGGGCTTACAATCTCCTTGCCCTTCCCCCACCCACAACAAACACCCTGTGAGGTGGGTGAGGCTGAGAGAGCTTAGAAGAGCTGTGACTAGCCCAAGGTCACCCAGCTGGCGTGTGTGGGAGTGTACAGGCTAATCTGAATTCCCCAGATAAGCCTCCACAGCTCAGGCGGCAGAGCTGGGAATCAAACCCGGTTCCTCCAGATTAGATACATGAGCTCTTAACCTCCTACACCACTGCTGTAGAAGAAGAAGAAGCAGAAGAAGAGGAGGAGGAGGAGGAGGAGGAGGAGGAGGAGGAGGAGGAGGAGGAGGAGGAAGAAGAAGAAGAGGAAGAGGAGGAGGAGGAGGAGGAGGAAGAAGAAGAAGAAGAAAAAGAAAAAGAAGAAGAGGAGGAGGAGGAGGAGGAGGAGGCGGCGGCGGCGGCGGCAGCAGCAGCAGTGGCATAGCGCCAACGAGGCAGGGGAAACGAAGACCTGGGTAGAGCCACAGCAGATGCATGGTGGGGGCATGGCGGGAGCATTCCAGGGCATTCCAAGGTGGGGTGGGGATAGGCGGTGCTGCAGCAGGGGTGCAGGGTGCACACACACATCCTTCTATGGCAAGGGTAGGGAACCTGCGGCTCGAGAGCCGCATGCGGCTCTTCTGCCCTTGCACTGTGGCTCCATGAGCCGAGCCGCCGGCGCCATCCTTGCCCGCCCTGCAGGCAGCAGGGCAGGCGCATCCATGAGCTTCTCAGAATGAGCGGAGTAAAAGGTAAAAAACCCCCCAATATATATATAGTGTTATCTTTATTTTAAATGTCAAAAATTATTTGCGGCTCCAAGTGTTTTCTTTTTCCGTGGAAAATGGGTCCAAATGGCTCTTTGAGTGTTAAAGGTTCCCTACCCCTGTTCTATGGCAATATCCCAACTTTTTAGCTCCCCTAGTAGACTGGGTTACAGTTGCACAATTGAATGTGTATGCTAATGATCGGGAGGCTGGCCAGATGGAATCAAGCAGAGAGTGGGTGGCCTCAACCAAAGGCCTAGTGGAGCATCTCTGTCCTGTAGGCTTTATGAAACCATTTGAGGTCCTGCAGGGCCCTGGTGTCTGCCAACTTAGGCCTTTTCCACACGGGCCAAAGGGTGCTTCCCCACCGGCAGGAATTCTGCTGGTGGAGAGGTGGGGGCCGTTTGCACAAGAGCATGTGAGTGGCCCCCGCAGAGGCCGGAGCAGGAGAGGCGGCTCTGCATGTAGTCACCTCTTCCCCGTCCCTCTCCCACTCACCTCATCACCGTCGCCACCCTGCTGGCCTCCTAAGACCCGCCCACGCTGCCCTCCGACCTACAGGGGTCAGAGGACAGCGAGGGAGGGTCTTAGGAGGCCAGCAGGGCGACGACGGTGATGAGGTGAGTGGGAGAGGGATGGGGAAAACAGCGCATTCCCGGCGCTGCCGTTCGCACCGTGCCGCCGGGAATGCGCTATTGTTCCAAAAACCTCCCTCCAGGAGGGAGGTTTTTGGAGGCGGCCTGACGCCGCCCTGGGGGAGGGGGAGGGGAACCAGGTCGGCGCTGCTGCATTTTGGCAGTGCCGCCTGTGCGAACGGCTCCCTGGGGACGGCGTTTTTGCCGTCCCCAGGGCGCCGTTTATGGCCGTTTATGGCCCGTGCGGAAAGGGCCAGAGTGTTTCACCAAGCTTTTTCAGCCCTGGTTTGGGTTGAAGCCAGCCGAATGTCCTTGGGTCAGGGACCACTAGAGGATTACTACTGTAAGGCAGAAGTGTCCTTCGTGGTTCTGAAGATATGAGGTCCTCAGACCACTCTTGATAAAAAATAATCCCTTAGGACAAGGCAGAGCCAAATCAACTCCCCATATTGCCCTCAAAGACCCCTCTGTTCATTGGAGGGTAATCCTTTGATGATCTTCGGTCTATTTGGCTGGCTTCGATGAAAGCCAGGGCTGTTACGGCCCTGGCTCCAGCCTGGTGGAACAAGCTGCCAAGTGATGTCAGAGCCCTGCCAGAGTTCTTGTCACAATTCTGCAGGGCCTGCAAGATGTGGCTGCTCCACCAGGCCTTTCCCATCTAGCTAGTTGGATCAAATGGAATTAGACCATCTCCTTTTGGCCTCCGGAGGGCAGGGAGGGAGGGGAAGGAGGTGGTGGTGGTGATTATTTATTATTTGTTAGTTATTGCCGTCAGGTTTTTTAAATCTATTAACAGTCTGGTGTTGAATATGTTTATGGTTTTCATTGTTTTAATATTGTATGGATATTTATATTTTAATGGTTTCAATTAGTGTATAATTGATTTTCTTTTGTGATCCACCCTGAGCTCTGTGGGGATAGGGCAGGATATAAATCCAGTTGAATGAATGAATGAATGAATGAATGAATGAATGAATGAATGAATGAATGAATGAATGAATGAATGAATGAATGAATGAATGAATGAATCCATCCATCCATCCATCCATCCATCCATCCATCCATCCATCCATCCATCCATCCATCCATCCATCCATCCATCCATCCATCCATCCATCCATCAATCAATGGCTCATTCCGCACATGCAGAATAATGCACTTTCAAACTGCTTTCAATGCTCTTTGAAGCTGTGCGGAATAGCAAAATCCACTTGCAAACAGTTATGAAAGTGGTTTGAAAACGCATTATTTTGTGTGTGTGGAAGGGGCCAATGAGTCAATGAATCAATGAATGAATCAATGAATCAATGAATGAGGACTGGTTTTTGCATTCTAGTTGCCAGTTTTGCATCTTTGCTCACAGTTGTCCAGTCCAGTTCCAGCAAAATCCTTTCTCCTCTTCTCTGTTTCCTTTGCTTCTGCTTTTTTTACATTCCTCTTTGCAACTGGGCCAGCTGCGCCGCCCAAAACCCGCAACTTCAGCTGCACAGCTTTGCTGACCGAGCGTCCCATTTTAGGAAATGAACCTTTTGCATCTTTCCCTTATTAAGGTACGTCTTCCGACGGGGGAACTTCCAGATGCCGCCGTTGCGGCTGCCTGAGCTCCTGCACGAAGCTGCCGACAATCTGTCGAGGATATCATTTTGCCTTAAAAGACCATTAAAGTGCATTTTGCTCCTCTCTCTCTCTCTCTTTTTTCAACTTTGGCTGGAGATGCTCGAGATAAAAGGAAATAAAGATGCAATCAGTCTCTTTGTAAACCTCGCCTGTTTTGCATGGAGAAAAGGGATGCCAGCTCCCCAGAACTGGAGGCCACAATCTACATTCTGCTCTTCAGAAAGAAACCTAAGCATTTTCCTCGCTGCGATTCTGAAGACGCAGCAGGTTAGGAGATATTCTAAGGCTTGCTTGATAGCAGGGAGTGTGGCCGGAGAGGGCAGGGGGAATGGAAGGAGCTACCCAGAAGGAGTGGACAGCAAATACACAGCAAAAGAGCTTTAAAAAGAGACAATGTTTAGTGATTAAGTAGAGAACTCTACCCACCAAAATTCCTGACTTGATCCACATTAGCACAGAGATCAGCACATTGGAGAGTTCCACTAGCAATCAGGGGACCCTGGAAATGCTGCAAATAGCCAAAATGTTTTCAATTTTTAAAAGGCTTCATGATTTTTCAAACAGGTTTTAGGACTTTTCATAGCATTATAGAATCATACAATCATAGATTTGGAAGAGACCACAAAGACCATCCAGTCCAACCCCCTGCCATGCAGGAATACACAATCAAAGGACTCCTGACAGATGGCCATCCAGCGTCTGCTTAAAAACCTCCAAAGAAGGAGACTCCATCTCCCTCCAAGGTAGCACATTCCACTGTCGAACAGCCCTGACCATCAGGACTTTCTTCGTAATGTTTGGTTGGAATCTCCTGCACCTTGAACTTATTACTCCTTGTCCCGGTCTCTGGAGCAGCAGAAAACAAGCTTGCTCTCTCTTCAACATGGCATCCCTTGAAATATTTACCATGGCTACCATGTCACCCCTTAACCTTCTCTTCTCCATACTAAACATACTCAGCTCCCTAAGGCCTCTTCCGCACACGCAAAATAATGCGTTTTCACACCACTTTCACAACGGTTTGCAAGTGGATTTTGCTATTCTGCACAGCTTCAAAGAGCACTGAAAGCACTTTGAAAGTGCACTATTCTGCATGTGCGGAATGAGCCTATGTCTCTCCCTGTAGTGCATGGATTCCTGACCTTTTCAACAGGTTTTAATAGGTTTTATTTTTATAGATTTTTTAATGTTAACTGGTTTTATTGTGCCAAGTTTTCGTTGTTGTTTTTTTTCATTGAGTTGGATTTTATGATTTTTATGAGCCGTCTGTTGTAACCCACACTGAGACCTTCAGGGCAGGATCAAAATGCATTAAAATAAAATAAACTTCTGCCTGTCGAACAGACAATCCATCACTGAGCTATGGCCCACTCCAATCGGTCCATCCTATGCCATTTCTGTAGGGAATTCCATAGAAGCAGAAATAAAAGGCTTTTGGGAGTAAAAGTCCATTTATTAAGACATCTTAGAAAGCTCAAGTACACGCAGTGGCAGGAATGGCACTTCCCGCCAGAAGCACAGGTTATAACACCATTCACCCCATCCCCCCTTCCTGCTTCCCATGGGAACGGAGTCTTCATCTCCCAAAGATAAAGTCTCCACGATGCATCTGGCCCCATCGCCCGGGCTGTGGAATGCACTCAAGGTTACTTCACCATCAACACCACTGAATCCTTTACACTCTGCCTCCCCTAAAGAAGACCCCTTCCCCCCAGGTTTATGCGGAAAGGCACGGTGGAAAGCAGAAATAGAGGTGGGGGGCTTCAATATTTGAATAAAACCCATTGATTATACCCAGAGGAATATCCCAATCTAATGGTGACTAAATATTGCCATGCATTGTGCCGGTGGAGAGTCCAGGATAGCGTCAATTTCGTGAGTGCTGTTAGCCATCAATAATAGTCGGTGGGGGTAGCCTTCTCCGGGCGGGTCGCCAGGCATCGGAAGGAGCCTCCTTGAGCAAGCTGGAATGGAAGACAGGATGGATGTTACTAAGAGAGTTAGGCAACGCTGCAGTGACATACCATTAATCACTTTAGTAATCTGAAAAAGGTCCCACAAATCTCTTGCCAAGTTTGGAATATTTATGCACGCCTCTGAGAGATTTTTTGTAGATAAGTACACCCAGGAGCCCACACGCAGAGGAAAACTGATGTGTTTATCCGCTTGCAGTTTTGGGAGTCCTTGTTTGTTGTAAAGCCGGTTCGACCGACTTCCTCATCCCTCGGCTAGGGATGAAATCCATTGTTGAAATTCTGGGGGGTCCAAGCTGCTGCGGGTAGTTGTGGTAGGTAACGGGCGGGAAGGAAGCGACCAGACACAATTTCAAAGGGGTTTTCTTTCGAAATACTATGAACGCATTGTTAGAGGCGCATCTGAACGGACAAGCTCGACCACAATTGTCTTGGTGGTAGTTGGTGTAACAACGAAATACTGCTCTAGGGTTCTGTTCGTTTTCTCCGCCTCGCCATTACTTGAACGTGGTAGGGGCGGCGATGCTGCCCCTAACAACCCCAAACGCTTCCAGAACTTTGAGATGAATTGGGGTCACGTCGAGACCACCTTTTAACGGGCGAATGGAGCACGTAAACATGTTGAATAAACACGGGCTACTTGGGGATGGAGGATGGAAGCACATGGAATAAAATGGGCTTGCTTTAGAGTAACAGTCTACCACTACCCATAAAACCGTGTTGCCATGACTTTCAGGCAAATCTGTAAATAAAAATCCATGGAGATGACTTCCCAAGGGCGGAGGCTACCGAGAGGTTTCAATAGTCCATGGGGCTTTCCGGATGGTTTTGGCTTCTGCACAAACCAGCAGCCTTTAATGTATGCCTCAATGTCTTTTGCGGCGATTAAGGCGCCACACCAGAACTGCCCGGCGGCTAAATGCAGAGTTTTCTCAAAAGCCAAAATGTCCAGCCAACGGCATCGTGGCAAGCTTCAAGAACCTGCTTATGAGGGAGGCATCGCATTAACATTCCCTCCGCCAAACTCCATTCTCCAAACGCACTGGGAGTCTCTTCGCCGCTGGAGGCTTGTGCAGCCCCGCCTCCTCCAGTTCCCGCAGGAAAGGAGAGACGGAGACTGGGAATGGGGTGAGAGCGCATCGCTTTGAGATCGTGGTGACAGCCAACCCCAACTGGGAGGAAACAGCGTGGAATGGCAGTCTCGTGAAGGCAGCTCCACCCTCCTCGGTAGGCTGTAGAGCCGCCAGCCAGTTTGTTGGTTTTCCCAGGAAAAATGGACTGTAAAAGAGAAACGGTGAAAAGAAATCGCCCAACGGGTTGTTTTATGGACATCTTGAGGGTGGAAAGCGCCGCCAGGTTTTATGATCCGACTCAAACTTGAAAGGGTGCTTAGCCCCCTTCCAGCCAGTGGCCAAGTGGGAGAGTGCTACTTTGATGGTCAGCAGTCTCTTTGTCCCCCCACAGTAGCTGAGTTCGCACCAGAGAATTTTTAGACAAATAAGCACACGGAACCAGCCTACCATCTTTATTTTTCTGCAACAGGCTGCCCTAAGTGCTTTGTCCGGAGGCATCCACGTGAACTTCACAAACGGGAGATCTGGGTCAGGGTGCTTTGTGATAGGTTCGAGGTAAACGAGATTTTAATAGTTGAAAGGCTGGTTTGACATTCCTCAGACCAGGAAAGGGGCCCCGGCTTGGCGGACAGTGCGGATTCACCCTTAGTGCGAAGAGGTCTGTGAGAGGGAGAGTCAGTTCAGCTTAATTGGGGTATAAAGTCCACGATAGAAATTAGCAAAACCAAGAAACCACTGGAGTTGCTTTTTAATGGCTGGTGGGAGCAGGCCATTTGGAGGACTCGTCAATTTAGCAGGATCCATTTTAAGCCCTCGGTGAAAGATCCGTAACCCAAATAGTCAATGGAGGTCTGATGAAAACAGCATTTGGAGAGTTTGGCAAAGAGAGTTGTCAAGCAAGCGTGCCTAATACCTCTCAACCAATATTTCTATGCTCTTTCATGGTTTGTGAGTAAAATTAAAACGTCATCTAAGCATACAACAACTCCCCTTGTACAGTAACCGCGGAGTTTCGTTGATAAGGGCTTATAAAAGCCCGTAAATTCCACTTTAACCAATGGCATTATTAAATATTCTAAACTGTCCAAACTTTGTGTTAAACGCGAAAGTTAGGTGTTCATAGCCTTCAGCAATTTCGACTCTTAGTAGTAAGCTTCTCTCAAGTCCAATTTAGTAAAAATCGTGCGCCCTTTGCCGAAAGTGCATCTAAAAGGTCCTTGATCAAAGGCAAAGGATATTTATTGGACAGGGAGACCATTGAGACCTCGAGCAATCTGTGCAAAGCCGCGAAGACCCATCTTTCTTTTGACAAACAAAACGGTTATGCGCGGGCTTGGTAGCCCGCCGTGATGGAACCCGCTGAAAGCAAGGTTCTTGTCCAAGAAGGCACGAAGTTCCTTCTCCTCATATTGGGACTCATCGCGTAGATTCTACCTTTGGGTAGCGTTGTGCCCCTGGTTGTATGACAATTTTACAGTCAGTGTCTCTGTGGGGGTGGCAACTGATCGCATTCCTGCTCCTGGAAAACTCTGGCTAGATCATGATATGCAGGTGGGATGCCAATAGAATCGGAGCAATCACTGAGGAAGCCAGGAGGTGTGTCAGGAGACGGTTTTCCCAATTCATGTGTTCACCGCAGGAGGGCCAGTGAATTCTAGGATCCGTTCTTTCCAAATGAACTTTGGTTCATGTAACAATAACCAAGCATGCCCAAAACTATGGAGTGTTTGGCCACTGGCTTGTGAATAAAACTAATTTTCTCCCAATGGTCGGGCGCTAAACGGAGGAGAACCGCTGTTTTGTACTGGGCCGGGTCTCGCTCCCGAAGGCTGCCGTCCATTTGGGTGAATGGTATGGGCTAGCCAGGGGAATTCGGTCCAGACCTAGCTCCTCCTTCTGCCACCTGGGGCCGCAGATTAAGCAGTGGAGCAGCCGAACTACAAGGGCCGAGGCTATAATGCGAGGTGTGTTTAGCGGGTTGGCCAGAAATGCTTGAACAGTAATGGGGAGCTCTGCCTTCACTCACCGCTGCCAGGAGTCGCACCTGGCGTCCATGGGGGGGCTGAAGAAGGCAAACAGCTGCTTCCTCCTCTGGGTCGCTTTCCCCGGTAACCGCTTTAGGCGCCTGTGGGAGGCTGCCCTGACCTGCGCGGGTGGTTTGGCAGACGGAGGCGCCGAGCTGGTTTGCTGGTTTTGCTCTTGGGACAGCTAGCGGCTAGATGACCTTGGCCCCTCCGCAGTAAAGACACAATCCCAGTCGGCGACGGCGCCAGAGGTGGTTTCGGGGCGGCTGGGCTTGACTTCCCAGGACACAGTAGTGGTTTTCGGGCGTATGCCTCCTTGACGAAGCCGTGATTCCAACCAGACGCCAATTTCTTGGGACTTAACTGGATCCACCCGTACAGTAATGAGGGAACCCGAATTAAAACACCGCTTTCAATGTAGCTTCTGCCATCCACAGCATCCGAAGTATTCGTGATTTCATGCGTTCAGGGCCACTCAGGAGGAAGCCCGTGAAAGAGTCACGCGACGAAATTAATGGCAAAATTCTGCAAACGGGCGGTTGCCTTGCTGGATGGTTTTGATGGTGCGGATAGCTTCATTCTCGGGCGCCTGGATCTTGAAAGCGCCGCCTCTTAAGGCTTGGAGGAATGCGGCACTGTGCGAGAGTCCCTTTAACCTGCAAATCCAAAAGAGTCACGGAACCAGTCGGCTGCTGCCCCATCCAGGACTGGAACCGATGTCCCGTGATTTTTCTCAAGGCCAGACCGTATAAATCATCATAGTCTTCCCAAGTGGGCATTGAGTTGCAAGATGAAGTAGGGAAGTTTGAAGCCGTCCCATCAAAACGTGGCTGGTATCGGGGGCGGTAGCCCCTGCCTCGACGTCTTGGCTTCGCTGGGGAGGTGGTTGCGCGGGTTGAGCAGGTTGGGCAGGCAGCTGTTGTGCACGGGGGCTCGAATCGGGCGCTATACGCTTTGGCGTTTGGGTGGCAGGACCCAGGTACGCTGCCCCTGGCACCGCCTGACTGGTAACAGCATAGACCTCAACTTGGGGCTTCCTGGTCTGCTGCCTCCTTAGTTCCTCTCCAACGCCAGCCAGCTCCCTCTCCTTGCGAAATATGCATCCTGGTGCGATGCAAAGCAGCTTTTCTCGCTCCAATTTTAGTTCGCCCGCTTAAGGGGGCTTCAGTGAGCTTCCGCTTATATGCAGAGCCTGAACGCTGCTTTAGCGTTTGTAAATCCAGTCTGGAATGTTCCAGGACTTTATCATGGACTGACAGATTCTGGGCATATTGTCGCTTGACAGTCTTTGGCACGGTCCAACTCGAGCTGGACTTCTTTGCGCTGCTGTTCCCGTCCCTCTGCAGAAGCTACTTTGCTGCGTAACAACTGTGCCCGCTCTCCTCCCATAGCTGCCGCTCACGGTTCCATGCCGCATCTAAGATTGGTCGCCCCACTTCCTCATCCCAGTCCTCTCTCGATGGGAGAGGAAACCGGTCCGGGCTAAATGCAGGCTTTTCTTCGGACTCTTCGCCGCCTGGAAGCTGACATCGAGACACCGTGAAGCCGCCAGAAGCCACCGGTGGCTCCCCGAGGCATCTCGTAAAAGCGGTCGCTGGCCCGGGATTAGGGGGTCCGACAGCTGCACGGACACCCTCCCAATTCAGGTTTGGAGTCCCGTGTCCTTTTGACGGGCCCCAGTGCTGTGCCACGGTGGTTCCTTGGGAGCATCACCAAAATACGAAGTCCAGGAATCGCTCAATGGATTCCTGGGTTGCCGCGATGAAAGGTGGTCAAGCCCGCCTCCTCCATGACAGGTTGCATCTGAGGTTTGTAATCCACACGAAAACGGGTAGAGATCCGGATCCACAGGCGCCGATCCATAGACAGCCTCAAACGCATCTCATGGAAGTCCCTTTATGGTCGCCGCTTCACGCCCCTCGCTCCAACGGAGTAGCGAAGACTCGTGTTGATACGAGTGGACGGAAAGAGCCACCAGCGTAGGCCCGTTTTCCTGCCGGTTCCTCCAGATCCAGAAGGGAAAGGTCGGAGCCCTCTTTGGGGGCTACCGCACCTTCCGCAGTAACATTCAACCTCTCCATCGCAAGACAAGAGGTCCACTGCACAGGAATATAGATGAATTAGGTTTCCTGCCACAATGTAGGGAATTCCATAGAAGCAGAAATAAAAGGCTTTTGGGAGCAGTCCGCCTCACAAGACATCCTTGAAGTCCGCGGAATGGCCATACAGGTTTTGTACTGCCCACCACCCATGCTTCCCATGGGAACGGAGTCTTCATCTCCCGCGCAAAGATAAAGTCTCCGCCGATGCATCTGGCCCATCGCCCGGGCTGTGGAATGCACTCAAGGTTACTTCACCATCAACACCACTGAATCCTTTACAATTTCCTGCTACAGATCTTTCTAGATCTAGTTCGTACTCTCTCTGTTTTATCAAGCCATTTTTCTCTTTTTTTTCCCTATGCCACCCAACAACCTGCTTTCAACTTGTGTAAAACCTCTCGTCTTCCATTTCCCTGCCTGTCCTAACAACAACAACCTTTATTTGGCATTTAAAAATAGGTTCTAGAGCGCTGCCAGACATTTTTGAAATGCAAATCAAGAGTACATTCAAAGCGCAGACAGGAAGACTGTATGTAGCAGTGAACATTACTTAGAAAGTTCTGTCACTTGTAAAAGAAATGTTGCTCCTTTTTCCAAGAGCACGACATCTGTGTTGTTTAACAGAAGCTCCATAACAGAACAGCCAGAGTCACTTTCAGATTTGTCTAGGGCCAGCCTGGGAGAGAAATTCCTAATGCCCACATATCTCGGACAGTCAAGGGTCCCTTCCACACATGCAGAATAATGCACTTTCAATCCACTTTCACCATTGTTTGAAAGTGGATTTTGCTATTCCGCAAAGCTGCAAAGTGGATTGAAAGTGCATCGAAAGTGGATTGAAAGTGCATTATTCTGCATGTGCGGAAAGGGCCAAGTATAATGTGAGCAAGAGTCTCCACTTGATTTTTACAGTGTGGACAAACCCAATCTTGGAGAGGGATGGATAAGTAATGACCCTTTGTAATGGCCAATGGGAAGGTATTGGATCTGGCCCTTGTGATAGTCCATCTCTGTTGGGGTTCAGTTAATAATTCAAGATATTTTCCCCTGCCTGTCAATCGAACACATACTGGGATTCAAATCATGGCCAACCTGCAGGGAAGGATTTTTGTCTGGATGCCACTTCTTTACTTTTTTTCAAAACCCTTGAGCACAACCCCGCTTGGAACATTTCTTTTCTGGAAACGTGGGCGTGCGGCAACCTCCCCTGTGAAAATTTTGCTCGCCTTCTCCAGATTCTTTTTTTCTTAACTTCCATTTTTTGCCTAAAGAGGGACCTCTAGATTCATACCAAGTGTTGCTTTTGATGAAGATGCAGTCAGGATATTGGAAAAGACGCCCGCGGAAGACAAGGACTTTAATAAAGTAATAAAGTAATGAAAGTGCTTTAATAAAAAGAACAGCCCCGTAGATGACATTGCTGTGTATAGAATGTATTATCTCTCGGCTCGGTGTTTTATCTGGCTCTCGCCGCATTGTTTTCTACATAATTCCATTTTTCGACATTGCCAACGTATCATGCCTAATCCTTTCGCCCTGTTTCAGATTTCCATAATCCCATTCCTATTACTTTGTTTATCACATGTCTTGTTCTATTGATCGAGCTGGCTTACGTTAAGTCTCAGCGAGAAGGGCAGACTCTCAAGAACGGAAATAAATAAATAAATAAGATGAAAGTGCGTGCGCGCTTGGAAGTTGCGCTTTATTAAATCTCTCTCGCTCTTTCACTCTCTCTCTTACCCAGTATGAGCACAAATATGACTTCCTAGTAGGCTTGACACATTTTGCAAGCAATCTCGCTGAGTAAGCAATACTTCTTGTCCTCCATTTTAAGAAAGGTTTGTTCTTTATCCCACTGGGAGTGGACAGTGGTTCCCTATTGTCCCCATAAAATCTAACAGAAGTGGACCGAGCAACTAATCACCTTTTGTGGTCCACTCGGTGAAGAAGAAGGAGGAGGAGGAGGAGGAGGAGGAGGAGGAGGAGGAGGAGGAGGAGGAGGAGGAGGAGGAGAAGGAGAAGGAGAAGGAGAAGGAGAAAGAAAGAAAGAAAGAAAAGAAAGAAAGAAAGAAAGAAAGAAAGAAAGAAAGAAAGAAAGAAAGAAAGAAAGAAAGAAAGAAAGAAAGAAAGAAAGAAAGAAAGAAAGAAAGAAAGAAAGAAAGAAAGAAAGAAAATGGAGGAGAATAGTAGTAGCAGGCGGCGGCGGCGGCGTCATCGTCGGCATCGGCGGCGTCGGCGTCGGCGTCGGCGTTGTAGTATGGATTTGTACCCCACCTTTCTCGCCTGTAAGGAGACTCAAGGCAACATACAAACTCCTTTCCCTTCCTTTCCGCACAACAGACACCTTGTAAGATTGGTGGGGCTGAGAGAGTTCAGAAAGAACTGTGAGTAGCCCAAGGTCACCCATCAGGCTTCATGTGGAGGAGTGGGGAGACAAATCCAATTCACCAGATAACAGTCTGCCATTCATGTGGAGGAGTGGAGAATCAAGACCGGTTCTCCAGATTGGAATCCACTGCTCATAACCACTACACCAGATTGAGAAGAGTTGTGGGTTGTGGCTATATTCTAATATTTTGTTTAACATCACAGCTGCCAGTTTGTTAGCTGGGTTATTGGTCTTTCGTTATAATTCAAGTCTCACGCAGAAGCCTTGAACATTGTGATGTATCAGTGTAGTGTTTGTGCGGATCCCCGCAGGGCTGCCTTCTGAATCTGATAGATGTCGATTTGAAGATGTTTCAAGTGCTGCCCAAGTGTTTTCAGAATGGCGACCAGGGTGCCCATTACCACTGGGACGACCTCCGCTGGTTTGTGCCATTGTCACTGAATCTCAATTTTCAAATTGTGGTATTTAGTGACCTTCTCAGTGTTCTTTTTCAACAACCCTGCTGTCACAGGTATTGCTATGTTTGATGATGATGATGATGATGATGATGATGATGATGATGATGATGATGATGATGATGATGATGATGATGATGATTGCAAAATGTGTACTCTGACTTTCTATCTGTCAGGTCCTGAACCTTGAAGCAATAAACAGACTCTGTCTCAGCAGTGCTTATTGATCGGCATCAAAGCACTCAGATTGGCAAAGCCAATTGTGGGGAACCTGGCTTTTGCTACCTGTTTTATCAGAATGTTGTTCCCCCCTCCCTGTTTCCCAAGGAATGTGACAAAGAGTTAGTTTGGAGCAGAGGCACCCCACCCACTCTCTGGCACCCTACTCCCACAGGACAGCGGAAACAACCCCGTTTCCCATGGCACTAATGTGTCAGGGGAAAGCCAAGTTATCTACATGGCATGTAAAGCCATAAAGCAAAGGGAAAGGAAATAATATCCCAGAATAGCAGAGAGAACATACAACAGGCTGGTTACATATAACTCTTAGTGAGGCAGTTACATCTATCTTGAAGCACTTACATTAGGTTAGGAATGGATTTCAGTCACTAGATACAATCCCCCTGATGCTACCCCAGAGTCACCAAGGCAGCTACTCATTTTTTTTAAAAAAATATATAAAATAAAAACATGTCTTAGACAACATTAAATCAAACAAAAACATATTACTCAAACAAGTAAAACCAAAGGTGAGCTATGCATACCAAGACATAAGCAGGATTACAACCTAGAAGAGTTTGGATTTATATCTCCCCTTTCTCTCCTGTAGGAGACTCAAAGGGGCTGACAATCTCCTTGCCCTTCCCCCCTCACAACAAACACCCTGTGAGGTGGGTGGGGCTGAGAGAGCTCCGAGAAGCTGTGACTAGCCCAAGGTCACCCAGCTGGCGTGTGTGGGAGTGCACAGGCTAATCTGAATTCCCCAGATAAGCCTCCACAGCTCAGGAGGCAGAGCTGGGAATCAAACCCGGTTCCTCCAGATTAAATACACGAGCTCTTAACCTCCTACGCCACTGCTGCTCACTAGAGCAGGGTGGAGAGATCACTCAGAGAATATCAGATGTAAAGGGGGGGGAAACCTTTCACTGTTGGCAGAAGGTGGCAAGAGATGTGGGGAAACCTTTCTCTTCTTTTAAGCTGCAGGCTTTTCATTGTAGCAGCTGCCTATCAATTACCCAGATCACAAACAAAGACCCTTCCAAATCTGCCAGTCTGTCTTCCAGCTTCCTACCACGTGTAAAGCCGACGTATCATCAAAACTATGTGTTAACTAGTTTTTTTCACTTACATGGTAATAGTAAGAGGCATCTTGGTGATGCTCCCTGTCCCCCTCCCCAACTCAATGGAGCATGGTGGGGGTAGGGGGAACGGCATCTGGAGGTCATTTCCTATTTCAGAACAGGAAATGATATCGTGACATGTTTCAGGAATTTCAAATTCTCGATGGTTTTACCATAGAGATGTCTGAAAGTCCTAGACTGCACCTGGAATCTTAGTTAGACCTCACCTGAAATGTTGTGTACAGTTCTGGGCACCACAGTTCAAAGAAGGATATTGACCAGCTGGAATGTATCCAGAGGAAGGCAACCAAAATGGTAAAAGGTACGGAATCCATGCCCTATAAGGATAGACTTAGGGAGCTGAATATGTTTATTTTGGAGAAGAGAAGGTTAAGAGGTGACATGATAGCCATGTTTACATACTTGAAGGGATGTCATTTTGGTGAGGGGGCAAGCTTGTTTTCTGCTGCTCCAGAGACTAGGACCAGGAGTCATGGGGTGAAGGAAAAGATATTCTACCTAAACATCAGGAAAAACTTCCTGACTGTCAGGGATGTTCAACAGTGGAATGCACTACCTCGGAGTGTGGTAGAGTCTTCTTCTTTGGAGGTTTCTGAAGAGAGGCTAGATGATCATATGTCGGGAGTGCTTTGATTGTGTATTCCTGCATGGCAGGGGGTTGGACTGGATGGCTCTTGGGGTCTCTTCCAACTCCACGATTCTATTACTCTATGATTCTAGAATGTTTCAAAACAGGAAGTAATGCCATGACACACTCTGAATTTCAAAAATCTTCATGGTTTTACCATGGAGATTTTTGAAAATCCTAGAGCGTCCTGATGGCAACCCTACTGTTAACTGATGCAAGCTGTCCCCCACCCCATCTGTAAACCAGCTTTTTGAAGAAGCAGGGTTGCAAAGAAGATGCTAAGTGGTGGCTACTTCTGCCTTCTTCTGTCGCATGCTTGATTGTCAAGTGATTTACCTGTGTGTTTACAGTGCTTAAGAGCACAATGTGAACGAATTACCTGGTCCGTTCTAATGAGAACACCATTTGGATATTAAGCCTGCAATGGGAGACATTGTTAGTCTCCAACTCCTTGTGAATTGCTGTAAACAGGGGTCTAGAAGACTCGGGGAAGACAATATTTGCAGTTGGGGAGATTCCCTTAACATTGGTGGAAAACCGCTCACCGTGGGCCATTGAAGACCAATCACCTGTTCATTTTTCCCCCTCCTTTGCCCTAATTAATTTAATTAAGTTAACTTCCAAAGTGGTGTTAAGAAGCAGTGCCCCGGGTGATTAACTGTTCCCATATCAAAGTGTTTTCACAAACACATTTACTCTGATTAGTGTACACATTATTATGTAATTAAATAGCTCACACAGAGGAATTTATTAGGGCCTCCTCGCTTCCAAACAAATTAAGTTGCCCGCCCATTCTTGGGGGAAACCGGGATGAGACTCATCTTCTGAGCTCTACATGTAGAAGACAAGCCAAGACAGAGGAGGCCGGTGGCCACATCGCTGATTATTTGTGTGTGCGGCCACTGTTCTTGAGACACTGTTCTTGAGACACTGTTCTTCGCTCAAGACCCTCTGAAAATGCAAATACATTTTACGCCACATATACTTTTTTCCAAGAATAACAACAGATTTATGTTGTTAAACCGGTGAGGTCTATCTGGAGGCACATTCAATGGGATGCCACATTCAATGGGATATCTCTCTTCAGAATTAAACTCTGGGACCCCTTCTTTAAATTTCTGGGCATTATGATTAAAGAGGACTTGACTTGGGGCGTACAGACTGCCGCGGTGGTTAAGAAGGCCCAGCAAAGACTGTACTATCTGAGACTTTTAAGGAAACAACAACTGAATGGAAAACTCCTGTTGTCCTTTTACCACTGTGCTATAGAGAGTGTCTTAACCTACTGCATCTGTGTATGGTTCTCCAGTTGCACAGTGGCAGATAGGAAGGCGCTCCAAAGGGTGATCACTACTGCACAGAGGATTATCGGCTCCCCTCTCCCCTCCTTGGAAGAACTCTATAATTCCCGAAGCCTAAAAAAAGCCCAAAATATTCTGAGAGACCTGTCTCATCCAGCACACTCTCTTTTTGAACTGTTACCATCCGGCAGACGATACAGGTCTATCAAAACTAGGACCAAGAGGCTTAGAGACAGCTTCTACTCTAGAGCTGTGGCTATGCTAAACTCCGCGGCTTGGTGTTGATGTGTTTGGGGCTGTGTAGGGATGGGTGGAGGAAGGGGAAAGTGAGGATGGGGTATGAGTCTGAAATCGTGTGCATCGAGAAATGCTGCTGTAAATTTCGTTGTGCGTGCCCAATGACAATAAAATGCTTATGCTTATGCACATGCAGAATAACGCACTTTTAATCTACTGCTGCCTCATAAGCTAGGACCAGGAGTGATAGGTTCAAGGTGAAGTCAAAAGAGATTCCACCTAAACATTAGGAAGAACTTCCCGACTGTTAGGGATTTGAAGGGATGCCATGTTGAAGAGGGAGCAAGCTTGTTGTTGTTTTTTTGCTGCCTCAGAGACTAGGACACGGAGTAATGGGTTCAAGGTAAAGGAAAAGAGATTCCACCTAAACATTAGGAAGAACTTCCTGACGGTTAGGGCTGTGCGACAGTGGAATTCACAGCCTCGGAGAGTGGTGGAGTCTCCTTCTTTGGAGGTTTTTAAAGAGAGCTTGGATGAACATGTGTCGGGAATGCTCTGATTGTGTGTTCCTGCATGACAGGGGGTTGGACTTGGTGGCTCTTGTGGTCTCTTCCAAATCTATGATTTCTATGATTCCATGAGACTAATTTCAATGCACTTTGCAGCTGTGCAGAATAGGAAAATCCACTTGCAAGCAATTGTGAAGGTGGATTGAAAGTGCATTATTCTGCATGCGCAGAAGGCGCACCACGGGCAAAAAGTGGTTTTGAGAATCTACACCAGAGATCCATAGTCACCACGGTGTGCAACATACCTTTGCGCCCTGCCAAGTGCTTTTAGAAAGTTATCTATCTATCTATCTATCTATCTATCTATCTATCTATCTATCTATCTATCTATCTATCTATCTATCTATCTATCTATCTATCTATCTATCTATCTATCTATCTATCTATCTATCTATCTATCTATCTATCTATTTATTGTTTAATCTTATATACCGCCCTATCCCCGAAGGGCTCTGGGCGGTGCACAACAAAATCAAATCATAATACAACTAAACACAAACAAGATTAAACAATTAAACTTCCATACAAATAAATTACCAATCCGTTTTTTTAAAAAACAGTGGTTAATACAGATTTAAAATCAGATTCAAATGTCAGATTTCAAAAATTCAAAGGCACCCCGCAAGCCCATTGTTAAAAACCCTCCCCAACGGGAAGACTGCTAGCTCCGTCAATAAGGTATAAATATAGGCAGAGACAAGAACAGAGGAACAGAAGTTAGTGGAAGTAGATGGGCCTTTTGCCCATCAGGGCTTTCCTTTTCTTTTTTAAATATTTTTTAAAAAAATTCTCACACAAAAAGACATCAAACAAAACACACAGGCATAAAAAAGAGCACGACAAAACACAACACAACCCACTACACACCATATAATGATTTCCAGCTCTCGCAACTTTGACTAAAAGTGAACTCTGTATTCAGGCATGCAATGAACACGTTGACTCAATAGCTTTTTTTCACAGATGCCTTCTGGTAATTACAATTTTTCTGTTTTCTTTAGATTTCAAATCCTGCTTCTATTTATTTATTTGAATAGTGTTTTTTTTCAAAATATATTCTGTAAAGGATTTCCAGTTTTGTGAACAATTGTCCAAATTGTGATCTCTGTGGTTAATTGTCCAAAAATTGTCCAAATTGTGATTAATAATGCCGTCAACTGTGCCATTTCTGCATATTCTGTAACTGTCAGAATCCAGTCCTCTTTTGTTAGTATCATATTGTCGTCCCAGTTTTGTGGATATAAAATCCTTGCTGCAGTTGTCATATACTTAAACAATGTTCTGTATTACTTAGGAATGTCCTGAAAGGTCGAAACGTTCTATTAAAGTTCTGTAAAAACGCAATAGCAAAAATTTTGTGAATCGCTCTACTTTCGGTGGCAGTCGTTTTGTGACTGTGCTCACCGCCCTGCATCAACATTCCAAAAGTGCCTGTGAAATCAAAAAGGTTGAAGATCTATATTAAAAACTAGTTATGGACAGCACAGATTGGCAAGTACTTGTGAAATCCGAAAGTAACTTCCCTCACAATCTAGTGCAGTTCTGAGACTATTGCAACACGACCATCCTTCCTTCCTTCCTTCCTTCCTTCCTTCCTTCCTTCCTTCCTTCCTTCCTTCCTTCCTTCCTTCCTTCCTTCCTTCCTTCCTTCCTTCCTTCCTTCCTTCCTTCCTTCCTTCCTTCCTTCCTTCCTTCCTCTTTCTTTTTTATTTTTTTTTAAAAGATGGGGAAATGAAAATATAACTGTCTAAAGACAAAAACAGGGATATAATTTCCATACAAACAATTTTGAGTAAGGGAAGAAGGGCGGGGTCAGTATTGGATACAGCCTTTCATCTGACGGAATGAGCTCTGTTGGGCAAATTATGAAGCCAGGAACAACACAGCAAAAGAACTTTTCCTGAATTCTCTTTAAATATTACATTTATCGTCACCCATTAAGTGTTTTGAGTGTTCAACAGGGAGGCTTGCAAAAAAAAGAAAAAGAATGGCTTTGAACACAGGATTCTTTTAACCCCATTTCTGCTGTGAAAATGTCATCCCATGTTTCACACGCAGCAAAACATGAACAATCTGGATCAACCCAAATTAGATTGGGTTAAAAGCCATCCGAGGGACTTTTGGAACCCTTCTGACTGCTTGCTGCAAACTCAAAGAACAATCTAAGCAGCTAACAAGGTCTGCAAATGTAACCTCTATCTGTGGGTTCTGTGGGGCAGAACTTGGAATGAGTTTGCAACAACAAATTTTTAAAACAATATGGTTTACTTTCTTAACATATAACATCAACATTTAACATCACACTTCAGGTCCTGTTCAGGTTGCATTTTCAAGTCCTTATATTTACAGTCTACTGATACTGCCAAGTCCAATTCTTCTTTGCAAGTGGGTTGGCTCCTGAAGACTCCAAGGGCTTGATGAACAGGATTCAACATGATGAAGTTTTCCAGGAGAACTCTCACCCATTACAACCACAAAAAGAAAACCCTGAAACAATAAACTCCAACATTTACAACAACATAGCAAAAATAAACTACCACCTTCCCAGTAGTTCCCAATTACACTGCAGCTACCTAAACAAGGTGTTAAGGGCTTATGCAAATCAAGGTCCAAGTCTGGTAGCCTTGTCTCCTCCAAACTACACTGCTTTGAGTCTCCACCCCTTTCTGGGTCAACCCATTCTGAGCATGGGGGTTACACAAACATTTTGTTATTTGTTTCACTTGAAAATGGAAGGGTGAGTTGCAGCAACCTTCCCTGAACAAGGCTCTGAGCTATTCTGCATGCATCAAAGAACATCCCTTTCGTTAACATTTATTTAGTGTACTTAATGATATTTATAGTCTGTCTTGCCCTGACCTGGATGGCTTAGGCTAACCCAATCTTGTTGGGTCTCAGAAGGAAAGCAGGGCTGGCCCTTGTTATCGTTCAGACGGGAGATCATCGATGGAAGACCACCCAAGAAATCTAAGGCTGCTATGCAGAGTCAGAGAACGGCAAACCACCTTTGAACTCCCTTCCCTTGAAAACGCCCCTGGGGTTTCCAGAAGTCAAGTGCAACTTGAAAACACTTTTGACCGCCAACATAATCTGCCTTTGTTGAGGCTTAACGTGGATTACACATTGTAAGCAGAGGTGGGATCCAGCAGGTTCTCACCAGTTCCCGAGAGTGGGTTACTAATTATTTGTGTGTGCCGAGAGGGGGTTACTAATTGGGTCTGCTTTTCCTTTAGAAATTCCATTAGGTCCAAAAATCATAAAGTCCTGTTGTTTCCTATGTGGCTGGTTAGCGAAGGTAGAAAACAGGATAATTCTCCCCGTTGGGCTGTTTTAAAAACATGTTTTAGCAATATGGTAAAGTTCCTTGTTTAAGGAAAGTATCCTTCTTTTGATTTCTAGAAACAAAATTAAGTATTTGAAAGTATTAAGTATTTGACAGGCAGTCAACTAGAGGAGAAGTAGTTGTTTCTGTTGGCAGTAGACGATAGGACTTGCTAGAATGAGTTTAAATTATGGACAGAAAGATACCAGCTGGAAATTAGGAACTTTTTTTTACAGTAGGAGTTTTTTACAGCAACAGAGAAATTATTAATGCCCCGCCCCCGGAATACCCAGCCACGCCTCCGTCGTGCCCCACCCAGCCCCATTGGCGCTACGCCACTGTTTAAATCCCACCACCGTGGGAACCTGTTACTAAAATTTTTGGATCCCACCACTGATTGTAAGTCAATGCAATCAACAGAATGAGAATTACTGAAATCTGGAATGAAGCATAGAATATGAGATGTGATTTAGAATGCCAATTGCAGGGGGGGGGGAATGATAGACCCCCTCCTCCAGACCACTGCCGTGGTTTTGTTTTTTCAGTTGCCCAAGCTGGCATAAGAAGGGAGTAGAAAGGGCCTGGAAGGGCAAGGAGATTGTCAGCCCCTTTGAGTCTCCTGCAGGAGAGAAAGGGGAGATATAAATCCAAACTCTTCTTCTTCTTCTAGAAGGACAGGATTGATGATGCTATTTGCAATCCTCAGGACAGAAGACTGAATTTTTCTTCCTGCTTTCAAATGGTGGTGGTGGTGGAAAGTGGTGTCCAGTGGCATCCAAATTATGGTGACCCCATAAGATTTTCCAGGCAAGAGACATTCAGAGGTGGTTTGCCATGACCAGACTTGGCATCACAACCCTGAACTTCCCTGGTGGACTCCCATGCAAGCCCTAACCAGGGCCAACCTTGCTTAGCTTCTGAAATCTGACGAGATGAGGCTAGCATGGGCCCCCCATGTCGGGGTGGATACAATATTGGGATAAAGTGACTTCAGGCTGAAGCCAACCTATGGTAATCTATAGGGGGTCTAAGGCAAGAGACAAACAGAGGTGGTTTGCCATTACCTGCCTTTGTGTAGCAACCCTGGAATTCCTCGGTATTCTCCCATCCAAGTACTCACCAGAGCTGACTCTGCTTAGCTTCTGAGATCTGATGAGGTTTGGGTGGATTGCCACTGCCTTCCTCTCCAAGGCAAGAATGGACTTCCTTTGTGATCTACCAGTCAGATCCTGCTTAGCTTCTGAGAGTGTAGAGAGCGTCTTAACCTACTGCATCTGTGTATGGTTCTCCAGTTGCACAGTGGCAGATAGGAAGGCGCTCCAAAGGGTGATCACTCCTGCACAGAGGATTATCGGCTGCCCTCTCCCCTCCTTGGAAGAACTCTACAATTCCCGAAGCCTAAAAAAAGCCCAAAATATTCTGAGAGACCTGTCTCATCCAGCACACTCTCTTTTTGAACTGTTACCATCCGGCAGACGATACAGGTCTATCAAAACTAGGACCAAGAGGCTTAGAGACAGCTTCTACTCTAGAGCTGTGGCTATGCTAAACTCCGCGGCTTGGTGTTGATGTGTTTGGGGCTGTGTAGGGACGGGTGGAGGAAGGGGAAAGTGAGGATGGGGTATGAGTCTGACATTGTGTGCATCGAGGAATGCTGCTGTAAATTTCATTGTGCGTGCCCAATGACAATAAAATGCTTATGCTTATGCTTATCTGATGAGATTTGACTAGCCTGGGCCATCCAGGTGAAGGCAAGAGAGGTTTAGAAGAGATTTGCCATTGCCTGCCTCTACATAGCAACCCTGGACTTCCTTCGTGGTCTCCCATCCAAGGACTAACTTGGGCCAACCCTGCTTAGCTTCCAGACTCTGACCAGATCAGGCGAGCTTGGGATATCCAGCTCGGGGCTGTTTTCAAATCACTGGCAAAACAAGGCAGCAGTCAAACTTTTATTTCCGACGCCGTCGTGGCTGAGCATGGGATGTATTCAAAGTTAAACATGTTCTTAAGGGTTTTATGGGAGCGCTCATCTTTATGTAGCCAACAGAACCGAGGCTAGGACCCATCTCTAGACTGTACCTGGTATTTTATTAGGCGTGACTCCTGTATTTCAGCATTCTCGGCTGGCTGTGATAGTAGGCCGTAAATTGCAGTCACCACCTGATGAAGCAATGAGATTTGCTTTATGCCTCATTGGCCTCTCTCTTTCCCCCCCCTCCCCCTCCCCCTTCCTTGTGCATTAGGGGCTGGAGTGAGCAAATACCTGGCGGTTCCGAAGTTAAGTCGGGAGGACTTATCCAAAATTCATATAAAATTGATTGCAGAGATCCTTGTCCCTATGAAGGCTTTTTATAGGGTTAGAGTTAATATTACAACCATCCTTGTAACTATCGGTGTGCCCACAAATTTACGAACATCTCCGGAGTAGGGGAAGTTCATATAAGCATTAAACATTTTACAATTTGGAACAATCTCTTCGTCGGTCTCTGAAATATCTCCTCCGATGGTGTTCAAAGGTTTCGGCCATTCCTACGCATGCCGAAGGCAACATTTACCCATTTAAAGAAAAGAGCACCCTCGTCATATCCTCTTTAAATTCCTGAAGTATCATCCCCGTATGAGATTTTCCCAGTCACCAACCTATTAGTGGCGTAGCAGTGGTGTAGGAGGTTAAGAGCTCGTGCATCTAATCTGGACGAACCGGGTTTGATTCCCTGCTCTGCCGTTTGAGCTGTGGAGGCTTATCTGGGGAATTCAGATTAGCCTATACACTCCCACACACGCCAGCTGGGTGACCTTGGGCTAGTCACAGCTTCTCGGAGCTCTCTCAGCCCCACCTACCTGACAGGGTGTTTGTTGTGAGGGGGGAAGGGCAAGGAGATTGTAAGCCCCTTTGAGTCTCCTGCAGGAGAGAAAGGGGGGATATAAATCCAAACTCTTCTTCTTCTTCTATTAAAAAAACAGACCATCAGTTTGTTATTTTTTATTTATTATATATTTTAATTTGGTTTCTAGGCTGCCCTTCCCCAAGGTCTTAGGGTAGCTTTTAGGATTGAATTAAAACATCCAATAAAAGCAAACTAATGCAGAACATTCCACCAGGCTGGGGTCAACACCAAAAAGGCCCTGCCCAGGTGAAGGACAGCTGGATAATTTGGTGCCCAGGGACCACTAGTAAGTTGTTATTTGCCGAGCGCAAGAGGCATGTAGGGAGCGGGTCTTGCAGGTACAAGGGTCCCAAACTATTCAGGGCTCTGAAGGTTGACACCAGTACTTTGAACTTGACCAGATACTCTACCTAGAGCAAATGCTGTGGAATGTGCCCTCACCAAAAAGTCCCTGTGAGGACTTTAAAAAAAATCTCAAGCATTACACAGATAGTTCTCGCTTCGCCTTAGAGACTGTTGCCTTCAGAGCAAGAACTTTTGGGACTGCAGGAAAGAATTTGCAGAAGAAAAAGATTAAGAAACCATTACAAAGCATTGAAAAGAAATAACATCCAAGGTACAATCAAACTTGCGCAGAGCCCGGGGCACTTATTTTCTCTTCGCGCCGTTTTCTGAATTTGTGTTATGATTTGCGATGTCTAATCATTCCAAAGCAAAGGCCTACAGACTCTGGGAAATATTTTGGATGGCTTTGTTGATGTTACAGCATTGACTCTGATAGTAATGACACAGCGCTGTCTGATCGTTTCCTGGGCTGGCATTGTTAGAGTTTGTACGCAAAGTGGAATCTGCATCATTGGTATCACTGCAATACACCTTATTTTTGTAAACAGCATAACTTTTTGCATAGCTGGGTTATAGGTTTTTTTCCCCCTTTAAGGTACTAGAGTTGCATAAAATCAGAATGTCGCAATCTGCACTTATTCCATTTCTGTATAACAATCTAACCGATGCTCTTAAGATACCTATGCTTTTGAATAACATGGATCCCACTGTGTGTGAGAATGTAGCAAAATTTCTGCTCAAGATAATAGACGTAAGCCTAGATGGATACTAATCAATGTCTATGTACTATGACCACATATAGCCAGCAGTAATTTTTCTAGCTTCTGTAAGTATCCGATGACGTTTAAGTGAGCCAACTCAGTTGAAGGAAGGTTCTATAGTTACAGAAGGACCATGTACATATTTTAGTACCAGTGTCTATAACTGTGAGCAATAACGGGCAAATTTTGTATGTTTATTTTATGCCAATAAAGGCTTCTTACTGTTACTAGAGTTGCATAGCCTCTATAACCCATTGCATTGTTTAGTTACACGAAACATATCATGCAGTAGAGATCTGTCCGTGCAAACAATCCTCCCTGCGGGTGCTGATCTGCCGTTAGAGGCCCCTTTTCTGCACAAACCTTTTCAAATGTTTTGAGGCAGGAAATAAAATGTTTCCGCCATGAAACCCCACAAAGATTCCCCCCCTTTGCTTCTGAAAACATTTTATTTCCAGCCTCAACATGTTCTCAGTCAGTCCCTGTTTAAAATGATTCTTTAGGCTGAAATGTTTTTAAAATGTCTTCACATGCTGTGTGATCCCTTGAATGTGTTTTCCATGCCTCTCTGCCATCCCTGAACTTCATCCTTAGTGCCATTTTCTGAGATATGGGCCCCTTCCGCACACGCAAAATAATGCGTTTTCAAACCACTTTCACAACTGTTTACAAGTGGATTTTGCTATTCCGCACAGCTTTAAAGAGCACTGACAGCCGTTTGAAAGTGCATTATTCTGCATGTGCGGAATGAGCCATGGAGAATCACAGCCTGAAGCTGTGAAGCCTTGAAGCATGAGTCAGTGTTATGATGCGACAGCTAAGAAAGCCAATACAATCCTGGGCCACATCAACTGGAGTATAGTGTCTAAATTAAGGGATGCCCACAAATTTATGAACATCTCCAGAGTAGAGGAAGTTCATCTTAGCATTAAACATTTTACAATTTCGAACAATTCGTCGCTCTTTGAAATATTAATCAACTAACTTTTTTAAAGGGGGTGTGGGAAACATGTAATGGCAGCCATGAATCATTTCAAGGGGGTGAGTGCAGACAAACATTGTGGTAAAAGGGGAGATTGGAAATGTTTTCCAAGTGTTTATTATTATTATTATTATTATTATTATTATTATTATTATTATTATTATTGTTGTTGTTGTTGTTGTTGTTGTTGTTGTTGTTGTTGTTGTTGTCGTTGTCGTTGTCGTTGTCGTTGTCGTTGTCGTTGTCGTTGTCCTTGTCGTTGTCCTTGTCGTTGTCGTTGTTGTTAATTAAATTTATAGGCCGCCTCATCCCCGAAGGGGAAAGTTATTTGTGTGGAACAGGTCAGATGCTTCAACACACATGACCACACTTGAAACTGCCTTATACCGAATCAGCCATTGGTCCATCAAGGTCAATATTGCCGACTCAGGTTAGAATAATAGAGTTGGAAGAGAGCAAGATCCACTGGTAGTGTAGGATTCCACCCTTTAATGCCCTACTCGTGGGTGCCGTTTGGCCAGTGATTGAGGGAACGTACAGCAGCAAATTTAATCTGAGGCCTACAACATCTGAAATGTCATGACATCACTTCCAGCATAAGAACATAAGAACATAAGAACAAGCCAGCTGGATCAGACCAGAGTCCATCTAGTCCAGCTCTCTGCTACTCGCAGTGGCCCACCAGGTGCCTTTGGGAGCTCACATGTAGGATGTGAAAGCAATGGCCTTCTGCTCCTGCTGCTCCCGAGCACCTGGTCTGCTAAGGCATTTGCAATATCAGATCAAGGAGGATCAAGATTGGTAGCCATAAATCGACTTCTCCTCCATAAATCTGTCCAAGCCCCTTTTAAAGCTATCCAGGTTAGTGGCCATCACCACCTCCTGTGGCAGCATACATCAGAAGTGATGTCATTGCATCACTGACGACCCCAAGAACACTCTGGTAGCTGGGCAAAGCTCTATGGTTAAAAAAAGCTTTTACTGTTGAATTTGGCTCCAATACCAAAGTCCTGGTGGTTATCTGTGATGTGATGACATCACTTCCAGTACATGCTGGAAATGATTTCATCACACTGTGGATACTGGAGGCCTCAGACTAAGTTTACTTGCCTTAAGTTCCCCCCACCCCCCTCCTGTTGTCAGGAGGAACCTGTCAACCCTTAAAGGACATGTGTTATATAGTCACACACATCTGGCAGGATCCAATCGTTTTGTAGGAAACTCCACTTATAAATCGAAACTTTGTAAATACATACATCTTAGCACAAAACTTCAGGTTGATGGGCTTTTGTGGATGTTCAGCTGGTAGGGTGAAGGGTGGAATTTTTCTAGAAAGACAACTGATTTTCAGACTACGAAGCTCTGCTCCTCTGGTGAAAAGAGCGACGACGACAACGGAGAAAGAAGAGGAAGAAGAAGAAGAAGAAGAAGAAGCAGGAGGAGGAGCAGGAGGAGCAGGAGGAGGAGGAAGAGTGTGGATTTATACCCCCCTTTCTCTCCTGTAAAAGGCTCAAAGTAGCTTACAAACTCCTTTCCCTTCCTTTCCCCACAACAGAAACCTTGCGAGGTAGGTGGGGCTGAGAGAGTTCCAAAGAACTGTGACCAGCCCAAGGTCACCCAGCAAGAATGTAGGAGTGCAGAAACACATCTGGTTCATCAGATAAACCTCTGCCACTCAGGTGGAGGAGTGGGGGATCAAACCCAGTTCTTCAGATTAGACTCCACCTACTCTTAACCACTACACCACGCTGTCTCTCTTGGCGGGTAGACTCTACGGTATCTGCTGAGCTCCCTCCACAAACTCCGCCCTCCTCAGGCTCCGCCCCCAAGTCACCAAGCATTTCTCAACCCAGCGTTGCCAACAGGATTATTGCAAAATGTCTGCACACAAACATATATCACTCAGTTCCGCTATCCTTCCTGTTTCCAAAGGGGGAAGAACTTGGTTCTGTGAAGAGCGGACAGGCCTCAACCGAGATCCATCTCCCCAGCCAATTACTACGCCCAGTCTTGAACTGCACGGAACTGCCTGCTAAGATTGATGGGAACTGTAGTTTTTATGACCTCCCAAATTGAACAGAGAGGCTGATAAAACATTGCTTCCCATCACTCCGGGAAATCCAGTAAGTTCTGAGCACAGGTCAAAAGCCGTTGCCGGCTTACCGCTTAGATGGTGACGACGGCTGTCAACAAACACCCGAGCAACACAACTCATTTTCAATTGTGAACAAATAATCAATCGAGGGATGTGGAGTTTGCAGTTTGAGCAAACGGGCACCGCCAGCACATTCTTCGGGATGCTGGAAGCGTCGCCAGCCAGAGCTGATTGATGGACCACGGGCTCAATTTCTGCCAGAGATCCTGCTAGTCAGCCCTTTAAGATCTACTATGAATTGGAATCCTAATACGGAGGAGGTTTCACTAGATCTTTCTATAGCGGCTTCTGCACAGGACAAATATAATGGGTGTGGCGTAGGAGGTTAAGAGCTCGTGCATCTAATCTGGAGGAACCGGGTTTGATTCCCAGCTTTGCTGCCCGAGCTGTGGAGGCTTATCTGGGGAATTCAGATTAGCCTGTACACTCCCACACACGCTAGCTGGGTGACCTTGGGCTAGTCACAGCTTCTCGGAGCTCTCTCAACCCCCCCTACCTCACAGGGTGTTTGTTGTGAGGGGGGAAGGGCAAGGAGATATAAGCCCCTTTGAGTCTCCTGCAGGAGAAAAAGGGGGGATATGAATCCAAACTCCTCTCCTCCTCCTCCTCCTCCTCCTCCTCCTCCTCCTCCTCCTCCTCCTCTTCTTCTTCTTCTTCTTCTTCTTCTTCTTCTTCTTCTTCTTCTTCTTCTTCTTCTTCTTCTTCTTCTTCTCCTCCTCCTCCTCCTCCTCCTCCTCCTCCTCCTCCTTCTTCTTCTTCTTCTTCTTCTTCTTCTCCTTCTCCTTCTTCTTCTTCTTCTTCTTCTTCTTCATCATCATCTTCTTCTTCTTCCTCATCCTCTTCTTCTTCTTCTCCTCCTCCTCCTCCTCCTTCTCCTTCTTCTTCTTCTTCTTCTTCTTCATCATCATCTTCTTCTTCTTCCTCATCCTCTTCTTCTCCTCCTCCTCCTCCTCCTCCTCCTCCTCCTTCTTCTTCTTCTTCTTCTTCTTCTTCTTCCTCATCCTCTTCTTCTTCTTCTTCTCCTCCTCCTCCTCCTCCTCCTCCTCCTCCTCCTCCTCCTCCTTCTTCTTCTTCTCCTTCTTCTTCTTCATCATCATCATCTTCTTCTTCTTCTTCTTCTGTGGGATGCAATATAAACCATTAGGGGAGGGCGAGTCTGCCCCGTTTTGTTTCCCTCAACCTGGGAATTTTTGAAAATCGCAAAACCAGAAATCCTTTTGCAAAATCCCGGCTTGGAGCCGCTACTGTGCTACTCTGCTACTCGCAGTGGCCCACCAGGTGCCTTTGGGAACTCACATGCAGGAGGTGAACGCAATGGCCTTCTGCTGCTGCTGCTTCCGAGCACCTGGTCTGCTAAGGCATTTGCAACCTCAGATCAAGAAGGTTCAAGATTGGTAGCCATAAATCGACTTCTCCTCCATAAATCTGTCCAAGCCCTTTTTAAAGCTATCTAGGTTAGTGGCCATCACCACCTCCTGTGGCAGCATATTCCAAACACCAATCACACGTTGCGTGAAGAAGTGTTTCCTTTTATTAGTCCTAATGCTTCCCCCCAGCATTTTCAATGAATGCCCCCTGGTTCTAGTATTGTGAGAAAGAGAGAAAAATTTCTCTCTGTCAACATTTTCTACCCCATGCATAATTTTGTAGACTTCAATCATATCCCCCCTCAGACGTCTCCTCTCCAAACTAAAGAGTCCCAAACACTGCAGCCTCTCATAAGGAAGGTGCTCCAATCCCTCAATCATCCTCGTTGCCCTTCTCTGCACTTTTTCTATCTCTTCGATATCCTTTTTGAGATGTGGCGACCAGAACTGAACACAGTACTCCAAGTGCAACCTAGATTGTTTTCACAGGCTCCAATCGCTGCCTGCACGGCATGTATGTGAGTGGGAAAAAGGAAAACGGGTCCCTTTATAATGTCTGCAATCCGTTATGCATTTGCAGTGCAGAATCGACCTATGTACACTACAAGAATCTGACTCTCAACCCAAATCTGTGAAATGATGAAATGGAGCCTTGTTCAGAGGCCCTTGCTTAATTCCCCCTTTCCCAATCGCTCTCTGAAACCAACAAACCATTTATTCATCTCTTCTCGAGAATTTGAAATCGGTTTTGAACCACCTCCCTTTCGATCAAAACGGACATTCCAAAGGAGGAGGGGCAGGAGGGGAGTTTCTCCCCCTATTACCCTCAAAGACCCCTCCGGTCTGTGGAGGGGAATCTGTTCGTGGTTCAGGGATGTTTGGCTGGCAATGACACTGGCCAGGGGCATTACGGCCGTGGCCCCAGCCTTGTGGAACTCTCTTCCTGGTGACATCCGGGCCCTGCAGAGTCTGTTTCTTAATTAGCAAGCCTTTATTGGCACTAAGACAAGCAAGTACCAAGCAATAATAAAAGCGGATTAAAAAAAAGCGCATATACAAAATTACAGAGGGTAGAATAAATGTTAAGGTCTGGGAAGGAAATCTACTGGCGTTTAGTAATTTCCAGGAGAAAGTCTGCCACTATCATAGAGAGAGAAGGATCAGGATTGTCCAGCAAGTAGTGTAATCTAATTAAATCGGGGAGATTGGGTAAATGTAAAGGTAAATGTAAAGGAGTAAGATTCACATACTTGGATCTGATTTCTTTGAATCTGAGACAGTGTAGTAATTGGTGGGCCAGAGAGATTCAAGCTGAATAGCCTAATGCCGTTACATGGGCTACTTAATCCTTTAGCCTTTTCTTTGCTTATTAAATCTGCCATGTAACAAGGGCAGAAGGCATAACGGTATTAAACCTGGCTGAGCATCATGAAGTGCTCCTTTGAGCAGGGTTTATTAAGCAAAATACGAAGGTCAGCAGGGTGCCAAAGTTAGTAGCGTCGGCCAAATGGGAGGAGAAAAAATACAGGGGGGGAACCGCGTTTTTTCGTCTCGGCTGCGGTGATTAGGGTAGAGAACTCTCTAAGAGTCTGTTTCAGTTCTGCAGGGCCTGCAAAACAGAGCTGGTCCGCCGGGTCCTTTTTGCCAGGCCACCTGGGCATCCCTCTGTCTCAATTGTGTCTGACCTCGCCTGGATACAGCACACACATCTGTTTTATGTCCCCAGATAGATTTTCTCTGCCATCTGTTTGTAATCTGTATTTAATGTTTACAATGTTATATTTTTTTTATATTTAGTGTATTGTATGGTTCTGTTTATTGTATTGTAGTGTATTGTTTTCTTGCTTTTATCTGGAAGCCTCCCGGAGTCCTTTCGGAGAATTGGCGGGGTACGAACGCAACAAATAAATAAATAAATCCCATTCTGCAGATGTTCAGAAGGCTGCGTGCAGATGTTGGGGAAGAGAAGGCCTTCCCATCTCTTCCAATCCTGCTTGAGCACCCTGTGGTATGTAATATCGTCTTGCCACTCAAAAATATCTGCAAGAACTGACGTTACAAAAGCATGCAGGGAACGTGTCCCAGGGGAAAAAAAAAAGAAAACAGAAATTATTCTTATGACTGAGAAACCCCCCCCCCCCCATAAGAGTAGCCAATGGCAAAACTGATGACTAGACCTTTAAAAAGCAAATTTTGGGAAAAAGGAACTCCACTCCCCATAACCACCTCAGTCAGCAGCTGATGTTCCCATACTAAGATATACAGATAGAAGTACGTATTGAATTAACAGAGGGAACCCGCTTGGTTACATAGATAGGAATCAGTTCAGGACTTGTAAAAGGTTTTTTTCTTTCTTTCTAGGAAAGACAAAGGTTCTTTAACAAGACAAACTCAAGCCGATAAGGATTTACAGAATGTCTCAAGCGCCATCCGTCAGCCGTAATGATACCCCCACATTCTTGGCCTGCCTCTCTTTCATTGGAGGGGGAGTCTCTTCCTATCTCTTGCGGTGGGCTTTCCTCTCTTTGTTCTTAAAGAACTGAGTCGAGTCGACATTGCGGAGAACACCCCGGAGTGAATCAATGCCGAAATAAGAACAAATACAGTCCCAACGAACAGGACCAGAGCGATCAGGTCGGTGGCAGCAGAGACAGAATTATTTTTGCCTACGGCCAACTCCTTGGGGAGGGCGGATTGATTCTTCATGATTGATGAGTCGGCACCTGAATGCCGAGTCATCAATTCCCCCAAGTTAATGGCCTTGACAGCATCAAGATAACTTTTCCCTGGTGCCTAAACTCCGAGATAGCCCCCCGCCCATGCCCCAACCTCCGCGGACGCAGGTGAAGACACTGAATCCGTCTCTTTAAACAAGGGAGAAGGGGAAAGTTGGGTTATAAATGGTTATTGCTCTATCCAAAAACAGGAGGGAAAGCCACATTACAAAACCAGAGGCTGGAAAGCCAAGATGGGAGCCAGAGTGGTGCGGTGGTTAAGAGCAGGTGGATTCTAATCTGGAGAATTGGGTTTGATTCCCCACTCCTCCATCTGAGTGGCGGAGGTTTATCTGGTGAACCAGATATGTTTCCTCACTCCTACATTCCAGCTGGGTGACCTTGGGCTAGTTCCAGTTCTCTTTGAACTCTCTCAGCCCAACCTGCCTCACAAGTTGTCTGTTGTGGGGAGAGGAAAGGAAAGGAGCTTGTATGTTGCCTTGAGTCTCCTTACAGGAGAGAAAGGTGGGGGTCTAAATCCTCCTCCTCCTCCTCCTCCTCCTCCTCCTCCTCCTCCTCTTTCTCTTCTTCTTCTTCTTCTTCCCCCCCCCCCCACCCCCCCCCCCCCCCACCCCCCCCCCCCCCCACCCCCCCCCCCCCCCACCCCCCCCCCCCCCCACCCCCCCCCCCCCCCACCCCCCCCCCCCCCCACCCCCCCCCCCCCCCACCCCCCCCCCCCCCCACCCCCCCCCCCCCCCACCCCCCCCCCCCCCCACCCCCCCCCCCCCCCACCCCCCCCCCCCCCCACCCCCCCCCCCCCCCACCCCCCCCCCCCCCCACCCCCCCCCCCCCCCACCCCCCCCCCCCCCCACCCCCCCCCCCCCCCACCCCCCCCCCCCCCCACCCCCCCCCCCCCCCACCCCCCCCCCCCCCCACCCCCCCCCCCCCCCACCCCCCCCCCCCCCCACCCCCCCCCCCCCCCACCCCCCCCCCCCCCCACCCCCCCCCCCCCCCACCCCCCCCCCCCCCCACCCCCCCCCCCCCCCACCCCCCCCCCCCCCCACCCCCCCCCCCCCCCACCCCCCCCCCCCCCCACCCCCCCCCCCCCCCACCCCCCCCCCCCCCCACCCCCCCCCCCCCCCACCCCCCCCCCCCCCCACCCCCCCCCCCCCCCACCCCCCCCCCCCCCCACCCCCCCCCCCCCCCACCCCCCCCCCCCCCCACCCCCCCCCCCCCCCACCCCCCCCCCCCCCCACCCCCCCCCCCCCCCACCCCCCCCCCCCCCCACCCCCCCCCCCCCCCACCCCCCCCCCCCCCCACCCCCCCCCCCCCCCACCCCCCCCCCCCCCCACCCCCCCCCCCCCCCACCCCCCCCCCCCCCCACCCCCCCCCCCCCCCACCCCCCCCCCCCCCCACCCCCCCCCCCCCCCACCCCCCCCCCCCCCCACCCCCCCCCCCCCCCACCCCCCCCCCCCCCCACCCCCCCCCCCCCCCACCCCCCCCCCCCCCCACCCCCCCCCCCCCCCACCCCCCCCCCCCCCCACCCCCCCCCCCCCCCACCCCCCCCCCCCCCCACCCCCCCCCCCCCCCACCCCCCCCCCCCCCCACCCCCCCCCCCCCCCACCCCCCCCCCCCCCCACCCCCCCCCCCCCCCACCCCCCCCCCCCCCCACCCCCCCCCCCCCCCACCCCCCCCCCCCCCCACCCCCCCCCCCCCCCACCCCCCCCCCCCCCCACCCCCCCCCCCCCCCACCCCCCCCCCCCCCCACCCCCCCCCCCCCCCACCCCCCCCCCCCCCCACCCCCCCCCCCCCCCACCCCCCCCCCCCCCCACCCCCCCCCCCCCCCACCCCCCCCCCCCCCCACCCCCCCCCCCCCCCACCCCCCCCCCCCCCCACCCCCCCCCCCCCCCACCCCCCCCCCCCCCCACCCCCCCCCCCCCCCACCCCCCCCCCCCCCCACCCCCCCCCCCCCCCACCCCCCCCCCCCCCCACCCCCCCCCCCCCCCACCCCCCCCCCCCCCCACCCCCCCCCCCCCCCACCCCCCCCCCCCCCCACCCCCCCCCCCCCCCACCCCCCCCCCCCCCCACCCCCCCCCCCCCCCACCCCCCCCCCCCCCCACCCCCCCCCCCCCCCACCCCCCCCCCCCCCCACCCCCCCCCCCCCCCACCCCCCCCCCCCCCCACCCCCCCCCCCCCCCACCCCCCCCCCCCCCCACCCCCCCCCCCCCCCACCCCCCCCCCCCCCCACCCCCCCCCCCCCCCACCCCCCCCCCCCCCCACCCCCCCCCCCCCCCACCCCCCCCCCCCCCCACCCCCCCCCCCCCCCACCCCCCCCCCCCCCCACCCCCCCCCCCCCCCACCCCCCCCCCCCCCCACCCCCCCCCCCCCCCACCCCCCCCCCCCCCCACCCCCCCCCCCCCCCACCCCCCCCCCCCCCCACCCCCCCCCCCCCCCACCCCCCCCCCCCCCCACCCCCCCCCCCCCCCACCCCCCCCCCCCCCCACCCCCCCCCCCCCCCACCCCCCCCCCCCCCCACCCCCCCCCCCCCCCACCCCCCCCCCCCCCCACCCCCCCCCCCCCCCACCCCCCCCCCCCCCCACCCCCCCCCCCCCCCACCCCCCCCCCCCCCCACCCCCCCCCCCCCCCACCCCCCCCCCCCCCCACCCCCCCCCCCCCCCACCCCCCCCCCCCCCCACCCCCCCCCCCCCCCACCCCCCCCCCCCCCCACCCCCCCCCCCCCCCACCCCCCCCCCCCCCCACCCCCCCCCCCCCCCACCCCCCCCCCCCCCCACCCCCCCCCCCCCCCACCCCCCCCCCCCCCCACCCCCCCCCCCCCCCACCCCCCCCCCCCCCCACCCCCCCCCCCCCCCACCCCCCCCCCCCCCCACCCCCCCCCCCCCCCACCCCCCCCCCCCCCCACCCCCCCCCCCCCCCACCCCCCCCCCCCCCCACCCCCCCCCCCCCCCACCCCCCCCCCCCCCCACCCCCCCCCCCCCCCACCCCCCCCCCCCCCCACCCCCCCCCCCCCCCACCCCCCCCCCCCCCCACCCCCCCCCCCCCCCACCCCCCCCCCCCCCCACCCCCCCCCCCCCCCACCCCCCCCCCCCCCCACCCCCCCCCCCCCCCACCCCCCCCCCCCCCCACCCCCCCCCCCCCCCACCCCCCCCCCCCCCCACCCCCCCCCCCCCCCACCCCCCCCCCCCCCCACCCCCCCCCCCCCCCACCCCCCCCCCCCCCCACCCCCCCCCCCCCCCACCCCCCCCCCCCCCCACCCCCCCCCCCCCCCACCCCCCCCCCCCCCCACCCCCCCCCCCCCCCACCCCCCCCCCCCCCCACCCCCCCCCCCCCCCACCCCCCCCCCCCCCCACCCCCCCCCCCCCCCACCCCCCCCCCCCCCCACCCCCCCCCCCCCCCACCCCCCCCCCCCCCCACCCCCCCCCCCCCCCACCCCCCCCCCCCCCCACCCCCCCCCCCCCCCACCCCCCCCCCCCCCCACCCCCCCCCCCCCCCACCCCCCCCCCCCCCCACCCCCCCCCCCCCCCACCCCCCCCCCCCCCCACCCCCCCCCCCCCCCACCCCCCCCCCCCCCCACCCCCCCCCCCCCCCACCCCCCCCCCCCCCCACCCCCCCCCCCCCCCACCCCCCCCCCCCCCCACCCCCCCCCCCCCCCACCCCCCCCCCCCCCCACCCCCCCCCCCCCCCACCCCCCCCCCCCCCCACCCCCCCCCCCCCCCACCCCCCCCCCCCCCCACCCCCCCCCCCCCCCACCCCCCCCCCCCCCCACCCCCCCCCCCCCCCACCCCCCCCCCCCCCCACCCCCCCCCCCCCCCACCCCCCCCCCCCCCCACCCCCCCCCCCCCCCACCCCCCCCCCCCCCCACCCCCCCCCCCCCCCACCCCCCCCCCCCCCCACCCCCCCCCCCCCCCACCCCCCCCCCCCCCCACCCCCCCCCCCCCCCACCCCCCCCCCCCCCCACCCCCCCCCCCCCCCACCCCCCCCCCCCCCCACCCCCCCCCCCCCCCACCCCCCCCCCCCCCCACCCCCCCCCCCCCCCACCCCCCCCCCCCCCCACCCCCCCCCCCCCCCACCCCCCCCCCCCCCCACCCCCCCCCCCCCCCACCCCCCCCCCCCCCCACCCCCCCCCCCCCCCACCCCCCCCCCCCCCCACCCCCCCCCCCCCCCACCCCCCCCCCCCCCCACCCCCCCCCCCCCCCACCCCCCCCCCCCCCCACCCCCCCCCCCCCCCACCCCCCCCCCCCCCCACCCCCCCCCCCCCCCACCCCCCCCCCCCCCCACCCCCCCCCCCCCCCACCCCCCCCCCCCCCCACCCCCCCCCCCCCCCACCCCCCCCCCCCCCCACCCCCCCCCCCCCCCACCCCCCCCCCCCCCCACCCCCCCCCCCCCCCACCCCCCCCCCCCCCCACCCCCCCCCCCCCCCACCCCCCCCCCCCCCCACCCCCCCCCCCCCCCACCCCCCCCCCCCCCCACCCCCCCCCCCCCCCACCCCCCCCCCCCCCCACCCCCCCCCCCCCCCACCCCCCCCCCCCCCCACCCCCCCCCCCCCCCACCCCCCCCCCCCCCCACCCCCCCCCCCCCCCACCCCCCCCCCCCCCCACCCCCCCCCCCCCCCACCCCCCCCCCCCCCCACCCCCCCCCCCCCCCACCCCCCCCCCCCCCCACCCCCCCCCCCCCCCACCCCCCCCCCCCCCCACCCCCCCCCCCCCCCACCCCCCCCCCCCCCCACCCCCCCCCCCCCCCACCCCCCCCCCCCCCCACCCCCCCCCCCCCCCACCCCCCCCCCCCCCCACCCCCCCCCCCCCCCACCCCCCCCCCCCCCCACCCCCCCCCCCCCCCACCCCCCCCCCCCCCCACCCCCCCCCCCCCCCACCCCCCCCCCCCCCCACCCCCCCCCCCCCCCACCCCCCCCCCCCCCCACCCCCCCCCCCCCCCACCCCCCCCCCCCCCCACCCCCCCCCCCCCCCACCCCCCCCCCCCCCCACCCCCCCCCCCCCCCACCCCCCCCCCCCCCCACCCCCCCCCCCCCCCACCCCCCCCCCCCCCCACCCCCCCCCCCCCCCACCCCCCCCCCCCCCCACCCCCCCCCCCCCCCACCCCCCCCCCCCCCCACCCCCCCCCCCCCCCACCCCCCCCCCCCCCCACCCCCCCCCCCCCCCACCCCCCCCCCCCCCCACCCCCCCCCCCCCCCACCCCCCCCCCCCCCCACCCCCCCCCCCCCCCACCCCCCCCCCCCCCCACCCCCCCCCCCCCCCACCCCCCCCCCCCCCCACCCCCCCCCCCCCCCACCCCCCCCCCCCCCCACCCCCCCCCCCCCCCACCCCCCCCCCCCCCCACCCCCCCCCCCCCCCACCCCCCCCCCCCCCCACCCCCCCCCCCCCCCACCCCCCCCCCCCCCCACCCCCCCCCCCCCCCACCCCCCCCCCCCCCCACCCCCCCCCCCCCCCACCCCCCCCCCCCCCCACCCCCCCCCCCCCCCACCCCCCCCCCCCCCCACCCCCCCCCCCCCCCACCCCCCCCCCCCCCCACCCCCCCCCCCCCCCACCCCCCCCCCCCCCCACCCCCCCCCCCCCCCACCCCCCCCCCCCCCCACCCCCCCCCCCCCCCACCCCCCCCCCCCCCCACCCCCCCCCCCCCCCACCCCCCCCCCCCCCCACCCCCCCCCCCCCCCACCCCCCCCCCCCCCCACCCCCCCCCCCCCCCACCCCCCCCCCCCCCCACCCCCCCCCCCCCCCACCCCCCCCCCCCCCCACCCCCCCCCCCCCCCACCCCCCCCCCCCCCCACCCCCCCCCCCCCCCACCCCCCCCCCCCCCCACCCCCCCCCCCCCCCACCCCCCCCCCCCCCCACCCCCCCCCCCCCCCACCCCCCCCCCCCCCCACCCCCCCCCCCCCCCACCCCCCCCCCCCCCCACCCCCCCCCCCCCCCACCCCCCCCCCCCCCCACCCCCCCCCCCCCCCACCCCCCCCCCCCCCCACCCCCCCCCCCCCCCACCCCCCCCCCCCCCCACCCCCCCCCCCCCCCACCCCCCCCCCCCCCCACCCCCCCCCCCCCCCACCCCCCCCCCCCCCCACCCCCCCCCCCCCCCACCCCCCCCCCCCCCCACCCCCCCCCCCCCCCACCCCCCCCCCCCCCCACCCCCCCCCCCCCCCACCCCCCCCCCCCCCCACCCCCCCCCCCCCCCACCCCCCCCCCCCCCCACCCCCCCCCCCCCCCACCCCCCCCCCCCCCCACCCCCCCCCCCCCCCACCCCCCCCCCCCCCCACCCCCCCCCCCCCCCACCCCCCCCCCCCCCCACCCCCCCCCCCCCCCACCCCCCCCCCCCCCCACCCCCCCCCCCCCCCACCCCCCCCCCCCCCCACCCCCCCCCCCCCCCACCCCCCCCCCCCCCCACCCCCCCCCCCCCCCACCCCCCCCCCCCCCCACCCCCCCCCCCCCCCACCCCCCCCCCCCCCCACCCCCCCCCCCCCCCACCCCCCCCCCCCCCCACCCCCCCCCCCCCCCACCCCCCCCCCCCCCCACCCCCCCCCCCCCCCACCCCCCCCCCCCCCCACCCCCCCCCCCCCCCACCCCCCCCCCCCCCCACCCCCCCCCCCCCCCACCCCCCCCCCCCCCCACCCCCCCCCCCCCCCACCCCCCCCCCCCCCCACCCCCCCCCCCCCCCACCCCCCCCCCCCCCCACCCCCCCCCCCCCCCACCCCCCCCCCCCCCCACCCCCCCCCCCCCCCACCCCCCCCCCCCCCCACCCCCCCCCCCCCCCACCCCCCCCCCCCCCCACCCCCCCCCCCCCCCACCCCCCCCCCCCCCCACCCCCCCCCCCCCCCACCCCCCCCCCCCCCCACCCCCCCCCCCCCCCACCCCCCCCCCCCCCCACCCCCCCCCCCCCCCACCCCCCCCCCCCCCCACCCCCCCCCCCCCCCACCCCCCCCCCCCCCCACCCCCCCCCCCCCCCACCCCCCCCCCCCCCCACCCCCCCCCCCCCCCACCCCCCCCCCCCCCCACCCCCCCCCCCCCCCACCCCCCCCCCCCCCCACCCCCCCCCCCCCCCACCCCCCCCCCCCCCCACCCCCCCCCCCCCCCACCCCCCCCCCCCCCCACCCCCCCCCCCCCCCACCCCCCCCCCCCCCCACCCCCCCCCCCCCCCACCCCCCCCCCCCCCCACCCCCCCCCCCCCCCACCCCCCCCCCCCCCCACCCCCCCCCCCCCCCACCCCCCCCCCCCCCCACCCCCCCCCCCCCCCACCCCCCCCCCCCCCCACCCCCCCCCCCCCCCACCCCCCCCCCCCCCCACCCCCCCCCCCCCCCACCCCCCCCCCCCCCCACCCCCCCCCCCCCCCACCCCCCCCCCCCCCCACCCCCCCCCCCCCCCACCCCCCCCCCCCCCCACCCCCCCCCCCCCCCACCCCCCCCCCCCCCCACCCCCCCCCCCCCCCACCCCCCCCCCCCCCCACCCCCCCCCCCCCCCACCCCCCCCCCCCCCCACCCCCCCCCCCCCCCACCCCCCCCCCCCCCCACCCCCCCCCCCCCCCACCCCCCCCCCCCCCCACCCCCCCCCCCCCCCACCCCCCCCCCCCCCCACCCCCCCCCCCCCCCACCCCCCCCCCCCCCCACCCCCCCCCCCCCCCACCCCCCCCCCCCCCCACCCCCCCCCCCCCCCACCCCCCCCCCCCCCCACCCCCCCCCCCCCCCACCCCCCCCCCCCCCCACCCCCCCCCCCCCCCACCCCCCCCCCCCCCCACCCCCCCCCCCCCCCACCCCCCCCCCCCCCCACCCCCCCCCCCCCCCACCCCCCCCCCCCCCCACCCCCCCCCCCCCCCACCCCCCCCCCCCCCCACCCCCCCCCCCCCCCACCCCCCCCCCCCCCCACCCCCCCCCCCCCCCACCCCCCCCCCCCCCCACCCCCCCCCCCCCCCACCCCCCCCCCCCCCCACCCCCCCCCCCCCCCACCCCCCCCCCCCCCCACCCCCCCCCCCCCCCACCCCCCCCCCCCCCCACCCCCCCCCCCCCCCACCCCCCCCCCCCCCCACCCCCCCCCCCCCCCACCCCCCCCCCCCCCCACCCCCCCCCCCCCCCACCCCCCCCCCCCCCCACCCCCCCCCCCCCCCACCCCCCCCCCCCCCCACCCCCCCCCCCCCCCACCCCCCCCCCCCCCCACCCCCCCCCCCCCCCACCCCCCCCCCCCCCCACCCCCCCCCCCCCCCACCCCCCCCCCCCCCCACCCCCCCCCCCCCCCACCCCCCCCCCCCCCCACCCCCCCCCCCCCCCACCCCCCCCCCCCCCCACCCCCCCCCCCCCCCACCCCCCCCCCCCCCCACCCCCCCCCCCCCCCACCCCCCCCCCCCCCCACCCCCCCCCCCCCCCACCCCCCCCCCCCCCCACCCCCCCCCCCCCCCACCCCCCCCCCCCCCCACCCCCCCCCCCCCCCACCCCCCCCCCCCCCCACCCCCCCCCCCCCCCACCCCCCCCCCCCCCCACCCCCCCCCCCCCCCACCCCCCCCCCCCCCCACCCCCCCCCCCCCCCACCCCCCCCCCCCCCCACCCCCCCCCCCCCCCACCCCCCCCCCCCCCCACCCCCCCCCCCCCCCACCCCCCCCCCCCCCCACCCCCCCCCCCCCCCACCCCCCCCCCCCCCCACCCCCCCCCCCCCCCACCCCCCCCCCCCCCCACCCCCCCCCCCCCCCACCCCCCCCCCCCCCCACCCCCCCCCCCCCCCACCCCCCCCCCCCCCCACCCCCCCCCCCCCCCACCCCCCCCCCCCCCCACCCCCCCCCCCCCCCACCCCCCCCCCCCCCCACCCCCCCCCCCCCCCACCCCCCCCCCCCCCCACCCCCCCCCCCCCCCACCCCCCCCCCCCCCCACCCCCCCCCCCCCCCACCCCCCCCCCCCCCCACCCCCCCCCCCCCCCACCCCCCCCCCCCCCCACCCCCCCCCCCCCCCACCCCCCCCCCCCCCCACCCCCCCCCCCCCCCACCCCCCCCCCCCCCCACCCCCCCCCCCCCCCACCCCCCCCCCCCCCCACCCCCCCCCCCCCCCACCCCCCCCCCCCCCCACCCCCCCCCCCCCCCACCCCCCCCCCCCCCCACCCCCCCCCCCCCCCACCCCCCCCCCCCCCCACCCCCCCCCCCCCCCACCCCCCCCCCCCCCCACCCCCCCCCCCCCCCACCCCCCCCCCCCCCCACCCCCCCCCCCCCCCACCCCCCCCCCCCCCCACCCCCCCCCCCCCCCACCCCCCCCCCCCCCCACCCCCCCCCCCCCCCACCCCCCCCCCCCCCCACCCCCCCCCCCCCCCACCCCCCCCCCCCCCCACCCCCCCCCCCCCCCACCCCCCCCCCCCCCCACCCCCCCCCCCCCCCACCCCCCCCCCCCCCCACCCCCCCCCCCCCCCACCCCCCCCCCCCCCCACCCCCCCCCCCCCCCACCCCCCCCCCCCCCCACCCCCCCCCCCCCCCACCCCCCCCCCCCCCCACCCCCCCCCCCCCCCACCCCCCCCCCCCCCCACCCCCCCCCCCCCCCACCCCCCCCCCCCCCCACCCCCCCCCCCCCCCACCCCCCCCCCCCCCCACCCCCCCCCCCCCCCACCCCCCCCCCCCCCCACCCCCCCCCCCCCCCACCCCCCCCCCCCCCCACCCCCCCCCCCCCCCACCCCCCCCCCCCCCCACCCCCCCCCCCCCCCACCCCCCCCCCCCCCCACCCCCCCCCCCCCCCACCCCCCCCCCCCCCCACCCCCCCCCCCCCCCACCCCCCCCCCCCCCCACCCCCCCCCCCCCCCACCCCCCCCCCCCCCCACCCCCCCCCCCCCCCACCCCCCCCCCCCCCCACCCCCCCCCCCCCCCACCCCCCCCCCCCCCCACCCCCCCCCCCCCCCACCCCCCCCCCCCCCCACCCCCCCCCCCCCCCACCCCCCCCCCCCCCCACCCCCCCCCCCCCCCACCCCCCCCCCCCCCCACCCCCCCCCCCCCCCACCCCCCCCCCCCCCCACCCCCCCCCCCCCCCACCCCCCCCCCCCCCCACCCCCCCCCCCCCCCACCCCCCCCCCCCCCCACCCCCCCCCCCCCCCACCCCCCCCCCCCCCCACCCCCCCCCCCCCCCACCCCCCCCCCCCCCCACCCCCCCCCCCCCCCACCCCCCCCCCCCCCCACCCCCCCCCCCCCCCACCCCCCCCCCCCCCCACCCCCCCCCCCCCCCACCCCCCCCCCCCCCCACCCCCCCCCCCCCCCACCCCCCCCCCCCCCCACCCCCCCCCCCCCCCACCCCCCCCCCCCCCCACCCCCCCCCCCCCCCACCCCCCCCCCCCCCCACCCCCCCCCCCCCCCACCCCCCCCCCCCCCCACCCCCCCCCCCCCCCACCCCCCCCCCCCCCCACCCCCCCCCCCCCCCACCCCCCCCCCCCCCCACCCCCCCCCCCCCCCACCCCCCCCCCCCCCCACCCCCCCCCCCCCCCACCCCCCCCCCCCCCCACCCCCCCCCCCCCCCACCCCCCCCCCCCCCCACCCCCCCCCCCCCCCACCCCCCCCCCCCCCCACCCCCCCCCCCCCCCACCCCCCCCCCCCCCCACCCCCCCCCCCCCCCACCCCCCCCCCCCCCCACCCCCCCCCCCCCCCACCCCCCCCCCCCCCCACCCCCCCCCCCCCCCACCCCCCCCCCCCCCCACCCCCCCCCCCCCCCACCCCCCCCCCCCCCCACCCCCCCCCCCCCCCACCCCCCCCCCCCCCCACCCCCCCCCCCCCCCACCCCCCCCCCCCCCCACCCCCCCCCCCCCCCACCCCCCCCCCCCCCCACCCCCCCCCCCCCCCACCCCCCCCCCCCCCCACCCCCCCCCCCCCCCACCCCCCCCCCCCCCCACCCCCCCCCCCCCCCACCCCCCCCCCCCCCCACCCCCCCCCCCCCCCACCCCCCCCCCCCCCCACCCCCCCCCCCCCCCACCCCCCCCCCCCCCCACCCCCCCCCCCCCCCACCCCCCCCCCCCCCCACCCCCCCCCCCCCCCACCCCCCCCCCCCCCCACCCCCCCCCCCCCCCACCCCCCCCCCCCCCCACCCCCCCCCCCCCCCACCCCCCCCCCCCCCCACCCCCCCCCCCCCCCACCCCCCCCCCCCCCCACCCCCCCCCCCCCCCACCCCCCCCCCCCCCCACCCCCCCCCCCCCCCACCCCCCCCCCCCCCCACCCCCCCCCCCCCCCACCCCCCCCCCCCCCCACCCCCCCCCCCCCCCACCCCCCCCCCCCCCCACCCCCCCCCCCCCCCACCCCCCCCCCCCCCCACCCCCCCCCCCCCCCACCCCCCCCCCCCCCCACCCCCCCCCCCCCCCACCCCCCCCCCCCCCCACCCCCCCCCCCCCCCACCCCCCCCCCCCCCCACCCCCCCCCCCCCCCACCCCCCCCCCCCCCCACCCCCCCCCCCCCCCACCCCCCCCCCCCCCCACCCCCCCCCCCCCCCACCCCCCCCCCCCCCCACCCCCCCCCCCCCCCACCCCCCCCCCCCCCCACCCCCCCCCCCCCCCACCCCCCCCCCCCCCCACCCCCCCCCCCCCCCACCCCCCCCCCCCCCCACCCCCCCCCCCCCCCACCCCCCCCCCCCCCCACCCCCCCCCCCCCCCACCCCCCCCCCCCCCCACCCCCCCCCCCCCCCACCCCCCCCCCCCCCCACCCCCCCCCCCCCCCACCCCCCCCCCCCCCCACCCCCCCCCCCCCCCACCCCCCCCCCCCCCCACCCCCCCCCCCCCCCACCCCCCCCCCCCCCCACCCCCCCCCCCCCCCACCCCCCCCCCCCCCCACCCCCCCCCCCCCCCACCCCCCCCCCCCCCCACCCCCCCCCCCCCCCACCCCCCCCCCCCCCCACCCCCCCCCCCCCCCACCCCCCCCCCCCCCCACCCCCCCCCCCCCCCACCCCCCCCCCCCCCCACCCCCCCCCCCCCCCACCCCCCCCCCCCCCCACCCCCCCCCCCCCCCACCCCCCCCCCCCCCCACCCCCCCCCCCCCCCACCCCCCCCCCCCCCCACCCCCCCCCCCCCCCACCCCCCCCCCCCCCCACCCCCCCCCCCCCCCACCCCCCCCCCCCCCCACCCCCCCCCCCCCCCACCCCCCCCCCCCCCCACCCCCCCCCCCCCCCACCCCCCCCCCCCCCCACCCCCCCCCCCCCCCACCCCCCCCCCCCCCCACCCCCCCCCCCCCCCACCCCCCCCCCCCCCCACCCCCCCCCCCCCCCACCCCCCCCCCCCCCCACCCCCCCCCCCCCCCACCCCCCCCCCCCCCCACCCCCCCCCCCCCCCACCCCCCCCCCCCCCCACCCCCCCCCCCCCCCACCCCCCCCCCCCCCCACCCCCCCCCCCCCCCACCCCCCCCCCCCCCCACCCCCCCCCCCCCCCACCCCCCCCCCCCCCCACCCCCCCCCCCCCCCACCCCCCCCCCCCCCCACCCCCCCCCCCCCCCACCCCCCCCCCCCCCCACCCCCCCCCCCCCCCACCCCCCCCCCCCCCCACCCCCCCCCCCCCCCACCCCCCCCCCCCCCCACCCCCCCCCCCCCCCACCCCCCCCCCCCCCCACCCCCCCCCCCCCCCACCCCCCCCCCCCCCCACCCCCCCCCCCCCCCACCCCCCCCCCCCCCCACCCCCCCCCCCCCCCACCCCCCCCCCCCCCCACCCCCCCCCCCCCCCACCCCCCCCCCCCCCCACCCCCCCCCCCCCCCACCCCCCCCCCCCCCCACCCCCCCCCCCCCCCACCCCCCCCCCCCCCCACCCCCCCCCCCCCCCACCCCCCCCCCCCCCCACCCCCCCCCCCCCCCACCCCCCCCCCCCCCCACCCCCCCCCCCCCCCACCCCCCCCCCCCCCCACCCCCCCCCCCCCCCACCCCCCCCCCCCCCCACCCCCCCCCCCCCCCACCCCCCCCCCCCCCCACCCCCCCCCCCCCCCACCCCCCCCCCCCCCCACCCCCCCCCCCCCCCACCCCCCCCCCCCCCCACCCCCCCCCCCCCCCACCCCCCCCCCCCCCCACCCCCCCCCCCCCCCACCCCCCCCCCCCCCCACCCCCCCCCCCCCCCACCCCCCCCCCCCCCCACCCCCCCCCCCCCCCACCCCCCCCCCCCCCCACCCCCCCCCCCCCCCACCCCCCCCCCCCCCCACCCCCCCCCCCCCCCACCCCCCCCCCCCCCCACCCCCCCCCCCCCCCACCCCCCCCCCCCCCCACCCCCCCCCCCCCCCACCCCCCCCCCCCCCCACCCCCCCCCCCCCCCACCCCCCCCCCCCCCCACCCCCCCCCCCCCCCACCCCCCCCCCCCCCCACCCCCCCCCCCCCCCACCCCCCCCCCCCCCCACCCCCCCCCCCCCCCACCCCCCCCCCCCCCCACCCCCCCCCCCCCCCACCCCCCCCCCCCCCCACCCCCCCCCCCCCCCACCCCCCCCCCCCCCCACCCCCCCCCCCCCCCACCCCCCCCCCCCCCCACCCCCCCCCCCCCCCACCCCCCCCCCCCCCCACCCCCCCCCCCCCCCACCCCCCCCCCCCCCCACCCCCCCCCCCCCCCACCCCCCCCCCCCCCCACCCCCCCCCCCCCCCACCCCCCCCCCCCCCCACCCCCCCCCCCCCCCACCCCCCCCCCCCCCCACCCCCCCCCCCCCCCACCCCCCCCCCCCCCCACCCCCCCCCCCCCCCACCCCCCCCCCCCCCCACCCCCCCCCCCCCCCACCCCCCCCCCCCCCCACCCCCCCCCCCCCCCACCCCCCCCCCCCCCCACCCCCCCCCCCCCCCACCCCCCCCCCCCCCCACCCCCCCCCCCCCCCACCCCCCCCCCCCCCCACCCCCCCCCCCCCCCACCCCCCCCCCCCCCCACCCCCCCCCCCCCCCACCCCCCCCCCCCCCCACCCCCCCCCCCCCCCACCCCCCCCCCCCCCCACCCCCCCCCCCCCCCACCCCCCCCCCCCCCCACCCCCCCCCCCCCCCACCCCCCCCCCCCCCCACCCCCCCCCCCCCCCACCCCCCCCCCCCCCCACCCCCCCCCCCCCCCACCCCCCCCCCCCCCCACCCCCCCCCCCCCCCACCCCCCCCCCCCCCCACCCCCCCCCCCCCCCACCCCCCCCCCCCCCCACCCCCCCCCCCCCCCACCCCCCCCCCCCCCCACCCCCCCCCCCCCCCACCCCCCCCCCCCCCCACCCCCCCCCCCCCCCACCCCCCCCCCCCCCCACCCCCCCCCCCCCCCACCCCCCCCCCCCCCCACCCCCCCCCCCCCCCACCCCCCCCCCCCCCCACCCCCCCCCCCCCCCACCCCCCCCCCCCCCCACCCCCCCCCCCCCCCACCCCCCCCCCCCCCCACCCCCCCCCCCCCCCACCCCCCCCCCCCCCCACCCCCCCCCCCCCCCACCCCCCCCCCCCCCCACCCCCCCCCCCCCCCACCCCCCCCCCCCCCCACCCCCCCCCCCCCCCACCCCCCCCCCCCCCCACCCCCCCCCCCCCCCACCCCCCCCCCCCCCCACCCCCCCCCCCCCCCACCCCCCCCCCCCCCCACCCCCCCCCCCCCCCACCCCCCCCCCCCCCCACCCCCCCCCCCCCCCACCCCCCCCCCCCCCCACCCCCCCCCCCCCCCACCCCCCCCCCCCCCCACCCCCCCCCCCCCCCACCCCCCCCCCCCCCCACCCCCCCCCCCCCCCACCCCCCCCCCCCCCCACCCCCCCCCCCCCCCACCCCCCCCCCCCCCCACCCCCCCCCCCCCCCACCCCCCCCCCCCCCCACCCCCCCCCCCCCCCACCCCCCCCCCCCCCCACCCCCCCCCCCCCCCACCCCCCCCCCCCCCCACCCCCCCCCCCCCCCACCCCCCCCCCCCCCCACCCCCCCCCCCCCCCACCCCCCCCCCCCCCCACCCCCCCCCCCCCCCACCCCCCCCCCCCCCCACCCCCCCCCCCCCCCACCCCCCCCCCCCCCCACCCCCCCCCCCCCCCACCCCCCCCCCCCCCCACCCCCCCCCCCCCCCACCCCCCCCCCCCCCCACCCCCCCCCCCCCCCACCCCCCCCCCCCCCCACCCCCCCCCCCCCCCACCCCCCCCCCCCCCCACCCCCCCCCCCCCCCACCCCCCCCCCCCCCCACCCCCCCCCCCCCCCACCCCCCCCCCCCCCCACCCCCCCCCCCCCCCACCCCCCCCCCCCCCCACCCCCCCCCCCCCCCACCCCCCCCCCCCCCCACCCCCCCCCCCCCCCACCCCCCCCCCCCCCCACCCCCCCCCCCCCCCACCCCCCCCCCCCCCCACCCCCCCCCCCCCCCACCCCCCCCCCCCCCCACCCCCCCCCCCCCCCACCCCCCCCCCCCCCCACCCCCCCCCCCCCCCACCCCCCCCCCCCCCCACCCCCCCCCCCCCCCACCCCCCCCCCCCCCCACCCCCCCCCCCCCCCACCCCCCCCCCCCCCCACCCCCCCCCCCCCCCACCCCCCCCCCCCCCCACCCCCCCCCCCCCCCACCCCCCCCCCCCCCCACCCCCCCCCCCCCCCACCCCCCCCCCCCCCCACCCCCCCCCCCCCCCACCCCCCCCCCCCCCCACCCCCCCCCCCCCCCACCCCCCCCCCCCCCCACCCCCCCCCCCCCCCACCCCCCCCCCCCCCCACCCCCCCCCCCCCCCACCCCCCCCCCCCCCCACCCCCCCCCCCCCCCACCCCCCCCCCCCCCCACCCCCCCCCCCCCCCACCCCCCCCCCCCCCCACCCCCCCCCCCCCCCACCCCCCCCCCCCCCCACCCCCCCCCCCCCCCACCCCCCCCCCCCCCCACCCCCCCCCCCCCCCACCCCCCCCCCCCCCCACCCCCCCCCCCCCCCACCCCCCCCCCCCCCCACCCCCCCCCCCCCCCACCCCCCCCCCCCCCCACCCCCCCCCCCCCCCACCCCCCCCCCCCCCCACCCCCCCCCCCCCCCACCCCCCCCCCCCCCCACCCCCCCCCCCCCCCACCCCCCCCCCCCCCCACCCCCCCCCCCCCCCACCCCCCCCCCCCCCCACCCCCCCCCCCCCCCACCCCCCCCCCCCCCCACCCCCCCCCCCCCCCACCCCCCCCCCCCCCCACCCCCCCCCCCCCCCACCCCCCCCCCCCCCCACCCCCCCCCCCCCCCACCCCCCCCCCCCCCCACCCCCCCCCCCCCCCACCCCCCCCCCCCCCCACCCCCCCCCCCCCCCACCCCCCCCCCCCCCCACCCCCCCCCCCCCCCACCCCCCCCCCCCCCCACCCCCCCCCCCCCCCACCCCCCCCCCCCCCCACCCCCCCCCCCCCCCACCCCCCCCCCCCCCCACCCCCCCCCCCCCCCACCCCCCCCCCCCCCCACCCCCCCCCCCCCCCACCCCCCCCCCCCCCCACCCCCCCCCCCCCCCACCCCCCCCCCCCCCCACCCCCCCCCCCCCCCACCCCCCCCCCCCCCCACCCCCCCCCCCCCCCACCCCCCCCCCCCCCCACCCCCCCCCCCCCCCACCCCCCCCCCCCCCCACCCCCCCCCCCCCCCACCCCCCCCCCCCCCCACCCCCCCCCCCCCCCACCCCCCCCCCCCCCCACCCCCCCCCCCCCCCACCCCCCCCCCCCCCCACCCCCCCCCCCCCCCACCCCCCCCCCCCCCCACCCCCCCCCCCCCCCACCCCCCCCCCCCCCCACCCCCCCCCCCCCCCACCCCCCCCCCCCCCCACCCCCCCCCCCCCCCACCCCCCCCCCCCCCCACCCCCCCCCCCCCCCACCCCCCCCCCCCCCCACCCCCCCCCCCCCCCACCCCCCCCCCCCCCCACCCCCCCCCCCCCCCACCCCCCCCCCCCCCCACCCCCCCCCCCCCCCACCCCCCCCCCCCCCCACCCCCCCCCCCCCCCACCCCCCCCCCCCCCCACCCCCCCCCCCCCCCACCCCCCCCCCCCCCCACCCCCCCCCCCCCCCACCCCCCCCCCCCCCCACCCCCCCCCCCCCCCACCCCCCCCCCCCCCCACCCCCCCCCCCCCCCACCCCCCCCCCCCCCCACCCCCCCCCCCCCCCACCCCCCCCCCCCCCCACCCCCCCCCCCCCCCACCCCCCCCCCCCCCCACCCCCCCCCCCCCCCACCCCCCCCCCCCCCCACCCCCCCCCCCCCCCACCCCCCCCCCCCCCCACCCCCCCCCCCCCCCACCCCCCCCCCCCCCCACCCCCCCCCCCCCCCACCCCCCCCCCCCCCCACCCCCCCCCCCCCCCACCCCCCCCCCCCCCCACCCCCCCCCCCCCCCACCCCCCCCCCCCCCCACCCCCCCCCCCCCCCACCCCCCCCCCCCCCCACCCCCCCCCCCCCCCACCCCCCCCCCCCCCCACCCCCCCCCCCCCCCACCCCCCCCCCCCCCCACCCCCCCCCCCCCCCACCCCCCCCCCCCCCCACCCCCCCCCCCCCCCACCCCCCCCCCCCCCCACCCCCCCCCCCCCCCACCCCCCCCCCCCCCCACCCCCCCCCCCCCCCACCCCCCCCCCCCCCCACCCCCCCCCCCCCCCACCCCCCCCCCCCCCCACCCCCCCCCCCCCCCACCCCCCCCCCCCCCCACCCCCCCCCCCCCCCACCCCCCCCCCCCCCCACCCCCCCCCCCCCCCACCCCCCCCCCCCCCCACCCCCCCCCCCCCCCACCCCCCCCCCCCCCCACCCCCCCCCCCCCCCACCCCCCCCCCCCCCCACCCCCCCCCCCCCCCACCCCCCCCCCCCCCCACCCCCCCCCCCCCCCACCCCCCCCCCCCCCCACCCCCCCCCCCCCCCACCCCCCCCCCCCCCCACCCCCCCCCCCCCCCACCCCCCCCCCCCCCCACCCCCCCCCCCCCCCACCCCCCCCCCCCCCCACCCCCCCCCCCCCCCACCCCCCCCCCCCCCCACCCCCCCCCCCCCCCACCCCCCCCCCCCCCCACCCCCCCCCCCCCCCACCCCCCCCCCCCCCCACCCCCCCCCCCCCCCACCCCCCCCCCCCCCCACCCCCCCCCCCCCCCACCCCCCCCCCCCCCCACCCCCCCCCCCCCCCACCCCCCCCCCCCCCCACCCCCCCCCCCCCCCACCCCCCCCCCCCCCCACCCCCCCCCCCCCCCACCCCCCCCCCCCCCCACCCCCCCCCCCCCCCACCCCCCCCCCCCCCCACCCCCCCCCCCCCCCACCCCCCCCCCCCCCCACCCCCCCCCCCCCCCACCCCCCCCCCCCCCCACCCCCCCCCCCCCCCACCCCCCCCCCCCCCCACCCCCCCCCCCCCCCACCCCCCCCCCCCCCCACCCCCCCCCCCCCCCACCCCCCCCCCCCCCCACCCCCCCCCCCCCCCACCCCCCCCCCCCCCCACCCCCCCCCCCCCCCACCCCCCCCCCCCCCCACCCCCCCCCCCCCCCACCCCCCCCCCCCCCCACCCCCCCCCCCCCCCACCCCCCCCCCCCCCCACCCCCCCCCCCCCCCACCCCCCCCCCCCCCCACCCCCCCCCCCCCCCACCCCCCCCCCCCCCCACCCCCCCCCCCCCCCACCCCCCCCCCCCCCCACCCCCCCCCCCCCCCACCCCCCCCCCCCCCCACCCCCCCCCCCCCCCACCCCCCCCCCCCCCCACCCCCCCCCCCCCCCACCCCCCCCCCCCCCCACCCCCCCCCCCCCCCACCCCCCCCCCCCCCCACCCCCCCCCCCCCCCACCCCCCCCCCCCCCCACCCCCCCCCCCCCCCACCCCCCCCCCCCCCCACCCCCCCCCCCCCCCACCCCCCCCCCCCCCCACCCCCCCCCCCCCCCACCCCCCCCCCCCCCCACCCCCCCCCCCCCCCACCCCCCCCCCCCCCCACCCCCCCCCCCCCCCACCCCCCCCCCCCCCCACCCCCCCCCCCCCCCACCCCCCCCCCCCCCCACCCCCCCCCCCCCCCACCCCCCCCCCCCCCCACCCCCCCCCCCCCCCACCCCCCCCCCCCCCCACCCCCCCCCCCCCCCACCCCCCCCCCCCCCCACCCCCCCCCCCCCCCACCCCCCCCCCCCCCCACCCCCCCCCCCCCCCACCCCCCCCCCCCCCCACCCCCCCCCCCCCCCACCCCCCCCCCCCCCCACCCCCCCCCCCCCCCACCCCCCCCCCCCCCCACCCCCCCCCCCCCCCACCCCCCCCCCCCCCCACCCCCCCCCCCCCCCACCCCCCCCCCCCCCCACCCCCCCCCCCCCCCACCCCCCCCCCCCCCCACCCCCCCCCCCCCCCACCCCCCCCCCCCCCCACCCCCCCCCCCCCCCACCCCCCCCCCCCCCCACCCCCCCCCCCCCCCACCCCCCCCCCCCCCCACCCCCCCCCCCCCCCACCCCCCCCCCCCCCCACCCCCCCCCCCCCCCACCCCCCCCCCCCCCCACCCCCCCCCCCCCCCACCCCCCCCCCCCCCCACCCCCCCCCCCCCCCACCCCCCCCCCCCCCCACCCCCCCCCCCCCCCACCCCCCCCCCCCCCCACCCCCCCCCCCCCCCACCCCCCCCCCCCCCCACCCCCCCCCCCCCCCACCCCCCCCCCCCCCCACCCCCCCCCCCCCCCACCCCCCCCCCCCCCCACCCCCCCCCCCCCCCACCCCCCCCCCCCCCCACCCCCCCCCCCCCCCACCCCCCCCCCCCCCCACCCCCCCCCCCCCCCACCCCCCCCCCCCCCCACCCCCCCCCCCCCCCACCCCCCCCCCCCCCCACCCCCCCCCCCCCCCACCCCCCCCCCCCCCCACCCCCCCCCCCCCCCACCCCCCCCCCCCCCCACCCCCCCCCCCCCCCACCCCCCCCCCCCCCCACCCCCCCCCCCCCCCACCCCCCCCCCCCCCCACCCCCCCCCCCCCCCACCCCCCCCCCCCCCCACCCCCCCCCCCCCCCACCCCCCCCCCCCCCCACCCCCCCCCCCCCCCACCCCCCCCCCCCCCCACCCCCCCCCCCCCCCACCCCCCCCCCCCCCCACCCCCCCCCCCCCCCACCCCCCCCCCCCCCCACCCCCCCCCCCCCCCACCCCCCCCCCCCCCCACCCCCCCCCCCCCCCACCCCCCCCCCCCCCCACCCCCCCCCCCCCCCACCCCCCCCCCCCCCCACCCCCCCCCCCCCCCACCCCCCCCCCCCCCCACCCCCCCCCCCCCCCACCCCCCCCCCCCCCCACCCCCCCCCCCCCCCACCCCCCCCCCCCCCCACCCCCCCCCCCCCCCACCCCCCCCCCCCCCCACCCCCCCCCCCCCCCACCCCCCCCCCCCCCCACCCCCCCCCCCCCCCACCCCCCCCCCCCCCCACCCCCCCCCCCCCCCACCCCCCCCCCCCCCCACCCCCCCCCCCCCCCACCCCCCCCCCCCCCCACCCCCCCCCCCCCCCACCCCCCCCCCCCCCCACCCCCCCCCCCCCCCACCCCCCCCCCCCCCCACCCCCCCCCCCCCCCACCCCCCCCCCCCCCCACCCCCCCCCCCCCCCACCCCCCCCCCCCCCCACCCCCCCCCCCCCCCACCCCCCCCCCCCCCCACCCCCCCCCCCCCCCACCCCCCCCCCCCCCCACCCCCCCCCCCCCCCACCCCCCCCCCCCCCCACCCCCCCCCCCCCCCACCCCCCCCCCCCCCCACCCCCCCCCCCCCCCACCCCCCCCCCCCCCCACCCCCCCCCCCCCCCACCCCCCCCCCCCCCCACCCCCCCCCCCCCCCACCCCCCCCCCCCCCCACCCCCCCCCCCCCCCACCCCCCCCCCCCCCCACCCCCCCCCCCCCCCACCCCCCCCCCCCCCCACCCCCCCCCCCCCCCACCCCCCCCCCCCCCCACCCCCCCCCCCCCCCACCCCCCCCCCCCCCCACCCCCCCCCCCCCCCACCCCCCCCCCCCCCCACCCCCCCCCCCCCCCACCCCCCCCCCCCCCCACCCCCCCCCCCCCCCACCCCCCCCCCCCCCCACCCCCCCCCCCCCCCACCCCCCCCCCCCCCCACCCCCCCCCCCCCCCACCCCCCCCCCCCCCCACCCCCCCCCCCCCCCACCCCCCCCCCCCCCCACCCCCCCCCCCCCCCACCCCCCCCCCCCCCCACCCCCCCCCCCCCCCACCCCCCCCCCCCCCCACCCCCCCCCCCCCCCACCCCCCCCCCCCCCCACCCCCCCCCCCCCCCACCCCCCCCCCCCCCCACCCCCCCCCCCCCCCACCCCCCCCCCCCCCCACCCCCCCCCCCCCCCACCCCCCCCCCCCCCCACCCCCCCCCCCCCCCACCCCCCCCCCCCCCCACCCCCCCCCCCCCCCACCCCCCCCCCCCCCCACCCCCCCCCCCCCCCACCCCCCCCCCCCCCCACCCCCCCCCCCCCCCACCCCCCCCCCCCCCCACCCCCCCCCCCCCCCACCCCCCCCCCCCCCCACCCCCCCCCCCCCCCACCCCCCCCCCCCCCCACCCCCCCCCCCCCCCACCCCCCCCCCCCCCCACCCCCCCCCCCCCCCACCCCCCCCCCCCCCCACCCCCCCCCCCCCCCACCCCCCCCCCCCCCCACCCCCCCCCCCCCCCACCCCCCCCCCCCCCCACCCCCCCCCCCCCCCACCCCCCCCCCCCCCCACCCCCCCCCCCCCCCACCCCCCCCCCCCCCCACCCCCCCCCCCCCCCACCCCCCCCCCCCCCCACCCCCCCCCCCCCCCACCCCCCCCCCCCCCCACCCCCCCCCCCCCCCACCCCCCCCCCCCCCCACCCCCCCCCCCCCCCACCCCCCCCCCCCCCCACCCCCCCCCCCCCCCACCCCCCCCCCCCCCCACCCCCCCCCCCCCCCACCCCCCCCCCCCCCCACCCCCCCCCCCCCCCACCCCCCCCCCCCCCCACCCCCCCCCCCCCCCACCCCCCCCCCCCCCCACCCCCCCCCCCCCCCACCCCCCCCCCCCCCCACCCCCCCCCCCCCCCACCCCCCCCCCCCCCCACCCCCCCCCCCCCCCACCCCCCCCCCCCCCCACCCCCCCCCCCCCCCACCCCCCCCCCCCCCCACCCCCCCCCCCCCCCACCCCCCCCCCCCCCCACCCCCCCCCCCCCCCACCCCCCCCCCCCCCCACCCCCCCCCCCCCCCACCCCCCCCCCCCCCCACCCCCCCCCCCCCCCACCCCCCCCCCCCCCCACCCCCCCCCCCCCCCACCCCCCCCCCCCCCCACCCCCCCCCCCCCCCACCCCCCCCCCCCCCCACCCCCCCCCCCCCCCACCCCCCCCCCCCCCCACCCCCCCCCCCCCCCACCCCCCCCCCCCCCCACCCCCCCCCCCCCCCACCCCCCCCCCCCCCCACCCCCCCCCCCCCCCACCCCCCCCCCCCCCCACCCCCCCCCCCCCCCACCCCCCCCCCCCCCCACCCCCCCCCCCCCCCACCCCCCCCCCCCCCCACCCCCCCCCCCCCCCACCCCCCCCCCCCCCCACCCCCCCCCCCCCCCACCCCCCCCCCCCCCCACCCCCCCCCCCCCCCACCCCCCCCCCCCCCCACCCCCCCCCCCCCCCACCCCCCCCCCCCCCCACCCCCCCCCCCCCCCACCCCCCCCCCCCCCCACCCCCCCCCCCCCCCACCCCCCCCCCCCCCCACCCCCCCCCCCCCCCACCCCCCCCCCCCCCCACCCCCCCCCCCCCCCACCCCCCCCCCCCCCCACCCCCCCCCCCCCCCACCCCCCCCCCCCCCCACCCCCCCCCCCCCCCACCCCCCCCCCCCCCCACCCCCCCCCCCCCCCACCCCCCCCCCCCCCCACCCCCCCCCCCCCCCACCCCCCCCCCCCCCCACCCCCCCCCCCCCCCACCCCCCCCCCCCCCCACCCCCCCCCCCCCCCACCCCCCCCCCCCCCCACCCCCCCCCCCCCCCACCCCCCCCCCCCCCCACCCCCCCCCCCCCCCACCCCCCCCCCCCCCCACCCCCCCCCCCCCCCACCCCCCCCCCCCCCCACCCCCCCCCCCCCCCACCCCCCCCCCCCCCCACCCCCCCCCCCCCCCACCCCCCCCCCCCCCCACCCCCCCCCCCCCCCACCCCCCCCCCCCCCCACCCCCCCCCCCCCCCACCCCCCCCCCCCCCCACCCCCCCCCCCCCCCACCCCCCCCCCCCCCCACCCCCCCCCCCCCCCACCCCCCCCCCCCCCCACCCCCCCCCCCCCCCACCCCCCCCCCCCCCCACCCCCCCCCCCCCCCACCCCCCCCCCCCCCCACCCCCCCCCCCCCCCACCCCCCCCCCCCCCCACCCCCCCCCCCCCCCACCCCCCCCCCCCCCCACCCCCCCCCCCCCCCACCCCCCCCCCCCCCCACCCCCCCCCCCCCCCACCCCCCCCCCCCCCCACCCCCCCCCCCCCCCACCCCCCCCCCCCCCCACCCCCCCCCCCCCCCACCCCCCCCCCCCCCCACCCCCCCCCCCCCCCACCCCCCCCCCCCCCCACCCCCCCCCCCCCCCACCCCCCCCCCCCCCCACCCCCCCCCCCCCCCACCCCCCCCCCCCCCCACCCCCCCCCCCCCCCACCCCCCCCCCCCCCCACCCCCCCCCCCCCCCACCCCCCCCCCCCCCCACCCCCCCCCCCCCCCACCCCCCCCCCCCCCCACCCCCCCCCCCCCCCACCCCCCCCCCCCCCCACCCCCCCCCCCCCCCACCCCCCCCCCCCCCCACCCCCCCCCCCCCCCACCCCCCCCCCCCCCCACCCCCCCCCCCCCCCACCCCCCCCCCCCCCCACCCCCCCCCCCCCCCACCCCCCCCCCCCCCCACCCCCCCCCCCCCCCACCCCCCCCCCCCCCCACCCCCCCCCCCCCCCACCCCCCCCCCCCCCCACCCCCCCCCCCCCCCACCCCCCCCCCCCCCCACCCCCCCCCCCCCCCACCCCCCCCCCCCCCCACCCCCCCCCCCCCCCACCCCCCCCCCCCCCCACCCCCCCCCCCCCCCACCCCCCCCCCCCCCCACCCCCCCCCCCCCCCACCCCCCCCCCCCCCCACCCCCCCCCCCCCCCACCCCCCCCCCCCCCCACCCCCCCCCCCCCCCACCCCCCCCCCCCCCCACCCCCCCCCCCCCCCACCCCCCCCCCCCCCCACCCCCCCCCCCCCCCACCCCCCCCCCCCCCCACCCCCCCCCCCCCCCACCCCCCCCCCCCCCCACCCCCCCCCCCCCCCACCCCCCCCCCCCCCCACCCCCCCCCCCCCCCACCCCCCCCCCCCCCCACCCCCCCCCCCCCCCACCCCCCCCCCCCCCCACCCCCCCCCCCCCCCACCCCCCCCCCCCCCCACCCCCCCCCCCCCCCACCCCCCCCCCCCCCCACCCCCCCCCCCCCCCACCCCCCCCCCCCCCCACCCCCCCCCCCCCCCACCCCCCCCCCCCCCCACCCCCCCCCCCCCCCACCCCCCCCCCCCCCCACCCCCCCCCCCCCCCACCCCCCCCCCCCCCCACCCCCCCCCCCCCCCACCCCCCCCCCCCCCCACCCCCCCCCCCCCCCACCCCCCCCCCCCCCCACCCCCCCCCCCCCCCACCCCCCCCCCCCCCCACCCCCCCCCCCCCCCACCCCCCCCCCCCCCCACCCCCCCCCCCCCCCACCCCCCCCCCCCCCCACCCCCCCCCCCCCCCACCCCCCCCCCCCCCCACCCCCCCCCCCCCCCACCCCCCCCCCCCCCCACCCCCCCCCCCCCCCACCCCCCCCCCCCCCCACCCCCCCCCCCCCCCACCCCCCCCCCCCCCCACCCCCCCCCCCCCCCACCCCCCCCCCCCCCCACCCCCCCCCCCCCCCACCCCCCCCCCCCCCCACCCCCCCCCCCCCCCACCCCCCCCCCCCCCCACCCCCCCCCCCCCCCACCCCCCCCCCCCCCCACCCCCCCCCCCCCCCACCCCCCCCCCCCCCCACCCCCCCCCCCCCCCACCCCCCCCCCCCCCCACCCCCCCCCCCCCCCACCCCCCCCCCCCCCCACCCCCCCCCCCCCCCACCCCCCCCCCCCCCCACCCCCCCCCCCCCCCACCCCCCCCCCCCCCCACCCCCCCCCCCCCCCACCCCCCCCCCCCCCCACCCCCCCCCCCCCCCACCCCCCCCCCCCCCCACCCCCCCCCCCCCCCACCCCCCCCCCCCCCCACCCCCCCCCCCCCCCACCCCCCCCCCCCCCCACCCCCCCCCCCCCCCACCCCCCCCCCCCCCCACCCCCCCCCCCCCCCACCCCCCCCCCCCCCCACCCCCCCCCCCCCCCACCCCCCCCCCCCCCCACCCCCCCCCCCCCCCACCCCCCCCCCCCCCCACCCCCCCCCCCCCCCACCCCCCCCCCCCCCCACCCCCCCCCCCCCCCACCCCCCCCCCCCCCCACCCCCCCCCCCCCCCACCCCCCCCCCCCCCCACCCCCCCCCCCCCCCACCCCCCCCCCCCCCCACCCCCCCCCCCCCCCACCCCCCCCCCCCCCCACCCCCCCCCCCCCCCACCCCCCCCCCCCCCCACCCCCCCCCCCCCCCACCCCCCCCCCCCCCCACCCCCCCCCCCCCCCACCCCCCCCCCCCCCCACCCCCCCCCCCCCCCACCCCCCCCCCCCCCCACCCCCCCCCCCCCCCACCCCCCCCCCCCCCCACCCCCCCCCCCCCCCACCCCCCCCCCCCCCCACCCCCCCCCCCCCCCACCCCCCCCCCCCCCCACCCCCCCCCCCCCCCACCCCCCCCCCCCCCCACCCCCCCCCCCCCCCACCCCCCCCCCCCCCCACCCCCCCCCCCCCCCACCCCCCCCCCCCCCCACCCCCCCCCCCCCCCACCCCCCCCCCCCCCCACCCCCCCCCCCCCCCACCCCCCCCCCCCCCCACCCCCCCCCCCCCCCACCCCCCCCCCCCCCCACCCCCCCCCCCCCCCACCCCCCCCCCCCCCCACCCCCCCCCCCCCCCACCCCCCCCCCCCCCCACCCCCCCCCCCCCCCACCCCCCCCCCCCCCCACCCCCCCCCCCCCCCACCCCCCCCCCCCCCCACCCCCCCCCCCCCCCACCCCCCCCCCCCCCCACCCCCCCCCCCCCCCACCCCCCCCCCCCCCCACCCCCCCCCCCCCCCACCCCCCCCCCCCCCCACCCCCCCCCCCCCCCACCCCCCCCCCCCCCCACCCCCCCCCCCCCCCACCCCCCCCCCCCCCCACCCCCCCCCCCCCCCACCCCCCCCCCCCCCCACCCCCCCCCCCCCCCACCCCCCCCCCCCCCCACCCCCCCCCCCCCCCACCCCCCCCCCCCCCCACCCCCCCCCCCCCCCACCCCCCCCCCCCCCCACCCCCCCCCCCCCCCACCCCCCCCCCCCCCCACCCCCCCCCCCCCCCACCCCCCCCCCCCCCCACCCCCCCCCCCCCCCACCCCCCCCCCCCCCCACCCCCCCCCCCCCCCACCCCCCCCCCCCCCCACCCCCCCCCCCCCCCACCCCCCCCCCCCCCCACCCCCCCCCCCCCCCACCCCCCCCCCCCCCCACCCCCCCCCCCCCCCACCCCCCCCCCCCCCCACCCCCCCCCCCCCCCACCCCCCCCCCCCCCCACCCCCCCCCCCCCCCACCCCCCCCCCCCCCCACCCCCCCCCCCCCCCACCCCCCCCCCCCCCCACCCCCCCCCCCCCCCACCCCCCCCCCCCCCCACCCCCCCCCCCCCCCACCCCCCCCCCCCCCCACCCCCCCCCCCCCCCACCCCCCCCCCCCCCCACCCCCCCCCCCCCCCACCCCCCCCCCCCCCCACCCCCCCCCCCCCCCACCCCCCCCCCCCCCCACCCCCCCCCCCCCCCACCCCCCCCCCCCCCCACCCCCCCCCCCCCCCACCCCCCCCCCCCCCCACCCCCCCCCCCCCCCACCCCCCCCCCCCCCCACCCCCCCCCCCCCCCACCCCCCCCCCCCCCCACCCCCCCCCCCCCCCACCCCCCCCCCCCCCCACCCCCCCCCCCCCCCACCCCCCCCCCCCCCCACCCCCCCCCCCCCCCACCCCCCCCCCCCCCCACCCCCCCCCCCCCCCACCCCCCCCCCCCCCCACCCCCCCCCCCCCCCACCCCCCCCCCCCCCCACCCCCCCCCCCCCCCACCCCCCCCCCCCCCCACCCCCCCCCCCCCCCACCCCCCCCCCCCCCCACCCCCCCCCCCCCCCACCCCCCCCCCCCCCCACCCCCCCCCCCCCCCACCCCCCCCCCCCCCCACCCCCCCCCCCCCCCACCCCCCCCCCCCCCCACCCCCCCCCCCCCCCACCCCCCCCCCCCCCCACCCCCCCCCCCCCCCACCCCCCCCCCCCCCCACCCCCCCCCCCCCCCACCCCCCCCCCCCCCCACCCCCCCCCCCCCCCACCCCCCCCCCCCCCCACCCCCCCCCCCCCCCACCCCCCCCCCCCCCCACCCCCCCCCCCCCCCACCCCCCCCCCCCCCCACCCCCCCCCCCCCCCACCCCCCCCCCCCCCCACCCCCCCCCCCCCCCACCCCCCCCCCCCCCCACCCCCCCCCCCCCCCACCCCCCCCCCCCCCCACCCCCCCCCCCCCCCACCCCCCCCCCCCCCCACCCCCCCCCCCCCCCACCCCCCCCCCCCCCCACCCCCCCCCCCCCCCACCCCCCCCCCCCCCCACCCCCCCCCCCCCCCACCCCCCCCCCCCCCCACCCCCCCCCCCCCCCACCCCCCCCCCCCCCCACCCCCCCCCCCCCCCACCCCCCCCCCCCCCCACCCCCCCCCCCCCCCACCCCCCCCCCCCCCCACCCCCCCCCCCCCCCACCCCCCCCCCCCCCCACCCCCCCCCCCCCCCACCCCCCCCCCCCCCCACCCCCCCCCCCCCCCACCCCCCCCCCCCCCCACCCCCCCCCCCCCCCACCCCCCCCCCCCCCCACCCCCCCCCCCCCCCACCCCCCCCCCCCCCCACCCCCCCCCCCCCCCACCCCCCCCCCCCCCCACCCCCCCCCCCCCCCACCCCCCCCCCCCCCCACCCCCCCCCCCCCCCACCCCCCCCCCCCCCCACCCCCCCCCCCCCCCACCCCCCCCCCCCCCCACCCCCCCCCCCCCCCACCCCCCCCCCCCCCCACCCCCCCCCCCCCCCACCCCCCCCCCCCCCCACCCCCCCCCCCCCCCACCCCCCCCCCCCCCCACCCCCCCCCCCCCCCACCCCCCCCCCCCCCCACCCCCCCCCCCCCCCACCCCCCCCCCCCCCCACCCCCCCCCCCCCCCACCCCCCCCCCCCCCCACCCCCCCCCCCCCCCACCCCCCCCCCCCCCCACCCCCCCCCCCCCCCACCCCCCCCCCCCCCCACCCCCCCCCCCCCCCACCCCCCCCCCCCCCCACCCCCCCCCCCCCCCACCCCCCCCCCCCCCCACCCCCCCCCCCCCCCACCCCCCCCCCCCCCCACCCCCCCCCCCCCCCACCCCCCCCCCCCCCCACCCCCCCCCCCCCCCACCCCCCCCCCCCCCCACCCCCCCCCCCCCCCACCCCCCCCCCCCCCCACCCCCCCCCCCCCCCACCCCCCCCCCCCCCCACCCCCCCCCCCCCCCACCCCCCCCCCCCCCCACCCCCCCCCCCCCCCACCCCCCCCCCCCCCCACCCCCCCCCCCCCCCACCCCCCCCCCCCCCCACCCCCCCCCCCCCCCACCCCCCCCCCCCCCCACCCCCCCCCCCCCCCACCCCCCCCCCCCCCCACCCCCCCCCCCCCCCACCCCCCCCCCCCCCCACCCCCCCCCCCCCCCACCCCCCCCCCCCCCCACCCCCCCCCCCCCCCACCCCCCCCCCCCCCCACCCCCCCCCCCCCCCACCCCCCCCCCCCCCCACCCCCCCCCCCCCCCACCCCCCCCCCCCCCCACCCCCCCCCCCCCCCACCCCCCCCCCCCCCCACCCCCCCCCCCCCCCACCCCCCCCCCCCCCCACCCCCCCCCCCCCCCACCCCCCCCCCCCCCCACCCCCCCCCCCCCCCACCCCCCCCCCCCCCCACCCCCCCCCCCCCCCACCCCCCCCCCCCCCCACCCCCCCCCCCCCCCACCCCCCCCCCCCCCCACCCCCCCCCCCCCCCACCCCCCCCCCCCCCCACCCCCCCCCCCCCCCACCCCCCCCCCCCCCCACCCCCCCCCCCCCCCACCCCCCCCCCCCCCCACCCCCCCCCCCCCCCACCCCCCCCCCCCCCCACCCCCCCCCCCCCCCACCCCCCCCCCCCCCCACCCCCCCCCCCCCCCACCCCCCCCCCCCCCCACCCCCCCCCCCCCCCACCCCCCCCCCCCCCCACCCCCCCCCCCCCCCACCCCCCCCCCCCCCCACCCCCCCCCCCCCCCACCCCCCCCCCCCCCCACCCCCCCCCCCCCCCACCCCCCCCCCCCCCCACCCCCCCCCCCCCCCACCCCCCCCCCCCCCCACCCCCCCCCCCCCCCACCCCCCCCCCCCCCCACCCCCCCCCCCCCCCACCCCCCCCCCCCCCCACCCCCCCCCCCCCCCACCCCCCCCCCCCCCCACCCCCCCCCCCCCCCACCCCCCCCCCCCCCCACCCCCCCCCCCCCCCACCCCCCCCCCCCCCCACCCCCCCCCCCCCCCACCCCCCCCCCCCCCCACCCCCCCCCCCCCCCACCCCCCCCCCCCCCCACCCCCCCCCCCCCCCACCCCCCCCCCCCCCCACCCCCCCCCCCCCCCACCCCCCCCCCCCCCCACCCCCCCCCCCCCCCACCCCCCCCCCCCCCCACCCCCCCCCCCCCCCACCCCCCCCCCCCCCCACCCCCCCCCCCCCCCACCCCCCCCCCCCCCCACCCCCCCCCCCCCCCACCCCCCCCCCCCCCCACCCCCCCCCCCCCCCACCCCCCCCCCCCCCCACCCCCCCCCCCCCCCACCCCCCCCCCCCCCCACCCCCCCCCCCCCCCACCCCCCCCCCCCCCCACCCCCCCCCCCCCCCACCCCCCCCCCCCCCCACCCCCCCCCCCCCCCACCCCCCCCCCCCCCCACCCCCCCCCCCCCCCACCCCCCCCCCCCCCCACCCCCCCCCCCCCCCACCCCCCCCCCCCCCCACCCCCCCCCCCCCCCACCCCCCCCCCCCCCCACCCCCCCCCCCCCCCACCCCCCCCCCCCCCCACCCCCCCCCCCCCCCACCCCCCCCCCCCCCCACCCCCCCCCCCCCCCACCCCCCCCCCCCCCCACCCCCCCCCCCCCCCACCCCCCCCCCCCCCCACCCCCCCCCCCCCCCACCCCCCCCCCCCCCCACCCCCCCCCCCCCCCACCCCCCCCCCCCCCCACCCCCCCCCCCCCCCACCCCCCCCCCCCCCCACCCCCCCCCCCCCCCACCCCCCCCCCCCCCCACCCCCCCCCCCCCCCACCCCCCCCCCCCCCCACCCCCCCCCCCCCCCACCCCCCCCCCCCCCCACCCCCCCCCCCCCCCACCCCCCCCCCCCCCCACCCCCCCCCCCCCCCACCCCCCCCCCCCCCCACCCCCCCCCCCCCCCACCCCCCCCCCCCCCCACCCCCCCCCCCCCCCACCCCCCCCCCCCCCCACCCCCCCCCCCCCCCACCCCCCCCCCCCCCCACCCCCCCCCCCCCCCACCCCCCCCCCCCCCCACCCCCCCCCCCCCCCACCCCCCCCCCCCCCCACCCCCCCCCCCCCCCACCCCCCCCCCCCCCCACCCCCCCCCCCCCCCACCCCCCCCCCCCCCCACCCCCCCCCCCCCCCACCCCCCCCCCCCCCCACCCCCCCCCCCCCCCACCCCCCCCCCCCCCCACCCCCCCCCCCCCCCACCCCCCCCCCCCCCCACCCCCCCCCCCCCCCACCCCCCCCCCCCCCCACCCATTCTTGGATTATTCTTGATTATTATTCTTGGGTTATTCTTGGACTTTCTTTGGTTATTTTTGGATTATTATTCTGGAGCGCCAGCATGGTATAGCTTATGGTTACTTATGGTGATTTATGGTTAAGAGCAAGTGGATTCTAATCTGGAGAACCAGGTTTGATTCCCCACTCCTCCACCTGAGTGGCAGAGGCTTATCTGGTGAACCAGATGTGTTTCCACACTCCTACATTCCTGCTGGGTGAACTTGGGCTAGTCACAGTTCTTCCGAACTCTCTCAGCCACACCTGCCTCACAAGGTGTGTGTTGTGGGGAGAAGAAGGGAAAGGAGTTTGTAAGCCTCTTTGAGTCTCCTTATGGTCTAGAAAAGTGGCGTATACATCCAAATTCCTGTTCTTCCTTCTCATCTTCTCTTCCTCCTCCTCTGTACGAAGTTATTTCAATGGTACATTTCCTACTCAGCATGGAAGAAGAGGAGTTCCCCATTCCTGCAATTTTTTATAATTGCTGATGCCTTCAGAATGCAAGGCCTCGAGAATCTTGAGCCCGAAAATGACAGGTTTCTGTATATTTTGGCTCCGACAAATGCCGTCCTGTGAAGCTAATCATATTTGTTTAATTAAAGTAACACATCTGTGTAGTAAATAGCCTGTGAGCGGTCAGTAACATAATGCCGTACGAGTGCAGCCATAATTGGATAATGTAATGAAATGCGTGCAAGGGTTTTCTTTCTTTTTTTAAAAAAAGAAAATATAATGAGATTTCATCGTTTTATACACACAGGTGATTAGTTCATAGAAATACGGGGAGAGCAAAATGATCTACAGGTTCGAGCTTTTGGCAATTAATGCAGGCAATCCGAGTGAAGAGGTACAAAAACGGGATGCAGTTTAGCAGTTGCGCGTGAAGAGGGGATTTGCCGGAATTTAAATGAATCAACAACTGGGCCGAGAAGTGTTAAAGCACAAGGACCTTTCTCCCTTCATATAGGACTCTTCCACACTGGCAGAATAATGCACTTTCAATCCACTTTCACAAGTGGATTTTGCTATTCCGCACAGTAAAATCCAGCTGCAAAGTGCATTGAAAGTGGATTGAAAGTGCATTATTCTGCCTATGCGGAAGGGACCATAGAGGTGTGGTTAGTTGCAGCATCGTTGGTGAGAGCCAGTGTGGTGTAGTGGTTAAGAGCAGGTGGATTCTAATCTGGAGAACTGGGTTTGATTCCCCATTCCTCCACCTGAGTGGCAGAGGCTTATCTGGTGAACCAGATGTGTTTCCGCACTCCTACATCCCTGCCGGGTGAACTTGGGCTAGTTACAGTTCTTCCGAACTCTCTCAGCCCCACCTGCCTCACAAGGTGTCTGTTGTGGGGAGAAGAAGGGAAAGGAGATTGTAAGCCACGTTGAGTCTCCTTAGAGAAGAGAAAGGTGGGACATAACTCCTCCTCCTCCTCCTCCTCCTCTTCTTCTTCTCCTCCTTTTTCTTCTCCTCCTTTTCTTTCTCCTCCTTTTTCTTCTTCTTCTCCTTCTCCTCCTCCTTCTCCTCCTCCTCCTCCTTCTTCTTCTCCTTCTCCTTCTCTTCTCCTTCTCCTTCTCCTCCTTCTCCTTCTCCTCCTTCTCCTTCTCCTTCTCCTTCTCCTTCTCCTTCTCCTTCTCCTTCTCCTTCTCCTTCTCCTTCTTCTTCTTCTTCTTCTTCTTCTTCTTCTTCTTCTTCTTCTTCTTCTTCTTCTCCTTCTCCTTCTCCTTCTCCTTCTCCTTCTCCTTCTCCTTCTTCTAGGATGTACATGAGTGCAGCTTATGGGCAACATGGGAGGAGGGCCACACGCAAGAATGGCCCAAGGAGCTGATCAAAAGTGCATCTTCTCCAATTACCTGCTATAAGATGAGATTGACTTGGATCTGCATAGGCAGATTAATGCTCTTTGAATCCACTTTCGAGGCACTTTGCAGCTGGGTTTTGCTGTGCAGAACAGCAAAATCCACTTGCAAACAATTGTGGATGGATTGCAGGCGCATTATTCTGGCTCTGTGGGGGAGGGCGTTCATTTGTGCATGCCTGCGTAGCTACACATGGGTGGGGACTGATTAAAAGAAATTCACACATCTCCATGCAAAGGCGTGACAGCAACTTGGACTGTTTCCCTGGGCTCCAATCACGGCCTGCCCAGATGCATGTGAATGTGAACATGAAGAAATGGGTTTCTTTATCCTGACTGCAACCCTTTATGCTTTTGCTGTGCAAAAGGGACCACGGAGCACCAATCAAATGTGGGCCCGCTATAACATCCCTGCAAGAACCCATGCACGTTGGATCATTTCGAGCTCCTCAAAGGGAATGGGACTTTAGTATAACAGATTGGCTCAGGAAGGTGTTTTTATAAGGGGAGCAGCGTAGGCCTGTGGTCGATGCCGCTTTTTGGTATATATTATCTGTTAATTGTATGTAACGTTTATTATCTATTATCACCAAGATTTGCTTCTGCCTCTCTGCCCTCATCTGGCCGCAGAGGCCGACACACCAATTAAAATCTCATCTTAAAAGCCATTAAAACTGACATACAAATGTATCATCGAAACCGCTGAAAACCGGAGCTCAACATGAGTACAAAAGGAAAGAATTATTTACAAAGCGAGCGATTAAAATGTGGCGATTGTGGCCAGAAGACGTAGTGAGGGCCACAGGCATCGATAGCTTTGGGAGCCAGCGTGGCATAGTGGTTAACAGCAGGTGGATTCAAATCTAGAGAACTGGGTTTGATTCCCCACTCCTTCACCTGAGTGGCAGAGGCTTATCTGGTGAATCAGATGTGTTTCTGCACTGCTACATTCCTGCTGGGTGACCTTAGGCTAGTCACAGTTCCTCAAAACTCTTTCAGCTCCACCTTCCTAACAAGGTATCTGTAGTGGGGAGAGGAAGAGAAAGGAGCTTGTAAGCCACCTTGAGCATCCTTACAGGAGAGAAAGGTGGGATATAAATCCAAACTCCTCCTCCTTCTCCTACTAAATGGGGATTTGACAGACACATGGAGGACTTGTGCTGTTGTGGAGCCTGGTTGTATAGTTGGGAAGGAGTATTTTTTCCTGACGTTTCGCCTGCATCTGTGGCTGACATCTTCAGAGGATTCCTCTGAAGATGCCAGCCACAGATTCAGGCGAAACGTCAGGAGAGAATGCTGCTAGAACACGGCCATACAGCCAGGAAACCACACAGCACCCATACGTGTGGGCACCCTCCATGTTTAGGGACATTCCTCTGAAGATGCCAGCCACAGATGCAGGCGAAACGTCAGGAGAGAATGCTGCTAGAACACGGCCATACAGCCAGGAAACCACACAGCACCCATACGTGTGGGCACCCTCCATGTTTAGGGACATTCCTCTGAAGATGCCAGCCACAGATGCAGGCGAAACGTCAGGAGAGAATGCTGCTAGAACACGGCCATACAGCCTGGAAACCACACAGCACCCAAGTGATTCCGGCCGTGAAAGCCTTCGACAATTCATGGAGGACTATTAGTGGTTACTAGCCATGGTGATGTAACCTCTATCTGTGGCTTCTGTGGGGCAGTACTTGGAATGAGTTTGCAACAACAAATTTTAAAAACAAAATGGTTTACTTTCTTAACATATAACATCAAACATTTAACATCACACTTCAAGGTTTTGTTCAGGTTTCATTTTCAAGTCCTTATATTTACAGTCTACTGATACTGCCAAGTCCATTTCTTTCTGCAAGTGGGTTGGCTCCTGAAGACTCCAAGGGCTTGGTGAACAGGATTCAACATGATGAAGGTTTCCAGGAGAACTCTCACCCATTACAACCACAAAAAAACCCCCTGAAACAATAAACTCCAACGTTTACAATATAGCAAAAACAAACAACTACCTTCCCACTAGTTCCCAACAACATTGCAGTTACCTTAACAAGGTGTTAAGGGCTTATAGAAATCAAGGTCTGAGTCTGGTAGCCTTGTCTCCTCCAAACTACATGAGCTCTGCAGCCCCCTCCTGCTTTGGGTCTCCACCCCTTTCTGGGTCAACCCATTCTGAGCATGAGGGTTACAGTGACTAAACAGAACCTCCATGTTTAGGGACAGTAAACCTCGTGAATCTCAGTGTGAACAGGCAACATCAGGGAAAGGCCTTGATCTCCATGCCATGATGCTGGTCCTCTCTAGAGGAACTGGTTGGCCACTGTGTGAGACAACTGGACTAGATGGGCCACTGGTCTGATCCAGCAGGGCTCTTCTGAGGTTCTTAGGGCTGATATGATTTTTATTATTATAATAATAAAATAAGAATAGAGTGTGCTACACTTAACCACTGTACAATACTGCCCAGTGGGAAGGGAACCACATCTGGCAATTCTTATCCAAGGTGTATGGAGGCATATATGTCAATGGGGCTACATGGAACCAAGTTTGCTTCTTGAAGGGGGACAAAAAAAAACAGGGGAAAGTTTAAATGAAGTTTCTGTCTTTATATAGAAGCTATTCAGGCTTCAAATTGGTGAAAGGTGACTATTTCAGCAGAGCTAGAAAGCCTGGATGTATTCAATAACCTACAATTAAGCCAGAAAGTATAAGGGAAATGTGAAATATCGATTTGAAAATTTGAAGATTATGGCACTCTGAAGGAAAATGAGACATTTGAATGGTATAATTTCCTCAAGTGAAAAGAGAATGCGCTGGAACTCGAAAGGGTTTTTTTGACAGAGCGTCTGTCACATATCCCCGAGTCATTAAATCTGTTGTGCTGTTGTTTATTTATTTATATAAATCCATGGTCGCCCTCTCCAAACTTCCAAGGTGTGTAACAACCAAAAGCAAGCTAATCCATTAGAAAATTAAAACAATGGCATAGTATGACACTCCGCAATAAAACCAGCAAGAACTTCTTCTCTGGCCAGTAGAAGAAGAAGAAGAAGAAGAAGAAGAAGAAGAAGAAGAAGAAGAAGAAGAAGAAGAAGAAGAAGAAGAAGAAGAAGAAGAAGAAGAAGAAGAAGAAGAAGAAGAAGAAGAAGAAGAAGAAGAAGAAGAAGAAGAAGAAGAAGAATAGAATAGAATAGAATCTTTATTGGCCAAGTGTGATTGGACACACAAGGAATTTGTCTCCGGTGCATATGCTCTCAGTGTACATAAAAGAAAAATACATTTGTCAAGAATCATAAGGTACAGCACTTAATGATTGTCATATAGGTCTAGTAAGCAATCAGGAAACAATCAGTAGTAATGAAAACATAAAATGTAAAATCATAAAATAAAATGAAATGTCAAAGCACAGGCTATAGTCATACAGTCATAATTGGGAGGAGATGGGTAATAGGAATGATGAAAAAAGTAGTGCAGTAATTATATAATAAATATATAATAAATAGTTTGACATTATCGAGGGAATTATTTGTTTAACAGAGTGATGGCATTCGGGAAAAAACTGTTCTTATGTCTAGTTGTCATAAGAAGAAGAAGAAGAAGAGGAGGAGGAGGAGGAGGAGGAGGAGGAGGAGGAGGAGAAGGAGAAGAAGAAGAAGAAGAAGAGGAGGAGGAGGAGTTTGGATTTATATCCCCCCTTTCTCTCCTGTAGGAGACTCAAAGGGGCTTACAATCTCCTTGCCCTTCCTCCCTCACAACAAACACCCTGTGAGGTGGGTGGGCTGAGAGAGCTCCAAGAAGCTGTGACTAGCCCAAGATCACCCAGCTGGCGTGTGTGGGAGCGCCCAGGCTAATCTGAATTCCCCAGATAAGCCTCCACAGCTCAGGCGGCAGAGCTGGGAATCAAACCTGGTTCCTCCAGATTAGATACACAAGCTCTTAACCTCCTACACCACTGCTGCTCCAATCTAAGCCCATCTAAGCAAACACAACCGATACCCTGCATGGTGTAGTCATCGAGAGCAGGTGGACTCTGATCCGGAGAACGGGGTTTGGTTCCCCACTCCTCACACGTGAGTGACAGACTCTTATATGGTGAACTGGATCGGTTTCTGCACTCCTACGTTCCTGCTGGGTGACGTTGGGCTAGTCGCAGTTCTCTCAGAACTCTCTCGGTCCCACCTACCTCAGGGGCGGGCACACGCAGGCAGTTCACCCCTCGGCCGCAGTTCCCCCTCCTTTCATCACTGGACTATGGTAAAGGGCAGGGTATAAATTGCATATATATAAATAAATAAATAAATAAATAAATAGATAAATAAATAAATAAATAAAAGACAGAGAGAGAGAGAGAGAGAGAGAGAGATATGAGCCACACCCTCTGCCTAAATGAAACTCCTACAAGTAGGCCCCAGTGATGCATATGAAACTGCCTTATATTGATCAGACCGCGGATCCATCACCATCCAAGCTGTCCAGGGCTCAGGCGGAGGTTTTTTGCATCACTTACGACCTGATTTTCTAACTGGAAAAGCCAAGGATCGAACCTGAGACCTTCTGCATGCCAAGCCGGAGTGCTACCTCTGAGCCCTGTCTCCTATCCAAGCACTAACCTGTGGTGGGATTCAAATAATTTAACAACTGGTTGTTTACAAGCACCATTTTAACAACCGGTTCTGCCGAAGTGGTGCGAACCGGCTGAATCCCACCGCTGGTACCAATTCCCTGAGCTTCCAAGCTTTGACGAGAGCCAGCAAGAACAGGTGCTCTCGTTCTCCTGCATGTTCCGTTGGGGTGGGGGTGGGGGCATTGCAGGTGGGGTGAGCAAGACGATTCCTCTTTTCCCGGCACACCCCAGAAACACGAGGCCTCTCGCCGGAACCATTCTCCGCATCGGCAAGGTGGTTTCAAGGACCGCGTCGCTGACGTTTGGACAGCCCGCCAAGGCATCACGTTGATCGACGCCACAAAAAGACCCCCGTGGGAGACCTGCAGCCGTGCGAGGCACCTGGAATCGGAAACTTAAGGGCTCTTTGTGGCCAACCTTGCCTGGAGACCCCTTTCAGCCACTCCTTATCTGTCTTCTTCAAGCAGGTTCGTCTCACAGTGGGCAGCCTGCCACTCCAGCAGCCAGGTGGCCGTGCCGCCGGCAGCCACGATAAACGTCTTTGGCGGAAATTTGCATCGCTTTTGTTCTTCCTCCAGGTCTCTCCGTGTTTCCCTGAATTCGCACAAACAATGCCAGTTGGAAAAACGGCAAACAAACAAACGAGCGAGCGAGCGAGCAAGCGAGTGAGTGAGCAGGGAAAAAAAAGAAAATAAACCTGAAACTTTCTTTAAAGGCTGCCTCACCCCCTTGAAGGCGGTCCCCCCGGAGCTGTGCTTTCTTGTTAGTTTTTGCTTAACTCCTCTGCCCACCATTGTCTCCTTGCCTTTGTTCTTTGATGTTTCTTTGGGGACTCAGGGAAAGGAACAATAAGCAAACAGTGAGGCGTTTGCAGAAGATTCTCCCCTCCTCCCCCCCCTTCGCTCTCTCTTGCAAGGAAAAGGCCTCTGGAAACAGTCTGGGGGAAGAAAGAACGAGAGGAAGAAAGCTCAAAGATGCTCGCTCCAGGAGGTCCGGTCATTTGTAAGAGGCCTCAACAGGCGGCTGCGATAAGGCCGGCCAGCACCTCCGCTCACTGTCTGAAGCTGGATCTGCAAGGGAGAGTTAGTGGCAGAAGGGCATTTTATACGCAGGTTACAAAGAAGTCATGGGCCCCTTCCGCACACGCAGAATAATGCACTTTCAACCCACTTTCACAATTGTTTGCAAATGGATTTTGCTATTCTGCCCACTAAAATCCAGCTGCAAAGTGTATTGGAAGTGGATTGAAAGTGGATTATTCTGCATGTGTGGAAGGGGCCATAGAGGCCACTGGCGTCCTTCTGGGGAACCAGCAAACCAAGAGGTGGCATCAGAATAGTCTTCACGATGTGGATGAAAAATATGGGAGACCGCCAGACACCATTCTGGAGAGTGAGAAAGCAGAGAGGTGGCATCGGCATCAATCCGTCAATGTATGGTCGAAGGCTTTCGCGGCCAGAATCACTAGGGGGTTGTGGGTTTTCCAGGTTGTATGGCCGTGTTCCAGTAGCATTTTCTCCCTACGTTTCACCTGCATTGGTGGCTGGCATCTTCTGATCTGATGGTAGTAAAGCAAGTGGAGTATGTATACCTTGGGTGCTGTGTAGTTTCCCGGCTGTATGGCCATGTTCTAGCAGCATTCTCTCCTGACGTTTCGCCTGCATCTGTGGCTGGCATCTTCAGAGGATCTGATAGTAGGAATGGAAAGCAAGTGGAGTATATATACTGTGAGGTCAAAAGGTGAGGCCCTCTGAATAGAGTAGCCTGGTATGTGAGTCACAAAGAAGTCTGTAGCCTGGGAGTAACAAATGAAGATGAAGCAAGGTTCAATAGGTGAATGGATCTTGAAGTATCCTGGTCTCTTGTTTCCCTTTGGATTGGATATTGTCTATAGTTGTCCCTGTAGTTTGTGTGGAGCTGGATTTTGTCACTGTCTCTGATTCTCTAGAGTTTTTCTTCAACACTGGCAGCCAATTTCTGTTCATTTTCATGGTTTCTTTCCTTCCTAAGCTGAAGTTGTCCATGTGCTTGTGGATTTCAATGGCTTCTCTGTGTAGTCTGACATAGTGGTTGTCAGAGTGGTCCAGAATTTCTGTGTTTTCGAATAATATTCTGTGTCCAGGTTGGTTTATCAAGTCTTCTGCTATTGCTGATTTTTCTGGCTGAAATAGTCTGCAGTGCCTTTCGTGTTCTTTAATTCGTGTCTGAGCGCTGCGTTTGGTGGTTCCTATGTAGACTTGTCCACAGGGCCTCACCTTTTTACCTCACAGTATATATACTACCACTTGCTTATTTTTCCTACTATCAGATCCTCTGAGAATGCCAGCCACAGATGCAGGCGAAACGTCAGGAGAGAATGCTGCTAGAACACGGCCATACAGCCCGGAAACTACACAGCACCCCAGTGATTCCAGCTGTGAAAGCCTTCGGCAATACATATGTATACCTTGATTGTTCAGGTGATGTGGTAGGAGAAGGCTTTCTCTACTTCTTCTGCCTTCCAGCTTTGGAGAAGTTCTGTAATTAATTTAAATCTCAATAAGGAAATTCTGAAGTAAACCAGACTGCAAGAGGTCGTTGTGGGTTTTCCGGGCTGTGTGGCCGTGGTCTGGTAGAACTTGTTCCTAACGTTTCGCCTGCATCTGGCTGTGAATGCCTTCGATGATACATCAAACTGCAAGATTTCAATGATCCAGCAGGCAGGAACTACAGAGGAAAAAGGCTCAATTGAACTGAGTTCCTGGCAAGAGAGAAGAATCACGCATACGTACAGGACAAGGAATGCAGAAGAAGTAGAGAAAGCCTTCCCCTACCAAGTCACCTGAACTATTAAGGTATATATACTCCATTTGCTTTACTGCCATCAGATCCTCTGAAGAAATGTCAGGAGAAAATGCCACTGGAACACGGCCATACAACCCAGAAAACCCACAACAATCCATCCATCTTTATTGCTGTGAAATTCTTTAAAATATTTATCAATGAGGTTGCTTTGCCATCTCTACTCACTGGTGTTGCCATCTCTACTACTGTACTCTTGTGCTTCGCTTTGCAAGTCCTCATGGCAATTAGAAGAAACTTGGTTACTGTCACCATTGTTTGTTTGTTTTGTTAGAGGATGCTGGAGGTTCCATCCTCCAATCTTCAGGAATTTCCGGAAGTGGAGTTGGCACTTGCATTACTGTTCATGAGGGTCTGTTGAATCCTGAAAACAAAATGTGGTACTTACATAGTATCACAGAATCATAGAGTTGGAAGAGACCCCAAGGGCCATCAAGTACAACCCCCTGCAATGCAGGAAGACATAATCAGAGCCCTCCTGACAGATGGCCATCCAGTCTCTCTTTAAAAAAATTCCGAAGAAGGAGACTCCACCACACTCTGGGGTAGTGAATTCCACTGTCGAACAGCCCTGACAGTCAGTAAGTTCTTCCTTATGTTTAAGTGGAATCTCTTTTCTTTCACCTTACTCCTAGTCTCAGTCTCTGGAGCAGCAGAAAACCAGCTTTCTCCCTCACCAACATGACATCCCTTCAAATATCTAAACAGGGCTATCATGTCACCTCTTCGCCAAACTGAACATCCCCAGCTCCCTAAGTTTCTCGTCATAGGGCATGGATTCCATACCTTTTACCATTTTAGTAGCCCTCCTCTAGACCAGTTCCACCTTGTCAATATCCTTCTTGAACTGCGGTGCCCAGAACTGTACACAGTGTTCCAGGCGAGGTCTAACCAATGCAGAATAGAGAGGTACAATTACATCCCTCGATCTGGACACTATTGATACAGCCCAGAATCCCATTGGCTTTCTTGGCACTGCTGACTCATGTTCATTGTGATCCACTAAGAAGAGAAGAAGAAGAAGAGTTTGGATTTATATCCCCCCTTTCTCTCCTGCAGGAGACTCAAAGGGGCTGACAATCTCCTTGCCCTTCCCCCCTCACAACAAACACCCTGTGAGGTAGGTGGGGCTGAGAGAGCTCTGAGAAGCTGTGACTAGCCCAAGGTCGCCCAGCTGGCATGTGTGGGAGTGTACAGGCTAATCTGAATTCCCCAGATAAGCCTCCACAGCTCAGGCGGCAGAGCGGGAAATCAAACCCGGTTCCTCCAGATTAGATACACGAGCTCTTAACCTCCTACGCCACTGCCAGATCCCTTTCGCATGTAGTGTTGTCAAGCCAGGTGTCCCACATCCTGTATCTGTGCATTTCTTTTTTTCTGCCTAAGTGGAGTATCTTACATTTATCTCTGTTGAAATTCATTTTGTTTGTTTTGGCCCAGCTCTCTAATCTGTCCGGGTCATTTTGATTGGGCTGCAGTTGGACAGATGGACAGGGAGGAATTGCGCTTTGCTCTGCTTGTGGATCTCATAAGATATGAGCCTCTCATAGTAACAAACTTGGGGTAGAATTTGTGACTGCACAGAAAAATAGAGGTTTGAAAAGGTGGAAGTCAGTCAGTGGAATAAGGTGCTACCGTGTTTCCCAGAAAATAAGACAGTGTCTTATATTAATTTTTGCTCCCAAAGTTGTGCTATGTCTTATTTTCAGGGGATGTCTTATTTTTCTGTGTTCTGTTCGTCCAAACAAAAACTTTGCTATGTCTTACTTTCAGAGGATGGCTTATATTTCGCACTTCAGCAAAACCTCTACTACGTCTTATTTTCAGGGGATGTCTTATATTCAGGTAAACAGGGTATTACAACAGAGTGGGGGAAAACTTCTTATGAATGGGAAAGAGCCCTGATTGGCTATGCCTACCTGCATTCTTATTGCTGGTGCACCAGCTGACTCAGAGAGGGAGGGAGTATATCTCTGAGAGAACAACTTTTGTAAGTTTTTAGATCTGGATTCCTGTAAGTTGACATCAAGTCCTTTAACTGCATGTGTTAAATATCTACTCTGAGGGAATCTCAGTCATAGAGAGGATTTGACTTTGAATATATTGTGCTCAGTGTATATTCAGCTCCCAAAATGTCAGCTCCCAATCTGGAGTTGGTGATTCTAGCCAAGTCAGTCAGAGGTGATTCTAGCCAATTGCCAGTCAGAGTAGGCAAGATTGAGGGTTCAACACTCTGAACCGGGTAGAAACCTTTATAGGTAGAGTTGCCATCTCTGGGTTGGAAAATACCTGGTGATTTTAGGAAGATGGTGTAGCTTGAAAAGGGTAGGGTATGGAGATGAGAGTAGCTTCAGTGGTGTATGATGCCATAGATTCTGCTGTTCAGACTGGCCATTTTCTCCAGGTGAACTTATCTCTGAGGAAGAAGAAGAAGAAGAAGAAGAAGAAGAAGAAGACGAAGACGAAGAAGAAGAAGAAGAAGAAGAAGAAGAAGAAGAAGAAGAAGAAGAAGAAGGCGACGGCGACGGCGACGGCGACGGCGACGGTGACGACTCAAGGTGGCTTACAAGGAGACTCAAAAGGGGCTTACAAACTCCTTTCCCTTCCTCTCTCCACAACACACACCTTGTGAGGCAGGTGGGGCTGAGAGAGTTCTGAAGAAGTGTGAGTAGCCCAAGGTCACCCAGCAGGAATGTAGGAGTGTGGGAACACATCTGGTTCACCAGATAAACCTCTGCCACTCTGGTGGAGGTGTGGGGAATCAAACCTGGTTCTCCAGATTAGAAACCACCTGCTCTTAACCACTACACCACGCTGGCTCTAGAGAGAGATCTCCAGCTTTCACCTGGAGGTTGGCATCCCTAGATCCAGGGGAGACAGGTGTTTCAAAGCAAGGAGAGGACTCAGTAAGCCATCATCTACCTTTGCCCTTCCTTTGTTTGAGAATTCGCCTTCTGAGTCCCATTTTTAAGAAATAAAAAAAATCCAAAGAAAAGAAGTAATAAACAGCGAGTGATTTATTTGTGTGGACAAAATGATTTGATGTTGTTCCTTGTTGACAGAATGATCTGTCCGGAATTACATTCTATTGATAAAACTGTGAAGAAATGCCATTCATCGACTGCACAAAGTTAGGGGCCGGCAAAAAATGCATCTGTCCAGAGAATATGGGATCGCTCCCCCTCCCCTGAGCTGTCAGCCGTTTCCAGGGAGTTGAGCAAGCTCATGTTCATAACTGCCGACACATCCACTCCGTCTTTCCTTTCTCCCTTTAACACTTTGGAGGACTTCTGGCTCGTATTTGGTAGCCAGGCACGGTGCCTTGGAGCGTGTTTTGAGCCCCTCAGTGGCAAGCGGTGGTTGGGCTTAACCAGACAGCATGGTGTAGTGGTTAAGAGCGGTGGGGTCTAATCTGAAGAACCAGGTTCGATTCCCCTCTCCTCCACCTGAGTGGCAGACAGGATTTGTTTCTCCGGTCCTCACATGAAGCCTGCCAGATGACCTTGGGCCAGTCACAGTTCTCTCAGAACTCTCTCAGTTCCACCTACCTCATAGTGTGTCTGTTGTAGGGAGAGGAAGGGGAAAGAAGTTTGTTAGCCACCTTATCTATCTATCTATCTATCTATCTATCTATCTATCTATCTATCTATCTATCTATCTATCTATCTATCTATCTATCTATCTATCTATCTATCTATCTATCTATCTATCTATCTATCTATCTATCTATCTATCTATCTATCTATCTATTAGTTTTATATACTGCCATCCCCCTGAGGGCTCAGGGCGGCTCACAACAGGTTAAAACATACATTAAAACATAATTTAAATACCAAATAAAAACAGAACCCATTAAAAATGCGTCTGGCTACACCCCTCCCCCCCTTGTGCCCACTGGAGGCCAGATGACACGGTAGATGTATTTTTAACCAGGCTGGCCAAATGCCTGGCGGAACAGGTCCGTCTTGCAGGCCCTGCGGAAACTCTGTAAGTCCCACAGGGCCCTGATCTCCCTAGGGAGATCCCCCAGGTAGGGGCCAGGGCTGAAAAGGCCCTGCCCCTCGTCGTGGCCAGCCTGATCATTTTTGATACTCCTTACAGGACAGATACTCCTTACAGGACAGAAAAGGGGGATATAAATCCAAACTCTTCCTCTGCATAACAAATGATGTTAGCCACCCTTGCCGTCTTCGGGCCCAAGTTTGGCCCAGTTCTCCCTGCTCTCCGAAGCCGCTGTTGACAGGGCCTTGGCTGCTGTTAGACCTACTACCTGTCCTCTGGATCCGTGCCCCTCCTGGCTTATAAAAGCTTGCCGGGCGGAGCTATGACCCCATCTGTTGAATATCATCAATGGCTCCCTTGAGTAAGGGGTCTTTCCGGATGGGTTGAAGGAGGCAGTGGTCCGGCCACTCTTAAAAAGACCATCGTTAGATCCAGGTGATCTGGCCAATTACCGCCCTGTCTCGAATCTTTCGTTTCTGGGGAAGGTAATTGAGAGAGTGGTGTTGGAGCAGCTTCATGGTTTCCTGGATGACGCATCGGCCTTCAATCCCTTCCAGTCCGGCTTCCGTGCTGGGCATGGGACGGAGACCGCTCTTGTCGCCATCACAGATACGCCTGTGATCCAGCTTGGACCGAGGGCGGATCGGCGCTGCTGGTTTTGTTAGATCTTACCACAGCGCTTGATATGGTCGACTATGACCTTTGACTCCACCGCCTGGCCGCTTCCGGGGTTCGGGGCACTGTCTTTCAGTGGATTGCCTCGTTCCTCCGGGACCGGAGTCAGCAAGTGTGGTGCGGGGATGAAGCCTCCAGGAAGTGCCTGCTTCAGTGCGGAGTACCTCAGGGAGCGCTGCTATCCCGCTATTATTTAACATCTATATGCTACCACTTGCTCAGCTGGTGCGGAGCTTTGGGCTGATCTGTCATCAATATGCTGATGACACTCAGCTCATTCTGTTGATGGAGGGGAGCGTTGCCGCCCGGCGCTCTCCAGCATTGTTTGGAGGCGGTAGCTGGTTGGTTGCAGCAGAGCAGGCTGCAACTGAATCCATCGAAGACGGAGATCCTCTGGCTAGGCCGCAGGGGTGAGGTTGGAGATTTCCAGCCGCCGGTGTGGGAGGGGGTCTCATTGGCGCCGACCTCCTCCATCCGCAGTCTGGGGGTCCACCTGGATTCGTCTCTTTCAATGGAGACCCAGGTGGCCCATATAACCCGGACTGTTTTTTTTCCATCTTTGTCAGGCCCGGCGGTTGGCTCCCTTCCTCTCCCATGCGGACCTAGCCACTGTGATCCATGCAATGGTCACCTCCAGGCTAGACTATTGTAACTCGCTTTATGCAGGCCTCCTGGCGCTTGATTCGAAGTTAAAACTGGTCCAACATGCGGCAGCACGCCTGCTCACAGGAGGTTTCAGAGAACACATTCAGCCTGTGTTGCGGCAGCTGCATTGGCTTCCCGTTGAATTCCGCAATCATCTTCAAGGTGTGGTTCTGACCTTTAAGGCTTTATGCTGCCTGGGGCCCTCGTACCTTCGGGACCGTGATCACCCCATATGTCCCACCTCGCCTCATGCTCTGCAGAGGCCAATCTGCTGGGTGGTCCCCGCCCTCTATGATGCGGGTTGGTTTTCCACGCTGGGCTAGGGCCTTTAAGGCACTGGCCCCCGCCTGGTGGAACACCCTTCCTCCAGTTGTCCGGGACTCCCTGCGGGACCTGGGTGAGTTCCGCGAGGGCCTGTAAGACCGTGTTGTTCCACCGGGCCTTTGGAGTGTCCAGCTGCTAATATGGTGCCCCCTCACTGCTCTGTGCCTGGGGCAGTTACATCAGGGTCCCCTCATATGAGGAGCCCCCTCATATGGGGAGCCCCACTGCCCCCCCCTCAGGGAGGTAGGTTTTTAAATTGGGGCCAGACGCCTTCTATTTATTTATTATGTATTATGGTTACTCGCTGTTTTTATGAGTTTTAAGCTATTTTATGGGATGGAGCCTATGTATTTATATTTGTATGATTGCTCCTGTTGTTCACCGCCCGGAGCCCCCCGGGGATCGGGCGGTATATAAATTGAAAAAATAAATAAAAAATAAATAAAAAAAACTTTCCTACACAGCCTCCTTCTCTGGATTGGGTGCCTTTTGATTGGGGTCTCGTAAGGAAATCACTTGGCAATAGCTTCAGGTCTTTTGCACACGGCTGGGCTTAACTGTATGGGACTGGCTTAGGGTTGCCAATCTCCAGTTGGGGCCTGGAGATCTTCCAGAATTACAACTGATCTCTAGATCACAGAGATCAGGTCTTCTGGAGGAAAAGGCTGACTGGGAATGAATTGAAGCATAAATTCCAAAGGGGTCACCTGCGAATCCTCTGTGAATGTCTGCGAATCTTCGAAGATAGCTCTTCCCAAAAAAAAGTTAAAATAGAAAAAACTATATATTGCTGGAATCAGCAGGACCAGCTGAGTACAACTGTGTACTTTTGGAGCTGAAAAGGTGCCCAGGATCGGAGCCTGCAGAGCAATTGTCCTGGGGTAACCTTCAGCCAATGGCACCAGGGAGCAGAGGCGTAGCAAGGGGGTGCACCGGTGCGACCTCCGCCCCTGTCCCACCCTGGAACATTGCCGTCCCTCCCCAGAATGCCCCCGCCATGCCCCCGCCACATCCCCCAGAATGCCTTCACCACACCCCGATAGGGGTGCACACCCGGTGTGTCGCCCCCCCGTTCCCTTGGAGCTATGCCTCTGCCAGGGAGAATCCCTTCAGCTGCACACAAAATGCCGGGTGCTAGCGGAGGGTGAAAATGACCAGAGAGCAAAACGGTCCAGCAGGGAATAGCCTGTTCCCCCCTCTGACATCTTTGCTGTCTGGAAAGCACACCAGAAGCTGCCTCTTTTTAAGCTGTTCCCCAGACATCTTATTTTGAACTAGCTGGGCCCGGCCACGCTTTGCTGTGGCTTATCGTGGTGAAATGGGAAAGGAACAGTAGCAGCAAATCAATTGCAGAGGCCAGCAGTACGTGCTCATGCAAATACACAGCCTGATACTGTGCGATGTCATTGATGTGTGTGCCCACATTCCTTGGGGCGGGGGAATGGAAAAACACCCCTCCCACACATCTAGGCTGGCTGGTCATGATCCTTTACCTGGGAGTACGTTTGGTTGGTGGCAATGGGTGGTGCTTCTGAGGAAACCCTCTGAGGGGCGTGATGCAGCCATTCAAAGTATGTCACCGTTGCTGTACCGAGCTTACTCCTGAGTAATGCGTGCCTGGTTTTCTTAACTGTAACCATAGTATTCAGGGAATCTAGGGTGCCTGGCCCCTCCCTCCCGTCCCTTGCATGTCGCCCCTCACTCTCTTCCCTCCCTCACTTCTCTTCCCTTGCATGCCACCCCCTCCATCCCTTTCCTCTCCCTCCCTCTCTTCCCTTGCATGCCACCCCTCCCTCTCCCTCCCTTCCCTCTCCCTCGTGTGTATGTGTGTGTATGTGTTTCACTTCCACTGGAGTTACTGCCTATGTACTGTTTTCACTGCTCCTATCTGGCCGTCTGAGTGAACATTCTAAGCAGCATGAACATTCTAAGGGTGACAGTTACACACAGGCAGCTGCATGTCCTTCACCAGGGAGCGCCAGGAAAAAGGCGTTTTACCTGGGCCAGGTGTGAAATTGCAGGTATGTGAACATCTAAAAACACTTTCGCCTGGCTGACTATAGTGTCTGGGAATTTTCAGAGGAATTGGCCCGGCAGTTACTGAGGTATACTGTCATCAACAAAAACACTGTTAGCTTTTTATATATATAGATGTGCAGACTGAAAAGAGAGAATCAGCTCTTTTTAAGACTCCCCTATCATCATTTTTGTGCTGTGTGGAATGGACCACTGAAACACTGATTTGTCCATGCCCGGGGGGGTGGTGGTGGAGGGGGTGGAAGGAAAAACAGAAAATGGTGGCCAGGAATCGTTTCAAGCGGGTGAGTGTAAACAAAAATCATGTTATGGGGGGGGAATGGGAAATCTAAAACATTTGTAAAATGTTTTAGGTGGCTTGTGTGGAAATAGTCGTTGACTGCCCAACTCCAGAAAAGACAACAGCAAAACAAAATGCCTTCAATGTCACCTGCTATCTCTACGCCCCTGATCCACAGTTCTTCAAACTGACTATCAAGGTGACAGTCATCACTAAGGTCAACTTAATGGAACTCAGCTTCCCATGCAAAGAATCACAATCTGTTACTGAAATATATCTTGGCTGCTCTTTCAAGGGGGCCGAAAAAATCTCCATCAAAGGGATACCTGTAGACTGAAGGCATTTCAACCAAATAATTGAAATGCATAAGAGGATAGTGTCTAGATCGAGGGAAGTGATTGTACCACTTTACTCTGCATTGGTCAGACCTCACCTGGAGTGCTGTGTTCAATTTTGGCACCGCAATTCAAGAAGGACATTGACAAGCTGGAACGTGTCCAGAGGAGGGCAACCAAAATGGTCAAAGGTCTGGAATCCATGCCCTACAAAGAAAGACTTAGGGAGCTGGGGATATTTAATCTGGAGAAGCGAAGGTTAAAGGGGGACATGATAGCCATGTTTAGATATCTAAAGGGATGTCACGTTGGTGAGGGAGCAAGCTTGTTTTCTGCTGCTCCGGAGACTAGGATATGGAGTAATGGATTCAAGGGCAGGAAAAAAGATTCCATCTAAACATTAGGAAGAACTTCCTGACTGTCAGGGCTGTTCGACAGTGGAATTCACTGCCTTGGAGAGTGGTGGAGTCTGCTTGGCTACCAGTCTTGATCCTCCTTGATCTCAGATTGCAAATGCCTAAGCAGACCAGGTGCTCAGGAGCAGCAGCAGCAGAAGGCCATTGCTTTCACATCCTGCACGTGAGCTCCCAAAGGCACCTGGTGGGCCACTGCAAGTAGCGGAGTGATGGACTAGATGGACTCTGGTCTGATCCAGCAGGCTAGTTCTTATGTTCTTCTTATGTTCTTCTTATGCTTCTTTGGAGGTTTTTAAGCAGAGGCTGGATGAACATATGTTGGGAGTGCTATGATTGTGTGTTCCTGCATGGCAGAGGGTTGGGTTTGATGGCCCTTGGGGTCTCTTCCAACTCTATGATTCGATGATGAAGTTGGTCCTTCTAAGTTTGGTTGCCTGGGCAAATTCTATTTTAAAAAAATATTTTCCTTTCTTCCCTTCCACCCTGTTTCTTGCCAACCCTCTGTCCTCTTTTCATTTCATATCCAATCAATATTATTTGACAACACACAGGTCAGCGGCGATGGCAGCATGGAAATTACAAAAGAAACTATTGTTTGGCTCGAAATTAAGGGCCAGTGGGATCGATAGTACATTTGAAAATTGATATCGATCACGGCACGTGCATGTATGGAATGTGGGAGGAGAAGAGACTTCGGGCAACGTCCCTCCTTAGCGAACACAACTTCTGCCTCGTTCCAGCCAAGCTGATGAAATCAACCTAAAAATTATACACAGAAAATCTTATTTTTTTTAAAGCAATAGGAAGGGATGGAGGAAAGAGAAAACTATTGATGTCCCATAATTGGATTTCCCCACTTACAGCAGTAACGGGGGATGCTTTTTTTGTTATTGTTTTGCTAGGTTTGGCCGTCGGGGCGATTGTTTTCAAAGCCGGCATTCTTCCCTCGAAGGTTTCCAACTCCACTCGTGTCAAAAAAAAAGAGGCGGCAGGAGTAGAGTCAACAAACGCTGCTCATTTCAAGCGAGCCGGGAATTGTAATAGTCATTGTTTAGCACATCGGAGAAGTATTGTGTGACAAATTGATTCGGAGTCATCATTTGCTTAAAAAGGCAGTAAATGAAAGTTTATGGGATGGGGCTGAAATAACAACATGAAATTGTCCATCCAGAACTGCTGATGATGATCAGTAAAAATGAAATAGATTAACTGCTTCGAGTTCCCCCGCCCCTGTCTTTTCTTTTCTTTTCACCACACAACACAGCTATGACAGTATAATGTAATAGTACAACAGACAACTGTGGAAAATATTTTTTTTTTAAAAAAAATCATCCTTGACCCAATGTGAACTGACGGCTGATCAACTATTATGTTATTCCTTTGTTGTTTACTTATTTGTCGTGTTTATTTATTTATTTACCATCTTTACATGCCATTTTTTCTTTTTTAAACACAGGACTCAAAGTGGCTTTGTAAACTGTAAAAGTGACTGTAACCAGATGACTGAGGAATGCAAACTCTTGATTGACCCTCTGCTCTGTAAAAATCCAGGCAGAGATAGAAAATCCATTATCTCTGTTTTCTATTTGCAGATGTTTGCAAAACATTTTCAATTCACTTGTGCAGAAAGAGCCAGTGACTCGCTTTATATCAGAATTTCAAACCTTGCGCAACAGCCACGGTATTAAGGTTAGCAGGCTGAGCCCTGCGCTACGCTGTGCCTGGCAAGGACCAGGAGGGTTGGGAGCAACATCATCCATGTGAGGTCATCAGTTCCAGGAAAACCCGGAAGTGATGGCAGGTAGTTCTAGGAATCTCTGGTTTCACTCGAGAGTTTTACAGTGATTCCTAGAGTTACCCTACCACTTCCTGGTTTCCCCAAAAGTGATGTCATCATTGAAGAAGAAGAAGAAGAAGAAGAAGAAGAAGAAGAAGAAGAAGAAGAAGAAGAAGAAGAAGAAGAAGAAGAAGAAGAAGAAGAAGAGGAGGAGGAGGAGGAGGAGGAGGAGGAGGAGGAGGAGGAGAAGGAGAAGGAGGAGGAGAAGGAGGAGGAGGAGGAGGAGAAGGAGGAGGAGGAGGAGGAGAAGGAGAAGGAGAAGGAGAAGAGAAGAGAAGGAGAAGGAGAAGAGAAGGAGAAGGAGAAGGAGAAGGAGAAGGAAACGAAGAGGAGGAGGAGGAGGAGGAGCAGGAGTTTGGATTTATACCCCCCACCTTTCTCTCCTGAAAAGAAACTCAAGGTGGCTTACAAACTACTTTCCCTTCCTCTCCCCACAACAGACACCTTGTGAGGTAGGTGTGGCTGAGAGAGTTCTGAGAGAACTGTGACTAGCCCAAGGTCACCCATCAGGAATGGAAGAGTGTGGAAAGACATTTGGTTCCCCAGATAAGCCTCTGCCACTGAGGTGGAGGAGTGGGGAATCAAACCCGGTTCTCCAGATTAGAATCCACCTGCTCTTACCCACTTCATCACATTGGCTCCATACCTGCGATACCGCCATTAAAAATTCCCCCCCCATCTTCGTTCCCTCACCTCCCCCCATCTCAAGAACTCTGCTTGAGAGTTTGACAATTGCCTAACTTTTGAAGTGTTATCCTACTAGTCTTGACCCGACACATCTTACAAAACCCCAAATTAAATCAGAGCATCATTAAAAACCTAATAATGAATGATCTTGCTCAGTTCTCAAGGAAGTCGAGGAAGACAAAATGAGGGGCCTCCCACAAAGAGAGTATCAATTTCTTCCGTTGTGGGCCCTGGCTCAAATAATTCAGCACCGCCGGCGGCTGAAGATCAACCAAGATTTCTTTTAAAGACCTCTTCTGTTTAATGTAGGAAGCATTTGGGGGCAACGAGCAGGCGTGTTTTCGCTTCTCCTTTCCCAGATTTGCAATGTGGTTTTTTTTAAAGCACTTAGTTTCTTTGGTTTACTTTGCAACACCTAACACTGAGAGAGAGAGGCAGACATTCAAGAAGCTGCTGATTGAAGATGTATTTATTGGAAAGACGCTGCTTTAATAATAGGGATCACTTTCCCTCTTTTGTACAGACAAACCGGAAGGGTAGAACAGGTATATCCACAAACTTGATTAACTGAAGGAGCACTCTTTTTGCTCAAGACCGGCTGCCAATCGCCTAAAAATATGAGAAGTGGTTAGGTGAGAAAGCCCCCAAGGTGAAAGAAGAACAAAAACTCCCTACTCTTTTGGCTTCCTTGGAATCTTTTGGATGGCGTTTCTCATGAAACATCTCCAAATTCATTTTATTTTATTTTATTTTATTTATTTATTTTATTGTTTAGTTTTATATCCCGCCTTATCCCCGAAGGGCTCTGGGCGGTGTACAACATAGTTAAATCATAGTTC